>NC_044259.1:14353973-14663882 GCF_003957555.1 Calypte anna | reverse complement strand
GATAATAAAAATTGTCTTTGTTTGAAACCAAGTGGCCAAATGGCAGAGGCCTGGAAGAAGTTGCAGGGAAATTGTTAGGGAGAATGCTAAAAGGCTTCACAAAGGGGCAGCTTTTCTCCAACCCATCTCAGCAGCAAAATGTAACTCCAGAAGGTTGAAATGAAAACCTCACATCCCTGTTCACCTCACCCACATAAGGAGGTGTCTGAAAAGGTGTCCTGTTGAAGCACCCTGCCTCTCTGTGCTGAGAGCATCCTTCCCCTACAAGGCCTAATGAGCTGTAATTAGTGAACTCCCTGACACCTCCAGCACCTCCCAGGGGGTCCATATCCCACCTGCAACAGTCAGGATCATTTTCTTGGATCAGTCCCAAGTATTTCAGCAAGGCGTATCCGGAGCAACCCGCGTAGGCTGACTTTTGAAACAAGAATGTGAAAACATCATGGAAACAGAGTTTTTCAGCAAAACTGCTCAGGCAGTCCCGGGGTTCACAGTCTTTGCAAGTTTTCCTTCCTGACAAGTGGCATTTGTTGGTTTTTGCCGCAAAATAAGTCTTTAAAGCTCTTGCAAAAGAGCAAAACCTTGGAAGGAGGGTCCCGTCTTCTGGGTGTGGGTATGAGGTGGGGGGCAGAGGGACAATCTGTGCCTTGGCCAAGGCAGGCTGCAGGGGTGGTGGGAGCTGGAGGTGGGAGCTGAGCACCCAGGGGTGCCAGGGGCTGGACACCTCAGCACCCACTGGCTAGTGCCTAGCTGTGATTTCTCCTGTCTTCAAATCTCAAGTCTTTGACTCCTTCTCTGTCCCAAACAGCATGTCTTGCTCAAAGCCTGGGGATTCAGGGTGTGCTGGACGCAGCAGAAACCTCCCTGTCTTTTCATTAAGACCCTCTCACACTCAGTCATTATTTCTTCTGCACAGAAATCACAGAGTCCCAGACTGAGTTGGGTTGGAAGGCACCTTAAAGATCATCTGGTTCCAACCTCGGCCATGGGCAAGGACACCTCCCACCAGCCCAGGCTGCTCCAAGCCCCACGCAGCCTCTCCTAGAACATTGCCAGGGATGAGGCAGCCACAGCTTCTCTGGGCAGCCTGGGCCACCATCATCTCAGTGAAAAATTTCTTCCTAATTTTTCCCTAAATCTCCCCTCTTCCAGTTTAAAGATATTACCCATTGTGCTATAGCTACATACCCTTATAAAAAGTCTTTCCACGCTTTCCTGTGGGTCCTCTTAAGGTATCAGACTGCCATATACTGCCATTTTCCAATTAAAAAAAAAAATTACCCAAATTCTTGAATCCTGAGACTATTCTTGGCTCTGCAGGGGTGTCAGCTCAATGGAGAAACCTCCTGCACTGTACTGGGGTGTACTGCAGGCTGGAGAAGATTTTTTTGATATTGGTTTGTTACCAGCATTCACTCTGTCATTTTGTGAAATGAAACTAAGACATCGAGCTGCATAAGCAGCCTTGACAGCAATTAGTTCTGGCAGAATCTTTGTGGTAATGAATTTCAATGAAGCTTGGGTTTTTGGGTGCATGAACACTTCATTAGCTGCCTGTATATCCTACTGGTGCAGTTGAGAAATCACATTATAATAAACCACTTTTTACTGCAGGCAGCAACTGGGATAATAAATCAGATGAATAATAATATAATCCATTCAAAATCATCCCTGTGCTTTAGAGCTCTGAAATTTCAGTAAATAGATCAAATACTCTGTGAGGATGAATGTCATTCTGAATTTCATGTATTTATAAGAATTTTTAATGCACTGTCAGAGGAGCTTCTTCACTATGTTACACTTGCCAGTTAAACACAGAAATACAATCATGGGGAGGCATTAATAAGAAAAATCATTTGACATTTAGCAAAAAATATTTCAAGTCTAAATGGAGAAAAATAGATGATAACTGTTCCAACGGGAAGTATCAGGAAGCCTTTGTCTTTTTCTGTATACTTAAGGGATTTATATTTTAAGGTATGGAAATACATGGCTTTGAAAATGCCAGTGAAAGGCAGAACTGAAGCAGTGCTGTGCTCTCTTTCTTCTGCATTTATAAACCAGAGAGAGACACACGTTATTCTGTCACTGCAAAATGAAATTTGTATTTCTCACCATATTTGCAGTTATTAGTATGAAAATAAGGCATTAATCTCATTCTATTTATGTTGGAAATTCACCCTTTGGAATGTGTCACTTGGGCTGTTAGCTGCTTGGTTGTGAGTCCATCAAACAAGCTCTTTTGACCACTGAGGAGCAAGGTGGAGTAGCCTGTCCTGTCAGTTTTGCTGAAACATCCCAACCAGGACCATCACCCCAGCTGGGACCAGTACCCCAACCAGGACCATCACCCCAGCTGGGACCAGTTGGTTTACTGGGGTTTATCTCAGTAGTTCATTATCTTACTGACAGGGATAAAAGCAACTGGTACTTCATTAGAAGGAAGTGGGACTATCTGTGAGCATCCCAGCAAAACCAGGATATCCACAAGAATGTGCTGGGGAGGAAGAAGAGGATGGCTGTGCCAGCAGAGAGCTCGGGTGAGGTGTCCCCCCATTGTGATGCTGCCTTGGAACCCTGTCACCACAGCAGCTGGGATGATGCTCTTCCTACTGGTTTTCCCTCCTTGTGTACCTGGAAAGTAAAAATATCCTTTCTCTCCCCTTGTGAACAGGTGAGTTGCAGTTTTAGTGCCCAAATGTATAGATATAGGTCAGTTTGAATAAGGTCTTTATATGATATTCTTAACATGAAAAAACCCCCTTAGTGATGTATCTTTTGATTTTAAAAAAGCAGTAGCAAGTCAGTGTGGATGGGGAATTCACACTGCCAGAGCAGCAAACAGCTCAGGGGCAGTTTTTCTAGTAGCAAACTAATAGTGTATGTTGATCTATATCTGCAAGATGGCCTTTAGCTTTTTTTTTCCCCAACTAATTAGTATTATATAGAAGAGGTGAGCTGATAAACAGGCCTTTCAGATAAAGAGAGCTGAAACTGAAACATCAAATCCAAACTCTCTGAAAGCCTTGAACTGAGTATGTCAGTTTTGGTTGTATGAAAAATTCAAAAAGAAGATATCTGAAGGAGAGGGATGTTGTATAGAGTTGTTGGATTTGTTTTTTCAGGCTTTACCCAAATTTCAATATTCTTCCATTTGCAGAATGCCCACAAGCACTGCTGATGTGTCAAGATTCTCAGGAGGCCATAGATCACCCTAAATACCCAAACCTGTGAGAGTCCCATTTTGTGGGCTTGGAGTCTGCCAAGGCAGCTCATGAAATCAGATGTGAGTTTAACCTCAAATCAGGTACAAACCTGTCTCCATGGGCCAAACAGTAGTCTGTAAAAACCAGGTGGCAGGGGTGGAAACTGGGTTTTATTTTCTGAAGCCTGATTATTGCTGCATCAACATGGAAAACAGAGTGAGAGTACAGGAGCTCACTTGGTATCCAAATTTAACAGAAAAGCCTATGTGAGAAACCATTTCAAGACTTGTAAAGAAAGAGTTGAAAGATAAGCCAAATCCTTACAGTCCTCTGACTGGCTTCTTATCTCTTTGCAGTGGTAATGTGCCCTGTCAGGGGCTGACAGCAGAACTGATTGACATTGGTGATTGGTTTTGCTAATGGCTCTTGCCATTTGATAGAATAATTATTGTTATATTTGATGAAATACAAATTTCTTTCAGGAGCTTCCAGGAGATCTGGAGACAAGGGATCACCAACCATCCAGACCAGGAGTTTTGGAGCATGTCCTGCTGACCAGGGACAGTCCTGAGGACTTGAACACCAAACTCTCACTTTGCAATGACCATTCAGGTCCAGATTACTCCGTGTTTGCTCCCACATCCTTGCCCTACTACAGAACATCTGATGTCTTTATCAGTCCATCTTCCCTTGCTGCATTGCAAATCAGCACAGAAACAGAAGAAAGCTTTAGTGATAGCAAGGTCAGCACTAAGCAGGATGAGAAAATGAGTTATTCAGCTGCTTCCTCAGGATATTTTCTATGTTACAGAACATCAGGAATGCTTCTTGGACAGCCACTCACCAGTGGATTAAATACAGAGGAAAAAAGTCCTGATAACAATGGGAAAGATGAAAGTGAAGGTGGATGTGCAGAGTATGGAGATGCTGATAAAGTAAGCTTCAAGGGTAACTGCTAAATTGCTCCCTGAGATTGCATCTGGAGGTGTGTTTTGTTTTGGTATTGTTATGATACTTCCCTCTAGTCGAGGTCATGCACAAAGAAAAGCAGGATTAGAGCAGGCAGCACCTTTTCATGGACAAATACTTTCAGGGCATGAAGAAACATGACGGGGGGGGAAAAAACCCAACAAACCAACAAATAAAATAAACCAAAGGTGAGAATGGGGACCTGGCAGCTGCCTTTAGATCTGTATGGTGGGCATACCCCCTCTAATACATATGAGTTCTTGTCATCCTGCACTGTGTTTCAAAGTCTTTGTGGTTAAATTGGGTTAAGTGAGGTGAGGTGAGGTGAAACCTACCTTTAATATTTCTGAAAGGAGTAGGAAGAGGGGTGGGCACATCTCACATCATGCTTGTTCCCCAAAATAAAGCCCTAGAGAACACAATAATGAATAGTGCTCTGAAAACAATGCAGCAGTAGAGCTATCTGCAAGGAGGAGATCCTGGTGACAGCCCTGACAAGGTCCCTGTCCCTTGAAACAACCCTGTGGACTCCTCCTGTGTGAGCACACTGTTGGCTCTGAATCTGTTCTATTGCTGCAGGGATTGCTGTGTCCCCAAAGCGAGTGTGGCTTCCAGTGTTTCATCCCTGCTTTTTCATGCATTTCAGACCTCAGCTTTTGGTCCTGTACATGTTTCTTTCAGACCATCTCACTAAGTTTGAAGTCGGATAAAAGAGCACTTTCTTCTATGACTGAAGAGCCAACAGCTCAGCAGCTCCTAGGAGACATCACCTCTGAACACTGCCCACAGATGAGCTCCTTCCCCAGTGGCCTGCCAGGGTTGAATCCACCCTTTCCATCCACTGGGTACTTTCCTTACCACAGGACAGAGGGAGAGCTTTGCACTGATCCAGCTGGTGAACCAGACAGGTTCTTCACCGAGACAGAAGATTTGGAGAACGAAGAAGGAGGACAAGGAAAAGAAATAGGTTTTTGGGGTCTCTATTCCAGCTGTTTGATATGCTGAGAACAAAACAGGGGGGTTGTCTTTGTCAGCAAAACTTGATTCAACACAGGCATGAATGAGAAGCTCTAGAGGACTAAAACAACATGGAAATGTGCATGAATATGGAGTAAAAATACTTTCCCCCTCCAGTAAAACAAGTTATGATCCAGACTGTGTAATGATAGCAGAAAGCAGCAGAGGTAAATCCCTGATTTGGGGGAATCCAGGTAAACTTGCTCTAGAAAAGATCCCCAAGGAGGAGGGTGAGGAAGAGAACTGTGTTTTTTCTGTGGCTAATCGATGCTCACTTGAGGGGTGTGCAGCTATGGGAAATGGCCAGTGGGAAAAAAAAATAAGAATTATTTAAATCTAAGCTGCTTGGAAGAATTAAGCAGAGACAATTTCCAGGAGGGATTGGGAAATGTATTTCCTCTCCTCTCCACTACAATCCATCCATTGTATTAATGGCATCTGTTAGACTTGGTTACTGTGCACAATGGTCATACACAAGAGAAAAAGAGCATTTTTATTTAAATTCCTTGTCAATAGACTTTTTTGAACCCATTTCCATTAAGTCTGTCTTCATTTCACTTGCACAGTCAGTAATGAAAATACTCCTGATTACTTTAATATGTGCAACTATGAGCTTCTATGAAATGTCAGTTTTGATTCTGGAAAACTGGGCAACAACATCCAGAAACAACTTGGCTTTGCTGAGTCTTGGTCAATTTACACCAGATGAGGATCTGACCAGAAGCAAGCTCAGTGCTCCCTTCACAGTTGTGAAATCTTGCAACATCCTCTCCTTACTGCCAGCCATGTCACCTCTTGGAGACACCACACAGGTTGATGAAACTTGGCTCTTTCCCATTCCTGCTCTGCATGGAGACAATGTTCAAAATAGATGTGGTAATTCCAAATATTTTCTTAATCTTTGAGTGCTTCTGTAGGGATTGCCAATTGGTATTGGTAGTCTCAATCTCATTCTTTTAATATATTTTCCATACAGTTTTCATCAGAGGTAAAAGGAAAGGATGGAGGGCAGTCCTGGAAGCTTATGTGGTTCTCTTGAAGGCTTTCACTGCTTTATTACTTTTCCACATAGTTAACATCCTGTACACAGGCAGCAGATGATTTTTTTTTCTGCCTTGGAAAAGGACATTGTGTGCATTTACCCCCAGAGAGGTCCTAGGCTTTTGGAAATCACAAACTGTTCGGTTCAGCCCCGTGTTCTGATACTGTATTTCCTTTCATCTCTCCATTTGAAAAATTCATAATTATTGCTCTAAGCCCTTAGTACTTCAATACTAGTGGTCCTCTGGAGATTGAAAAACAATCCGCAATTACTTTGATGCATGCTGTGTAGCCTCCATTGATCCCATTTAAGCTTTTAATCTCATGAATTCACAAATTTAATTCATAAACCAAACCAAACAAACCAAAGCAAAGCACGGCCTTTAAGAACAAAAGTGGTGGTGACAGTCACCCTCTTTGGGGATTTGCTGTAACACAGGTTCCTCTTTCTCAGGATAGATTTTGTTTGGAAAGGAGTCACAATATTTGTTAATCTGTGTGCCCCTAGGGAAAACCAGAGGTGGAGGGCATGGATTTTGTCTCTGGCATCAGGTATGAGAGGTCTTCTTTAGTAAAGTACTCCAGGTCTTAATATCTAGACCCAAAGCACCCTAAAATGAAAAACAAAACTTCCTCAGTTTCAGTAGAGTGGGGTTTGAGTCTCTGGGCTCCCTATCTGATGCAAAGCATGGGGTGGAAATGTTCCTTTTAGAAACCTGAACCCCACCAAATGCTGCGTTAGGGAGAAAATTTGCTCAGCAGCACTCAAATGTATTGGTGTGCACCCTGCTCCAAGGACAGTGATTAGCTGAACTCTCCTTCCTCTCCCAAATCCTGATTACATCAGCATATATGAATTAATAACTTTACTTTGAATTCCACCACAAGCTAAGCTTTTTGGCAAGTAGCATTTATCACAGAGGAGAAGAACCCAGCATTAAGCAAAGCAGCTTAAACAGGTCCCTTCCCAACAACGTGATGGGGAGGAAAGGAAGCGACTTGGTAATATGAAACAACCTGGTTTCATTCAGAACCATGTTTATGGTGAGAATACCTTAAATATATATGCAAACACCATCACAAACACATCACTGGGTACCCAGGACTATATGGGGGAGGGCATACGTGGGAACCATACAGCCATCCTTCTCAGATAATCCAGGCTGCTTTGCTAGTGCAATTTTAGGAATCACATCAGACATCAGGAACTGTGGCTTGCTTACCAGGAATAGGTTGGAGGTAGTTCCTGAGGGCTGTACTGTATGCTAAACACCAGCAGGAATAAATAGAAATCCAAAGGAATGAGAAGGGAGTCCCCATGGATGGAAAGTGATGCAAAGTCCTCATGGAAGCTGGTGGATCAGAAGGAGAAGCAGCTGCACTCCCCATCCCACAATACCCTTGAATTTGGTTAGTTTATCTACACTTCTATCTGTAGCTATATTTTTCTAGAGCTGTATCTTCTTTCTCACCAGAACCAATGAGTGTCCTATCCTGGTGACATCTCTGCCCAGAGCAATTGTTCCCCAAAACACAAAGACAAAAAACTGGGCTAGGATGAAGGCACAGGCTGTACCTGTCTCTAATCCTCTCTCCGTTAGTGAGACAATAGGAATGGATGACAAAAGAGTAAACAGCCCAGTGACCTCCATAATCCCCTATAAATCCATCTCTCTTTACCCTGATGCTACCAGTTCTCATTTACTCCCTCCAGGCTTCAGGGCTGCTGGGGCCATTTTTGCCTTTCCCAGGAGCTCAAGTTGATGGGATTTGCAGGTGTGGGCAGGGCAGAAATGCACCTGAGCCAAGTCCTGCAGGCTTGATTTGGACTTCTGCAGCAATCATTAGAGCCTCACATGTGGAAAAATGCCCCTGCTATGTATTTTAGTAGGTTTTATTATCAAAGCTGATGTCTTTGGGCTAGTTTCTGCTACTGGTTAAGAAAAAACAAAACGGAGAAATTAATTCCCCAAGGGAAGACTTACAACAGGATCACCTGAGCTGTGGGGCTCCTCCAAGCTGGTGGTTGAAACAGAGACATTGGGCAGGGTAATAACTGTGGTTCTGCTTTTCTGGGCACCTGCCTTCTGTTCAGGGTGTTCTTGTGCATCAGCTTGGGCACAGGGCACAGCAACCTGTGTGGTGATTGAGGGAAACTGAGATATCTCCTCATGTTATTAGCTGAGAAAGAAATAATGCCAAAGACTATACAGGGGGCACAAAAGTGCTTCTCCTGCAATGACACCAGGGAGCAAGCACACTCCATGATGTCCTGAGCAAAATTACCTACTGTAAGCAGCTAAAATGGGAACTCTTGCTCGTGCCAGATCTAAGGGTAAGTGGCAACGTGGAATGCAAAGGGAGTGTGATGGAGAGTGAGGAGTTAAACTTGCCTGGATGAACAGGAGGCTGTGAAAATAGACACCAACCTGGGAGGGGAGGATCTACAGTGGCCTCTCTCTTTCCCACTTGAAAACTCCTAAATGGCTGAGACATCAAAACCCCCAGCACGATGTAAACCTGCACAATGGGGATCTGACAGCTGCAGTGTTTGAACAAAGTGTCAGATGGGAAAGTTTGTGCAACCTTCTATATCCCACCAGAGCATGGGAGTTGCAGCTTTTCCTGGCTTTTCTGTCTGTTTTTTTCCTAGACAGTGGAGTTCCCATCAGCGTGTGGGGTTAAAGCAGAGGGAATCACCTCAGCAAAGCAGCAACCACAGCTACAGTGACCTTCACTTAGACCAGCTCCATCTCCTCCCCTATCTCACCCACAGTCACCCAGCTTTGGATTTGCTCCCTAAATCCGTTGCTTTTTGCTTCCCTTGAAGGCTTCGCTTTCTTACAGCATCCTCACAAATACATGTGCCAGGACAAGGTGATGGTGTCTGTCTCCGAGCAGCTGCCCCATTAGCACCTGATGCTGGATAATAATGATGATTGATGACTCTTAATCATTCTGTCACAATTCCCTTTCATTAATATTTATATCAGGCAGATGTAGCCCCAAAGGGGAACTTGAATTGCTACATATTAGTCTGCTATGTACAGCTGGTATTTTCTGCAGCAGCTCTGAGGACATTCTTCTGTATTGTGAGCAATTAGACTTTCAACTCGTTACTACTGTCACATGTCAGCCTAGAGAAGAATGTTTATTTTAGGTGCCCTCATCTGATGAAGTAAAAAAAAGAAACAAACTTTAAATACCAGCATTTTCAGGAAAAAAGAATCTGTGTAAAGGAATGATTACATGCTTACACAACTGGCATGATCACAGAGGTCAAGGCCACCTGTGGATACATCACTGAGTCTCCTAATTGCAACAGAGTGTAATTTAAGGCATCTTTAGCAGACAGTGATTTTAAATGTGTGCTGTTTTCCAGTTGGATGTATGTCTTCAGCTGCTAAAAGTAAAAAAATGCCTTGTGCAGCACTTTTGGAAGTATAAACATTTAATTAAATGATTTAGTGGAGTCCTTATAATTTGGCTGAAGTCTGTTTATAACTAATTCATAATACAGCATCATTAGTCAAATGATTAGTTGGCAATTACTCTATGAAAACAAATTAATCACTGTGCTTCCCAAACCACAATCCTCTCTTTACACACTGTAGCAAACCCTTTTGCCTCTGGTCTATGCTTGTCTTGATTTATTTCTAGTTATCCATCTCAGTCCTGGCTATTAAATTTGGAGGAATCTCCTTCCAGCTCTCAGTGATGCAGCCACTGCAGCAACAGGCAGCATGAAAAATATTTTTCTGTTTTTTTAATATTTTATTACCCTCCCCAGACATGCCTGGACCCTGGTTGTCTGGATATGATTTCTTTGATTGTGCTTGCACTTGAAAATAGGACCATGCATCTTGCACTTCATGCATAGACTGACAAAATCAGCAGATGAGGATGCAAAATATGATCAGCCTTAGTGCCTGGAACAATCCTCAGCCTGCAAAGACTTCAACCTTGGAGTCAGACTTCCCAAAATAAAATTATAAACCATGTGGGGACAGAGAAAGCATGAACACGTTGGATGTAGAAAAACAATTATCTGCACAGTTGAGTTTTTCTTCAGAAATTGATGCAAATGCCCCAGTATCTGGAAAAACATGGCTAACCATGGGGACATGGGGAGAAGGGCACCTGAGTTCACCCCAAGTCTGCTGTGGACAGCAGTGGGCAAGAGTTGAACCACAGTCAAACCAGGCTCAAAACAGATCACAAGGCTCACAAGTGGAAAAAGAAATCTTTACGTGGCTGTTAAACACCTTTATCTCCTTGTTCCCAGAAAGAGGAGACACAGGCTGCCAGAAAGGGGACATGAGCTCTCAGGGAGAGTGCTGATCATCTGGAGAAGAACTGGGCCACAAGGCATCAGCACAAAAAACTTGAAACCCACCAAGACTGAGGGTCACTCACTGTCCTGAGAAGAGATTGCAAAGAGCATGCTTAAACTATCACAGCAGACAGATGGGGTGAAACATCACCCATGGGTGGTGGTTGGCTCAAGGAGACCTCGGGACCCAAGTCCAATAGGGACAGATCCCACACTGAGTCCCTGAAAATCACCATGCTGACTTCAGACACACAGATGAGATCAAACACAAAGCACAGCTGCCAAATCACTGCTGTCTGATGGGCTGTTTGCCAAATAGGCCTCAATTTACCAAAAGCAGATCTACCTGAAGCCCCTTGACCATGAGTCAGATTTTCTGCTTAATTTGTTCCAGCTTTTGAGCAAGCATCAAGCTGGACAACAAAGACAGCATCAGCTTCTTCATGTTCTACATATGATTCAGAGCATCTTTAGTGTTTTAGCAGGGTAAGTAGCTTCAGTGATGTTCTAGAAATAAGGGTCGAGCCTGTTTTTCAGTTTGGATCCCGCAGGGACCCTGCTCTGATTGCCAGATTGCTTCCTGGATGAGAGCTTGATTCAGCCATCAAAGGTTTTCTTTACCCTTTGTATTCAGCTTTATGTACCCAAAGCTGCTCCTAATGGGGTGCAGATGTTTTTCAGGCTGAGTTATCAGGGAAAATGGACTTGAGAAGGAACTACTGTAAACTCTGGAGGAGCTGGAGGGAATTCACAGCACTCTGGATTCACCAGCAAGGAAATAGTTGGGTAGAAACACACAGGTGTTATTTTTATTTCAGGAATCACTGCTGCTGTCCTATGGGGGAATGAAGGGATAGAAACTAGGGTGATGCTTCTTATGGATCTCTGAAGATGCATCAAGAAACTCTGAAGTTTACTAAAATGTAAAAACACATCCAAGGAAAAGGAAAGGAGACAACACAGGTAGGGATCCCAGCTGCAGGTCTTTAGTGCTCCTAACTGCAGTTAATGCATTAGCTTTGCTAAAAGTGGCCCCAGGGGACTTGGGGTCTTGCAGCAAGCAGCCATAGCACTACCTGCTGCAGTTGTTTCCCTCCAGGCTTTTTGGGGCCTCGGTGGGGGAACAGCTCTGCTGATGGAGCTGGGACATCTGAGGAGTGATAGGAACAAAGCCAAAACACATCCAGAGGAGGTTCCTACAGGTGAAGTTTTGAGGACCAGGTCACAGAGACTAAAAGCCCTGTGCAGCAGCTATGGGACAGTAAAACAAGGTGTGAGTTTCTGTTTGCCTTCATTCACAGCAGTTCTGGACTTGTTTCTGATGTGGTTTTCACTGTTTTTTCCACTGAGCAGCAATAGTAGATAGGGTGGGATGATCTTGGGATAATTTGGGAACTGTCTTCTGATGTTTCCTCTAAGTTCCTCACTGGGAACATTTTTCACCCTCCAGTCTTTCTGTTCTGCCTTTTTACAATCAAAACTCCTGTGGTTTGAGGGCAGGGCTGGGTGGACTGAGTACCACATAGCCTGCCTGAAGGGTGCTGAGGCTGGAAACACAAGCTTTCCACCTTCTGCCTTCCCCCCCTCTCACCTGCCACCCACATCCCCGTCCCCATCCCAGAGCATGTCAAGACCAGGCAGGGAGTAGCAAGGTCCTGCTACCACTAACAGGAAAACAGGGGATGTTTTTTCCAAAGTACCAACTCAGGACAGCTAGATGGGATGTGCCAGCAGGACCTGGCCTTTCTCTGGCATGTTCAGTTAGAGTTTTCAGGTGGGTTGTAGCAGCCAGGTCTGTGCAGAGCTGGAACTGTCATCCTGAGGAAAATTCTTGGGTCTGTCCTGCTCAGTGGAGTCCTGGTTTTGTGCTGGTGTGCGCAGGTTAACAGCACCCTCTGCAGCCACCCTGACAGCAAAAACAGGAAAAAGCAATTTAATCCATCTTCCCCTATAAAAGCAGAATGTTATTTTGGCTTCTTGTTAATTTAAGAGACATCAGATATGAAGTCCCTTGTCCTTACCCAGTAGATCAAGTTAGATTTCGTCCATGATGAGGCTGTGATGCTCCGGAGTCAGCCTGTGAACTGGGACCAAGCCACATCCCAGAGGCAAGGCAGCAACAGCAACGAGTACTTTAAAGATTCAGGTGAATTTTTTAATCTCTTGTTGGTAGTGTCTGCTTTGAAAAAAAATGAGAAAAATATTCTGGCTAGTCACAAGCAAATATAGGGTTGTTTTGCAGGCTATGGGAGGATATGTTACCTAAAATATAGGAAGGAACAAGATTTGTCCATGTGTTGCAATTTAGTATTCAAACAGTTTTATAAGATTGTGCTGGAAAAATTGTTAGCTGCCAGGTTAGAGACTCTCCTTCAGCTAAATGACTAAACCCCTTAATTTCTCAACTTCAGAGCTTGCATGTGGTTTTTCTAGAGATGGATGCACCCTCTGAGGAGCTGGTGGGGAACAAAGCAGGGGGCTGTGGAGGGAGGGAGGGTAGTCATGACAACTGCTCAAAAAGCAGCTGCAAAAGGTTTTTTTGGGCTGGGTAGTTTGTCACGTTTCCTTTTGGTGGCACTGTCTGCCCAGATATTAACAAATTATCATCTGGTTTAAGTGGAAATACCTGTCTGGCTTCCTCCAGGTACCAAATACTGCTCTGGGTTCTGGGGGAAATACATTGCAACAGATTGTTTGTGTTGCTTCTAGAGGTTTTGAAGGAAAGATATTGGCTCAGTCAATGAAGTAAATAGTCAGCATTACAACAGGGATAAATATCCACTGGGCAAACACTGGTCCAGGATGGACCTGAAGTTTTTTTGTGTATAACTTAGTGGTGACACCGATGGGGACTCTCGAAGGGCAGCAAGTAGGGAATGAGTGATTTTCAAAAATAGCACAGTTTAGGAATAAGCATTTCCTTGAGCTTTGGATTGATGCCTCAGAGACACCATTGGACCACATCTGGGCTCTGAACCATGCACTTATGGAGACCACATCCAGCCCCAGTTAAAAGTGCCTTACTGTCCTCCAAGGAGTCTCCCCAGGGATTCTAGGATTCCTAAATTATAAAGTCAGATAATAGACTGGAGGACGTTTGCAATGGGTGAATTCTGTTCCAAATCCCTTTCTCTGGGACCTTCTCATCCCTTAGCCCTGAAAACCTATGCCTGCCTTCTGCCTCTGCCCCCTCTTCTGCTTCCCCTTGTTTCTGCTTCTGTCCATCTCCCTTCTTTAATTCCAGTTCTCTTCTGCTCCTCTCCACAGTCAGAGAGACCAGGACAACCACCACACCTGCCAAACACCTCTTAGGGCTCGATACCTCTTTCAAAGCTTTTTCCAGTTTTACATCACTGTTGTTTTACAACAAAAATCTGCTGAAGTTCAGATTTCCTCATTTTTTACTTGAAACCATGACTGTTGTTCAAGAAGCTAAAACACAGAGAGCCTGGTATACTCCCAAGGGCATTTTCCAAGGACTTATGTCCAGGATGTCACTGTTGGGCAACATGTGATGGTTGTATGTGAAGTATTTTGTGTTTTAGAAAGAGAGTTTGGGCAGCCTGGGCAGAATTTTGCCTCTCAACCACAAGCAGGCAGGAGGCCAGCAAATGCATGGTGTCTCCTGCAGGTATTTGCAGTGTAAGTACTTTGGGGTGGCTGTTGCAGATGCTTGGCTAGTGGACTGTGAAGCTCCCTGAGCTTGCAACTTGTGTGTGGCCTCCAGAGAACTTCCTGTCTCTAACCTTGGAGAAAACCTCCTCCCTTGCTCAGCTGCTCTTCCCACAGGCTCCAATTCCCTCTGCAAGAGTCTGGAGAGTCTGATGAGTAGGACAGCAGGTCATTGGCATCACCATTTCCTAGAGAGATCTGGCAAAGTGTTTTTCCCATGATTGTCACATTGCTACTGCACACAGCACAATCTGCTTTGGTTGAACATCAACCCCTCCCTTGAATCTCCTCTTTGGCAGCTCTCTCTTCTCTGCCTGAAATAAAACTAATCTAATTGTGGTTCTGGAGGCAGCATCCCTCTGACCATGAAGTGTGATGAGGCCAAGTTGAGCACCTTGAGCAGACAGCTGTTGATGATGCAGTGAAATCTTGGAAAGTTGTTCATGCCTTTGAGCAAAGTTGCTCCACTTTGTCTCATTACCAGTCTACCCACACGTTGCCCGCCCAGCCTCCTCTGCCAGGGAGACTTCCTGCTCTTTCAAGCCTTATCAATAGATGGTGTGTTGAAAATGAATCCAGGGGAGGGGAGCAGGGAGCATAAGGAACAGTTGGCTGTCTCCTCATAACAGAATGGAGAAAAATGTCTTGTCTTCCATACTGTAGGTGCCTATTGCAGCATTGCTCTGCTCTCAGCTTCAGACATGTCCCTACTGAGCTGGCTTATCTCAGTCAAACCCTCCTTGGCTTGATGGAGGGTCAGCTTTGCCTGGGTGGGAACACAGCTGCAGCTTGCCAGGCTCCATAGGCTGCTGCTTCTCCTGCTCTCCAGAAATTGTGGCACACCAAGACCTGGGTGCACTGGACAAGGCTGTTCATGGCCCTCAAGTGAAGATGCTGGATGGCTGTAGGGGCTGCCTGTGGGACACTTACTCTGAGAGCTGGCTGTTGGTCATCCAGGTTGTGAGCTGGGGGGAGATATGTTGGGAAATATCCTGGGCCCTTGAGGCTGAGGGCAGACTGTCCCAGGAGATCTGTTTCAGCACCATGCAATTGCAGCAAAGGAGGAAGTAAATTTATTTCATATTTTTGGTTATTTTTATTTCATTTAAATTACTGATAAGTTTCCACAGTGCTTGTGCACACATCTGCAACATTTACCCAGGACTGCAGCCCCTCTGAAAACTCCACTGTGCATTTAGGGGCCTGGTGCTTGAAGAAAACTCCTTGTGGAGAACATGTATTGATATATACATGGAACAAATCTAGAGTTTCAGGTGTAGATTATTTGAACTGATAACCATGCATCTAATATCACATTTCTACAAGCAATTTCTAGACAAAGGCTCCTTTCAGCCAACTGGGTGATAAGGTTTCTTGTGTATATGTGCATGTACATAATGGGATATTGTTTTAAGGTCAGCTTGAATACCTGAATCTCCTTTTCTGGAAAATATTACTTTCTCAATAGAAATTAAAATACTACTTAAGAAAAAAAATTGGTTTTAGCCAGTATTTTGGCATTCAGGATTTCTTACTTCTGAACTGTCAATGTTTTCATAGTTACCAGAATATGTAGACAAAATATGCTAAAACAAAAAATCAGTTTGGCATTCCAGGAAGGCAGTACAGCAAACCTGATGTCAGTCTTTTAAGAAAGCCTCCAAAACTCATCCAAGGAACTACAAATCTCCAGCACTTAATGCACTTTGGGCCATAATGAACCACAGCCAAACAAGACAGATGTATACAAAGGGCCAATGCTTCTTTTGAAAAGCAAAGTCACATCCCTTATGCCCAAGGGGAGTTTTCTGATAGAATTGGTGAGCACAAGGATATCAAGTGATCTGGTTAAAGCCCAGAGGATGTTGTGTTATTGTGTGGCTGGGTGCTATCCAGGCATAAGGTATTAGATTTTACTAATTGAAAGTGCCACACAGGAGCCACTGTGTGAGGCTGGACTCAAAAGCAGGTATTTACTGTTTGAGAGAGATGTCTTTAGCATCAAACAGAAAAGTATGTTAAGAATTGCCAGAAAAGGGTTTGAGGCCAAAAGTGAAAACATCTTTAGGCTGTTGAGTGCCTGGCTCTTTCCCATCTCTTGTGGTTCTGGCTGCCCAGTTCAAAGAGTTAAAAAAAAAAAAAAATTACTGAGAAATGACTAAGGAAGGTGAAAAGGAGCAACTTGCATGAAAGGGGAACTAAACAGAGCTGGGCTCCCAACTCTGGGAAAGAAAGAAGTGCAGGAGAAGCAGATAATAGTGGTGTAAGAAAACTATGACTGCTAGGGAGAAAGGAGTAGGGAGAAATTGTTCTTTGCTTGCCAAAACACAAGAATTGGGGCTATCTTCTGAAAATACCCAAAGTGAGAGTGGCTCCTGAAAGGGAGGCTCCTGAAACTGGGGGTATCTCCTGGAAAGCTGAGGCAGGGTCATTGCAGTGAAGCAAAGGGAGAAGTTTTTCAGTTGGGTAAAGCCGTGTGCAATGCACTCTGTCTGGATTTACATCTTGAATTTGCGAATTTAAAGCATGCTCCCTCAATCACCCCCGTTCACCTTCTCTATACAGAACCCCTTTTCCTGCCACCCAACGTTGCTCTTCTTACTCCTGGGTGCCACCAGCCGCAGCCTGCAGAGACTTCTGCTCTGACCCGTGTCGCAACAGCCGGCAGCAACAGTCCCAGCAGAAACACCCTTCTCCACACCCCCCAATCCCTGTGCCTGACCGAGACCACCCCCCCCATCCCCCTCCTCCTCCTCCTCGGGTGTCTCCCCGCCGCCGGCCCCTCTGCGGCGCCTTTAAGCTCCGGTTCGTGCTGTCACTGCAGCTGAGTGTGCGGCGGGGAGCACTCCCCATGGGGACCCCTTGCCCGGCGGGACCCCTGCCCCTTGAGACCCCCAGTCTGGTGGGGACCGCTGCCCGGTGAGTCCCTCTTTGCCGCGGGGTCCCCTGCCCGGTGGGACCCTTTGTCCCGCGGGGTCCCCTGCCCGGTGGGCCGGGCTGGGAGCAGCATGGGCAGCCTCCAGCTGCAGGAGTTCGCGGCGGGCTTGGTGGGCGGTAAGTGGAGCCGTGGGCTCGGGGTTTGGGGGGGCCGGGAGGGAGGGGTATAAGAAGGGACGGTAATTAAATCCTCCGGGTCACCTGCGGGCCGTGCCTCCGACCGGCGTGTTGTGCAGTTTGCTTTTCTTTGCTGGGGCTCAGAAGTGCTGTTTAATCTAATTGCCACGGGAGGGATCCTTAAAACTTCAGCGGCAGTAGGTGGGATGCTGCTGTGTCCCCCCAACCCCCTGCTCCCCCCCCTTAGCTCTCCTTTCCTAGCTGGGAGCCCCGCAGGGACCAACCGCGTTTCCCGGAGCTCCCAGCAGCCAACCCGCCCCCCTACACACCCCCGGGGAGGCACCGCCTGGCTCTGACCCTTCGGTTCCCAGCCGGTAAACAGTCTGGGAAGTGATGCTGGCAGGGAAAGGAGGGGGGATCGATCCGGGCTGCTGGAAAAGCTGAATGCAAACACCGGAAAATGAGATAGGAGCCAAAAATGGAAAGGCCGGGACGTGGAGACGCGGCACCAGCGGCGTGGGGCTTAACTGAAAGTACCCACTGAGTTTATCATCTGATAAGAGCTGATAAAGCCTGATGCTGGGCTGAGCCCTAGCCACCCCTCAGCCCGGTTCGGGACGGGGAGGGGGGTTTCTGTGTGAGAGGGCTCGGGGAGCCCGACTAGTGAGGCAAGGTTAATAGGTTAGCTGAGCCTTTAAAAACCCAGAGCCTCTGCCAAAAGGTTACACGAGCATCTCAGTTTTGGCTCTTTGAAGCCTGGGGAGGCTGCAGGGCACGCTGTCTGCCCCTCTGAACCTGAGCTATTGC
Source organism: Calypte anna (assembly GCF_003957555.1). Classification (NCBI taxonomy): domain Eukaryota; kingdom Metazoa; phylum Chordata; class Aves; order Apodiformes; family Trochilidae; genus Calypte; species Calypte anna. The sequence continues at coordinate 14,645,783 of NC_044259.1, read as the reverse complement.
CACACACCTTGGAGCAGGACGGGCTGTCCAGGGAACAGCCACCAGTGCTGTGACAGCCTGTTTTCACACTAGACCACAAGTGGTCTCAGATTAAGGTCCAAGAGGTGGAAAGACATTTTAATCACACATTTTTGTATAAAGTCATTGCTGAGCAATGACATGATGCTCTTTTCAGCTCTAATCCATTACAAGTGAGAAATTTCATTTATTCTCTAATGACTTGAGGACAGTGGTTCGCATGGAGACTTATAGATGTGAAAGAAGCATGAGCATCTCCATAAACATCCTGGAACTTGCTGTAAGGACACAAAACCATATCCTGGCCATGGAACACGGATTGTTCCATCTTCCCTGAGAAGGGAGTAACCAAATCATGCCCTGCCCTGTTGCAGGAGCTCCTGGCAGCAAGTGCCAGGGGAAGATGGGCAGGATGATGTAAGGGAAGGGGCTGTTTCTTCCCAGAGATCCTTGGGTGATGCAGCTGAATGGGACAGTAGAGAATGATGTAGAACAGAATCCTTTCTGTCTGACAGGTATTTGGAAACTGCTCTTAAAACAGCAAATCACAGGCCCCATCAGCAGCTGGCTCTCATGCATCATTATCTGAGCCAGGAGAAAGTATTTTCTAATGTCCAACCTGGTTCTCACTGTTTTGGGGTTAAATGTTTGCATAATCTTACAAGAGTGCAAAGAAGGATTGCTCTTCATTGGCAGGTTATACAAATACAACATCTCCTTTTCCTGCTCAGATGCCTTTGAGATGTAAAGCTGATGGAATCCAGGGCAGTTTTGGAGATGCACAAGTGTTTCTGCTCAGCTTTTAGCCCATTGTCAGAGACAGGACATTGTGCTGGGCATTGCAGTGGCCCAGTATGACAGTTCCTATGGAAATCTCTCTTCCTCCCCTACAAATCCATGGCTTTCAGTCCTGTCATGAAAGCTTCTTCAATGTTTTGTGTAATACTTTGCTTTTATCCCCAGGAACTGCCAGTGTGGTTGTGGGACACCCCCTGGACACAATTAAGGTAAAACTGCTTTGAACTGGGCTCTCATGTAACCACCAAACCTCACTGATGGAGCAGTGGCCTCTCTTAAGATGATGATTTGAAAGACCTCCCTTTTCCTGCCACCCCAAGAGGAATTTAGCCTAAGTAGAAATGTTTTCATAGGCTTTCTTTAACCTTTTTTCCTCTCCACTGCACATTTCAAATGAGAAACTAAAAGAATGTGCAAGTTCCTCTGGTGAGGATGAATGTTGAAAATTTAACCTGGCCTCACTTAATGTGGGGTTTACTGAACAATTCTGCCACTGTTTTATTAAACTTTGCCACAGACAGGTATTCAAAGAGGGGGAGAAACTATATTTGTTTTGCTGCAGGCACATTTTTCCTTGTTTTCCTTGTGTTGGCACCACTGGAAGGGCAGAGAGCTGAAACTGTTATCCCAAGGCTATGAGACGTAGTATTTCCTATTCCTGCAAGACAATTATTCCTCAGGGGGAAAGATTTGGAGATGTAAGAAGGTATTTACTAGTACGATGTAGACAAGCCCATGCATACACCAGAACAACTTGACCCAGCCAAGCTGACTATCTCTGCTGATGCAGAGATAAAAAGGAAAATTCTGCTCCTTGCTGCTTTTGCATTGTGGGATAGACATCCCTGTGTGGCTTTCACTGCTCTGCCCATGTGCTCTGAGATGCTCCAAGCCTTGTTGCTGGCACCAGGAAGGGCTGTCAGGTGTGGCAGACCCAAGAGTTGTCTTCTTTGCACCTTTGAGACCCTTGAAAGGATGATGGGCAGGAGGCAGGGTCCATGCCACATCCTCCCCTGGCCACCACAGCCATCTTCTTACACACAGATCTCTCTCTTGGGGTTGGGAGGTGGCCTGCCAGCCCGATCCTGTCACAGCTGCTAAGGTGCTGGGGTCCTCCCCCACCTTAGGAGAGGACAAGACTGAAGGTTGGATGGAATAAGTGCACCATGGTACCCACCAAGCAGATCTCCTTCTTCAGCTGGCCCTTTCCCAGCACCGCAGCTTCCACAGCCTTGCAAAACTCTAAAACAGATTCACATTTACTCACTTTTCATCTTCTACATTGTGTTAATTTATCCAGAAATTTCCATGGTTTCTGGAAGTCACTCGAGAGCCTGATCCAATTAACATAAAACAAAAAGGAGAATTTTCCTGAGGAATCCATACCTTTGTCAGTGGACTTTGGTAGAGATGGCAGCAGTGATCTCAGTGTGAGGTGTTAACAGCTTAACTAAGTGCTGGTTGTGTGAGGACAAACTGTGCCCTCAGTTACACAGAAAAATGTATTAACTTGAACCTCTGAAAACCTGGTTACTATGTAAAAGAAAAAAAAACACAAGCCATGAGACTCAAAGATGAAAATGTCTAGGCTAAGGGGGCAGGTGAGGGCAGGAGGGAAGGCAGGGCTGTGCATGGAGCCTTCACCTTGGACTGAGCCACCAGAGGAGACCAGGCACTTACCTCCAGCACAGGTTGGCACTCTCCCTCCAGGCTTTGTTTCACCATTCCTGCTAACAGCAATGCTGATGGATACAACCAGAAATACATTCCTCATTCCCAAAAACCACCCCTGACAGCACATGTGAGTGTCTTCCTCTAGAAAATTATCTCTGGCTTCAGCCAAGATTAATTGCTGAAGCCCCAGGTCCTATGAACCAAACAGAGTTCCCATTTCCTCACACACTTCCAAGCCCAAAAAATGCATCACTTGTTAGGATTTTTTAATTGCAAATTTGAATGAAAGATGATCAAAATATGTGTGTGCATTTATGTATTTATATACTTATATATATGAGAAGGGGAGAGCAAGCTGAAGCCCTACAGGCTTTGTCCTTTGTCATGATTTACACCTTTTCTTACAGCTGTTGTAGGCATCTTTTGGAAGGGCTGTAACTTTTGCTTTCCAGAAACAAAATGTCTTTGTTTGAAATTATGTGAAAATGTCTTTATGAGTGAAGCATGGAGAATTTCTGAGCTCAATTACTTTGGCTCCTTTAGTATGGCTATGTCTTAAAATACACCTTGGATGGGAAGGGCCCCAGAAGCCTCCCAGGGGAGCTCTTCACTCCATCCTTCTGCAACGCATCCCAACCTCTACTGAGAGTCCCCAGATGAGGAAGACCAAAGCACTCTCAAATTTCCACATGTTCAGGACCTTGCCAATGACAGCACTGCCCACAGCAGCCTGTCAGGGCTGGGGTAGCTGGTCTGGACTCAAGAGCAATTTGAAAGTCATTGATTCCAGATGTTGCAGAAAGCTTCAGACCTCTGAGGTCCCTTTTAGCCCTGCTTCTGGCAAAGCTCAAGGGGGTGGAGATATATATATCTTATTTTATTGCTCTGTTTTCTTTACAACTAGGGAAGGATTCATTCTCAAAGCAAAGTACACATTGTTTATGTAGTATGAACTTTTACTGAGCTGGAAGCAGGGGATTTCAATCACATTTCATGAATATCTTTTGCAGACTCGTTTGCAAGCTGGGCAAGGATATGGAAATACACTCAACTGTTTTCTCACTGTGTACAGAAATGAGTCTGTAAGTACTTTGTCTTACTTAAAACATACTGGTGGAAAATACAAAGAGGTAAATAAATAAATACACACAGTTCTGAAACCAAATCACTGTTGACACCAGTAGTTATATGAAAGCAATAGTTTGTGCCACTGAGTCTGCAAACCCTGATAGCCTTCTCATGCTTAACTCTAAGGTAACTCTCTTGGTCAATCCAATAGAAAAAGACATATTCCAGGTGTGGAGTGACAAATGACACTGCCTGTGTCTCCACAGGGCTCAAGGTGCTACATTCACAGTGATGGTTTTGCCCATACGTGCTAGCAAAGCTCTGCCCAAGCATTTTGCTGCCTTTGGTAATGCCAGGAAAAAAAGCTGGACTTTTCCATGCTTTCAGCATATGGGACACACAATCTTGACAAGTCTTTAGCAGTCCAAATTAATTTGTAGTTGCTCAGCACATGGGATGGTTGGTTCCAGGTGGCACCTGCCACTTGTATTTGCCTGATAGACACAGGGGGGGGTCACACAGCTCTCTTATCTCCTGCTCCCTTCCCTGGGCAGGTGGCTGGTTTTTTCAAAGGAATGTCCTTCCCACTGGCCAGCTCTGCCATCTACAGCTCCGTGGTGTTTGGGATCTTCAGCAACACACAACAGCTCCTCAGCCAGCTCCGCCACGGGGACCCAGCTCACAGCCCGGCATTGCCTGATGTGGCTCTGGCCAGTGTGGTGGCAGGGTTCATCTCCGTGGGCATTGGCACTCCTGTGGAACTGGTAAAGATAAGGCTACAGATGCAAACACAGCCCTACATCAAAGGTAGGAAGCACTACTTTTTTCCTTTCTCCACCAGTCCTCCCTATTTACCAAGAGCTTTGGGACAGCTTCGCTAAAGCTGTAGCAATTATAAAGTTTGTACCTTTTATAATATTTTTATTTTCAGCAAACACTAAACAGAAGCCCTCGGTTTCTGGATTTCCTGTGTACCGAGGCCCATTTCACTGCTTCAGGACAGTCCTACAGAAGGAGGGGATAGCAGGAATGTATCGAGGCACAGGAGCGACGTTTCTGAGGGACATTCCTGGGTACTGCCTGTATTTCATCCCTTACAAGTTCTTCTGTGGATGGATTACCCCTGACGGATGCCATTCCCCCAATGCCTTCTCCATCTGGCTGGCAGGGGGTGTAGCAGGTAAGCACCTTTCTTTCCCCACCTAGCTGGCAAAACAAGGACAGAAGGGCTCCTGAGGTGGCTCAGAATCCCATCACATCCTCCTGGTGACTAGGAGAGGATGTGGGCCTGAACAACCTTCCTCCCCTTGAGGCCAGGTCCCTGGCATCACTTTATTCACTTTAAGACTCAACAAACTTTGTGGAAGTCATGTTATCAGATCTTCATTGGGCTCAAAATCAGTGAGAAGGAAAACAGCCAGTGCCTTCATCTCCTTGGGTGCCTTCCAGCATTGTGTAGCACACTGCCAGTGATAGATGGCAGCCAAGATGCCTCCAGAAGTCTTCAGCATGTTGGCAGCTCACCAGAAGGGTGTGTGCACCCTACCTGCATGCAGCAGAAGCCAAGTTGACCGTTTTTGATCTTCCTTTTCTTATTTTTTCCTGTGTACACCTGCCAAAATCATGACAAAGTGCCAGGAAGACTGGTGTGTGCATCCCTTGCTGTGATTACATCTGTAAGGTCACCATTACATCCACTCCTTATTTTTTGACCATTTTCAAATTTCAAATCCCTAAATGCAATCAGTCCTTAGCTCAGGTAATGATTAAAAATCAGCCTGTTTCATCTGCAAAGGAACAGAGCCCTGGCCCATCTGGACAGCTTCTCTCCCATGCCCCAACACTCATGTTGGTCCAAACAAGCTTTTGTGTGTCCAGCTGGGCCATGGATTGCAGTCACATGCTGACCTTTTCAGAGACAATCCATCCCACCTGGCTGCATGCTGCTCAGTGTGAATAGAAGGATTCTTTATAGGATGTATCTCAGCTGTGGGGAGCCTAATCTTGGTTGCATGAGAGACCAACTTCTGCTTTGCATTCTCAGCTTGCTCTTTGCTTTTCAACAAGTGGGCTCCAGTTTTTCAGAAAGCTCTACAGGCTTGCAGTTTTTCAGAAGCTGTTCCCTGCAGGGTGATAGCTTGGGGTGCACCTCCTGCATTTGGTTACCAGCATGACCCCTACAATCTCAGTGCTGCTTCTACAAACTTTGCTCCCAGAAAAATAATTCCTGTGCCTGAACTGGGCAAATGCTCTGCAAGACGAATCCTTTGACTGTGATGTGGCACATGAGAGAAGAACTTCTGAGTTTCCTGACCTGAAGCCAAGGACATATAGAGAAGAGATTGTTCAAATACTTCTACGTTGTTCTAGGAGCCATTTCCTGGGTGATAGCTACTCCAATGGATGTGGTGAAAAGTCGACTTCAGGCAGATGGGGTTTATTTAAACAAGTACAAAGGGACCCTGGACTGCATCTCGCAAAGCTACCAGAACGAGGGCTTAAAAGTAAGTGGTTTTTGAAGTAAATTTGGGTGTTAGGCACTTAATTTTCATCTGGGAAGTACAATAGTTGTCACAAACCTTCAACTAAAGCTACTTCTGAATTATAATAATGACAACAAATAATTATATTGTAGATTGTGTAGATTCTTTCTAAATCATCATAGTGAGAGCGAAAATGTACCTTACAGCAATGAAAAAAGGAATGACTGGGGGTCACCATCTGCTGGTGTAATTAACCTAAAATAACACTTCCTGCTGGTACATTTATTTAATTGTGGGTGTGATTTGACTTGACCTATATTAAAGGTAGAAAATCTTGGCCTCTGTGATGGCTTCAACTAAAAGCAGAGGACAGATATTTTCCATTGACACCAAAGTTAGTGAGAATGGAACTCAGTGGGGCTGAAGGTGTGTTTGGGCAGTGCTTTGGTGGAACTGCTGCTTTGGTTTACACTGCTCACATTTATTTTGCACCAGGACAGAGCTGAATGCAAAAGCTCTTAATTCAGGATTTCTCTGGCTTCATGCCTGTAGAAAGGCTGCAAGCCAAAAAGGCAACTTATGTCCCTTTACTGACTCTGTTAGTGTAATAAAAGTTCTCTGTTCTACCTGCAGACTTTGCCTACATTAATGTGAGTGGCAGAGATCTGGTTTGCAGCCTTATCACCCTGCCAGCATCTAGTTACAAGAAACAATGTCTTCTGATACTGAAAAAAAAAATAAATCTGTCTTTGAGTTGCCATCAAGGCATCCTGTGGGTTCTTAGCTCCAAAACATTAATCTTGACATTCTGAGGGAAAAGCAGCAGGTTGAGAAAAAACAACAACAAACTCCAAATAATCCTGCAAAATCACAAGTCAGTGTGATTTAAATATTTGCCAACATGACACTCTGTTATGCTTGCTGGCACAGGAGCCTGCAGTCTGTTGGGGTTTTTTGTTATTGAGTGAAAAAAGTCAAATTAATTTGAAGAATAGGTTCTTAGAGAGATGTTTAAGACCATGCTGGGGTGGTCAGAGCAGTTTTCCCCTCCTTCTCCATCCTCATCTTCACCCCTTACCTTCCTTGTCCTGCCTGTATATTAACAATTATTCAGGCACTTGTTTTTTTGGATTTTGGGGGTTTTTTTTGATGCATGAACTGCTTGCAATTTTTCCAAATGAGTTGCTGATGAAAAAGTTTTTATATGTTGGGAGAAGCATAACTGGTAAACAGCAAACTCAGCTCTGGATGGTTTCATTCTGGGATAAAAGAACAGCATTTGCAGTGCTGAAAATAATTGCCTGGCACATGAAAAAACTGCAGCTCTGGCCCCCTTCTTTCTCCATAGTCAGCTGTGTTCATTCTGATGGGAAAAATTTATGGCTCTAGACTTTTCTTTATAAATCTTCACTGTTATTTCACATAGCTCTCTTGTGTTACTTTATGACTACTGCAAAAACTTGAATTCCCAGAAATTTCTATCTTTTCTAGCAAAATAAAACACCTCAATAACTCAAGTAATATCCTAAATTCCCCAATGTTGTAACTTCAGATTGCAAATTCTATCCTAAACAAATGTGAGGGTGTTTTGGTTCTGTCTCATACCAGTCAGCACCATGCACTGGGTTTCCTGGACACAAGATCTGGTTTTGTTAGCAGAGCTCAGTATTTCAGGGTGAATACTGGATAAACACTTAAATCCATGGGCTTCTGGACTTGGAGCAGAGACCTTCCATAATTTCCTACAGCAGCTGTGGGAGCTTTGCTTTTGTAGAGTCTGGAAGGGAGCTTGCTTTGCTTTTCTTGTCTGTTCTCAACCTCTGGTGTTTAGATCAGTGACCACAATGATTAGCTGAGAAGTTAAGGGAGTGATCTGGGGAGAAACAGGGCAGCAGAGAGATTCCCTGTGATCACTGTGTTGTAAATAGGCTCAGCACAAGTCAGTGGTCTGTGCACAGCCATGCACACACCAGGCAGTGTTTGTAGACAGCGGGATTTCAAAAGGAGATGAACCAGGAATGAGGAGCAACAAAGGCCCCATCTCCACTTTCCAGAAAGCATTTTACTGTTCAAGCACTTTTTAAGTGATGAGGTTTTACTCCCTTCCTGGCTTCAGATACCTAGTGACTCCTATCATCATCAGCAGCAGCAAAGGACAACCATCAGTCACCCTGTGACATTCTTTACAGCCCAAAAATCACAGGACAGGAGGAGGATAATTGTCACCATGCAGGCAATAAAGCTGTTGGTTAAGCACTTTTTAAGCGTTTGAACAAGTCTTTCCCTCTTGCAAGTGCCAGCATCTTCACAAAAAAGAAATACTGAGCAGAATGAGAGTCTGGCTGTGGATGTTTATTTTAATAAATAAAAAATAAATGCTTGGATACATATGTGCACCAAAGGCTGACCTCAGGAATCCACATGTGAAAATATCAGATCCTATCAAATATTTTTCCCAGACCAGTTCTGAGCCAGGTACAGAGTAAGTCTAGTTTTCCTCTGATAGACAAATTGTTTCTATGCTGAAAGTTGAAACCTGCAGAACAGTCAATGTGACACAAGGCCTGCATCAGACGGGCTGGATCACAGCCACTTCTCCACTTCATCTCCACTTCTGTCTTCTGTACCCATAGAACAACCCCAGGAGCCACAGAATTTGCTGCAGGAACACAACAGCTTTCTTGAGGTACCCTGAGGCTGGCATGGTCCCTGTGTGTGTATGTGAGTACACAGGGAAGGAAGGGCTGTATGAAGGTAGGACAGTGCTGGAAAACATTTTAGATTTCTTGCTTCCTGCTCTACACCAGTGGCATGAGGACATTTTTACCCTCTACATCTTGTAGCTTTTGCTGGCAGATACAGAGAGGGGTCCCTGGAGTGCAGTGATACCAAATTGATGACTTTTGTGTTTCCATATTTCAACAAAGCCCAGCAGCAAGAGCCTGTCTTCTGAGCAACCCAAAAACTGGTTCTTCAGAATCCCACTGTAACTTGATTCAATTTTTGAAGAAGAAAACAGCCACTACATTCCTCTGCTCTAACCTTTCTCCATCCTCAACAGGTCTTTTTTAGGGGCATCACGGTCAATGCAGTGCGAGGATTCCCAGCGAGTTCAGCCATGTTTCTTGGCTATGAACTTTCCCTCAAAGCAATGAAAAGAGACAAAACTGAGACCAATCCTTAACTTCCAGGTCAGCACACGAAGACCTTCCAGCTTTATTGAGATTAGAGAATCAATCTTTAAATCAGAATGGAGTTGCAATTGTACAGATCCTCTGAAAGTCAAATAACTTACATGGCTACCTACATCTGGATAGTCAAATACTTTCCAAATTTGGGTCTGTGGGATTTGAGGCAGGAAATCATTGTGCTGATGGATTTTAATTTCATTCCAGATCTCTTGGAATTTCATTACAATCTGCATTGATTGTTGTGTTTGCTTTGATTAGTGTGAATCAGGAAAGAAAATCTGAAAGAATATTCTGCAACAATTTATAAAGTTTGAAATATTATTCTCCTCACTAAAGTCCCTGCACAGTAGTATCCTTTCCTCCCTGGATCCATCCACAAAGACCTTGTCATTAACCCCTTCCAAAGTGTCTTTTACTATCAACTCACAGTTTTACTTTTTCCCTCCTAAACCTAGGGTTGCATAAAGGAGCAGCATTAAAAATATCTGATATTTTTTGGTATTTAAATACTCAAGATTACTCTTGGCAGCCTTTGCTGTTTTCTGCAGTCTGTTATAAACTTCCTTCATTTTTTTTTTCAAAAGTGTTGCCCAGAGGACCTGAAAGTCTCCTACTTTCCTGAGCCACATCAGCAGAGTGGTGTTGGTGGGGGCTGAGTTGCTCTGACCGAAGACTCCTGTCCTGCACCCACAGCATCTGCTTTCTCTTCTGGCGTGACCTCAGTCCCTGGAGGACTCTGAAAACTGCACCAGATCAGTCAATCCAGAGACCATTTATTATTTCACTCTGTTGTCTAAGAGCACCTTAATAATCCCCCACATTAGTGTTTGACTTTTTGACCAATGACATTTTTTGCATTAAGCCAAGAGAACAACTCCCTCTGCTTACCCACAGGAGTATGATTGGTGTGCAGGTGCTTTTCATGTAGGAAGGTTTGGATTCCCACCAGATGCTTGCCTGATTGCAGGATGAAAGAATTGGATGGCTCCACCCACAGGAATGGATACTCATGTTCTACAGCACAGACCTCTCCATTTTGCTGCCATTTGGACAAGAGTACCATGAAAAGATGTGAAGGGCTTCAACGACTTCAGTTGATTATCCAATGTGTGAATTAAATTTGGAAATAGGAGGATGTTAAACTCTGAGATGAAGCTGCTCTTTTTCTTCAGAAAACAATAAAGCAAGTCCTGGATTGGGCCAGGATAGAACCTACATTTCAAAGAAAGGGCTGCCAATTAATTTATCTAACTCTCCCTGTGTAGCCTTCCACAGGGATGGATCTTGTTGGACTTTCTGATTTTCCTCACTTGACTGTCCAGCTTGCCAACTGCCAAATCCTGCAGTCATCACTTTGAAGCCTTGGAAAACCACCACCAAAGGAAATCTCTTAAAGGGATGCAGAGTTTATCCAAAACTATTCTCTAAAATATATGGGCCATCTTCATACCTCCAGCTGCAATCCCACTGAGCCGACGGGGGCAGACCCAGGTCTCTCTTTGGTCTACTTCAGCCTTTCAGTTATTCCAAGATCTTTTTAATAATTGTCGTTATTATTCCTGTTAATGCTGTGAAATGTCTTCGTGCTTTGTTTTCTAAGCATGGAGCTTCTGATGCCAAAATCCAAAAAGAACCAGGTTGCTGTCTGAGAGGACTCTGCTGGCACTGGCAGAGGAGGCTGAGGGGTAACTTCCTTGCACACAGAGGGACATAGGGGGACAGTCTGAGACAACACTGTCCTCTGGGAAATGTACAGTTCCTCCTCTCTTCATCTGTCTAGCTTTCCTCTAGATAAAGGTGGAGAAAGAAATAGAAACTCTTAAGTTCTCTTCCATGGATGAATGACTTATGTGACAAGACGTGAAAACCTCAGAAATGGGGTCCCCAACCTTGGACTCCTCTTTGCTCACATCTGAATTAGAAATGGAAGAGTGACTTTCCCCCAGAACCAGCCTTAAAAAGAGGGAGAAAGAGCTGGTGTTGCTTCATCTCAGGACTTGCAGGCAAGGAGGATCATGGTGCCTTTGAGCTTGGCAAGAAGACAGGGAACTGGTTTTGATAAACAGTGTGGATTAAATTGATGAGCCTTCACACAAGCACTTGTTGCTGGCAGCATTTAAGGATTTAGACTTCCCATGTTGCCTGTTTTAATGCATAGAGGTAAAATGTGCTCTCTAGATGTATAATGCCTTATGTCTCCAGGGATAATACTTGGGGAGACTATTTCTTCCATGCAAATAAATGGTGTTGCTTGTCTGCCTGCACTGTGTAAAATGGCCCATTAATTAATGAAACTGATGAGGTTTAGAATGTGTTGTGTATCTCAGTGATCCTGACCTTGTGGTGCCCAGGTTAGGTCTGTTCAGTGCCCCTCTGGGCGTAAAGCCCTGAGATCCACATTCCACAGGGAAAAATCATGCTGATTTTTTGTGGTGTTTTTCATCTAATGAAACCAATTTGGCAATGGACAGCCAGGATTTATCAGGAAAACATTCTCGTGCACACACACCTGCCCAAAGGAACTGTCAGCGTTTTGGATTATCTGCTGTTGAAAGGGAACAGAAGGCAGAAAGCTTTTTTATATAAAAACATGCAAAGCAAGAAGGAAGTGAATAAAAAGCTTCAGCCACATGATGGCATCCTTGACCATGACAGGGCACAGCTGTCTGCCGCTCACTCTGTGGCTTCTCAGCTGCCAGACCATCTCTTTCTGCCTTGCTCCATTCACCCCCACGTTCAGATTTGCTGCCAGACCAGCACGCCCTCCCTTCTCAAGAGGGCAGCCCCATGCTGGGCATCTGACAGGAGATTCTGGGGTGATCCTGCCCTGCCAACATCTTCCCTAGCCCAGCAGTGCTGGAGGCAAGCCCTGGGTGCACTGCTTAATGAGTGCATCACCTCATTAGCATTGACAGACAAACCCTGAGTGAGGCAAAGCAGCTCTGTGCTGCAGCACCAGGATTTTGAGGGTGACAGAAGCCCTTCAGCACACAGGAGATCAGGCTGATGCTGGGTCAGGTGAAGAAGGTTTGGGATGAGCACTGTTTGAGGCACAGCATTTTTTGGGATGTTTGTAGCCATTGCTGTGATGGATCACTGCAGATCTATACCCATGGAGTCCAGTCAACAACTTGGCCTTGCTTTTGAAGTGGTGGTTGCCTGGCTGTTTCACTGAAGAAAGAGGTCCAGTGGTAGGGCTGGGTGACACCACCAGGGGGTCAGCTCCAGATCTTGAAGGATGGAAGTTATAATTTATGCCTACAGAGCCTGGACATGTCTGTGTCTTCTGTTTAGACATTACTTTATGACATATCAAATGCATTTATTTTTTTTTAGAAATAATATCATTATATATTGATAGTAATTAGGATCTCTAAGGAATCCTCTTCAAGGACTTTGTATGGGGCTCTGCCTGCACATTTTGGTGAGTTTGCCCTGACTTACACTAATGAAAATTCCTCCCTGTCAACAGAATTCAGGATATGGACCTGCTCCTCTGTCAGTGCTGTGGGCATGGTGACCTGCTGCCTGCATGTGCTCAAGCCCCACTAGGGTGGGAGAAGCCATCTGCTTGAGAGCTTGTGCATAGATGCTCCCAGAGCCTCACGTTTGTAAGATAAATGTAGTAAATCCTGAAACTGGTAAAAAATAAGACAGGAGACCAGAAGGACCAGGGACCCCTACTTCTATGTTTCTCTTGCCCCTAATATGAAACCACACTCAGATCTGTCATGCCTTAAATGAATCTTTAATTACCTTTGAGGTTGCTGGTGCTGTTCCAGCTCTTACAACACCCTACATTACTTAATGAGGTGCTGTTTGCACTAATGGCTGTAGCTGTTTTTCCCAGTTTATTCACTATGTTGTGCTAGGGAAGGGAAGGCAATAGCAGCTGATTTCCCTGGCTCAAAACCAAAAAAGAATCAAAAATCCAACAAAAAATTAAATGGGAACATATATCCTAGTGAAAAGCTATTTTTCTGGGAAAACCATCCCTAACCTGAAGGTCTTTGGTGCTGGGAGAAAGAAGCCTTGTGGGCTCCATAAGTTGCAAGGTAGGAGCAGGCTGGGGCTGCTCTACAGCCAGGGGGCAAGGAGGAGGCCACCTCCTCTCCCTGTGTCTGCATCCCCTGCTGCTCCTGGGCACCTGAAATGTCCTTGAATCCTTCTCCCAAGCAGGGTGGAGTTTCTGTCCCTTGAAGGAGCTCTCCTCCAGTGGCTTTGTGCTGCTGAAACTCTGCCTGTGATGGCTCCAGGCCAGGCTGAGATTTTCTCACACCTTGGGAGTCCTGGTCTTGCGTGTCCACACCTCGGGGGAAGGCAAGATCACACTCTTCATCTCAGTTCCTCTTTTTCTGTTGTACTCTGAGACAGAGGAGTAGCTGACGTCTTTGTAGGCGTTAAGATCTATCTCCTTGGTTTATCTGAAGTTCCTTGTCTGGTCATAGAGATTGTTAACAGTGTAAGATTTCTCTCCTAGATGTTGCATTCATAGAAGCCAAGAAGGTCGATGCCCATCTTGTACCCCTGAAGAAAAAGATTAAGTGTAGAGTCAGAAGAAACTATGAGATCCAAGGAGAGAAATGGGGAGAGTTAAAGTTGCTAAATTGACTATAAACTGCATGATAACAGCTTCTCCTCTCCACAGCCACCCTCTGCCCAGAGATGCTCCTGTAGTGATCACCACCAACTTCAACGAGTAGTACATAAAGCATCCCTCCAGAGATAGGATCCAAGGGTTATTTAAGAGATGCAGCAAAGGGAAATTTAAGTAGTTACACTAGTTTTCAAAGCAGTTTTCTAAAAGTGTAGATCTTGTGATAGCTCCAGAATCAGACACCAGTGGAACAACCAACATGCTCAGACCAAACATGCATCAGGAGGAGAGGATCTTTTTAAGGGGTTCTAGAATGTCCCACATGAGGTTTCCCTGTAAGATAAAAAATGCTGAATACATCAAAAAATCCTTTGATAGTAAGGTGAAATACTAAAGCTACTGGATTATAGAATACCAAAACACTGAAAAGAATATGAAGGTCCTCTTGGGTGAGCATAATCTTGGGTCACAAGGAGAAACATTTGGAGAGACAAGAACGCTGCAATGGGGAAGCAGAGGCTGAGACTGCCCTGCTGCTGACACTCACTGCTTCAAGACTGGCACCTACACAGTCTCACTGCTGTGAAAGCACCAGAACAAACATAGCTCATCTTCATGGCTTGGAGCATCTCATGGTCTGATCCCTCATGTCTACCACCCCTGGAGGTATTTAGAAAGTGTGTAGATGTAGCACTTAGGCATATGGCTTAGTGGTAGATTGTGCAGTGTGCTGGGTCAAGGGTTGGGCTTCATGATCTTAATGGTCTTTTCCAACCCAAACTACTCTATGTTTCAAAACATTTTAGCACTAACGTAGCCAACTTTACAAAAAACATAGAAAATCCTGCCAACTCACAGGGAAGAGGGCCAGCCTATTCTTGCTCATGCAACCAGGTGTGAACCAATATCCATGTTTATTTCATTATTAAATTGGGTTGCTGTGTTTCAATCAATCAGCTGGCAGATGTTTATTTCAGTGCTTCCAGCATGAAAAGTGAGCTGCAATGCAGGTTTGTCTGAGAGAGCTCTAACACAGCCCAGGAGGGAATGCTTTGCTTTGTCTGTCTGTCTGTCCCAGATGTTCAGCCTTCATCTGCATGCTGTGCTGAGAGGGAAATCCAGCACCCAGAGTCATCTCACTGTGGGACAAGCAAGGAAGGGTGAGTGGGTTTATAATCTGACAGCTCTGTAATGTTTCTCTTTCCTGATGTGAAAGTGTTCAGGCCCACAAAAGGGGATACTGAGGTGAGAGCAATGCCACCAAGAAAACCTTAAAATACAAGAGGACTGGTGAATTTTGTGGGCAATTCCTGTTTTCCTCTGCTTATTTCTGGAGGCTGTAGGTTGTGAGATGCACAAAAAGCTGTCAGGGCTTTTTGCTTTTTAGGTGCTTCAGCTCTCCCTAAGTCTGACTGCAGCATGGCAAGCTTGGCTGCCTTGCTAGAAAACCCAGGGAAGCTCCAGTGCCTCTACTATTGCCTGAAACAAGGATGACTTGCAGCTCTGAAGGTCCCTCAGGTGGATTCCCCATCTCACACCTCCTGGGCACTGCCAGTTTTGACTGGTTAGTTTAAATATCTGGGGGTCCATCTGCTAGGACAAAGTAGACTGTGGGGCTACCAGGAGGTGCCACTGCCCTCTTCAAGCTGGTATATGAAATGTTCCTGGAGTTCATTTTGGTTTTAAGCCTTTCTGTCACATTCAATCTTGCTATTACTATGCTTTGGTTTACCCTTTTGTGGAGGACTTAGAATGAGCTTATCTTCCTTTAATTATAGACTAGCATAGGTCATATTTCTCTAAAAGAAAGAAAAAAAAATATTCCAAGCCACCTTATGTCTGGAAAATGAAACTGCCAATAGCATCTTTTCATCTGTGGTCTTTGCAGGCTCTTACATGTTTATCAGTGTACACAGCAAATGTGAAACTAGCTGGCATCTTATCTGGGTGGTTTTCTTCTAGAGGGAATCTTTTGCCACACTGAAAAAACCCCAAAGTGTACAGATACTACAGTGGGATGCAAATTCTCTCATGAGTACTCAGAAGATCTGGAGGTTCATGCTGACCATGCTAAAAGAGTTATTTGGAACTTGGACACTTGCGTGGCATTTTCAGTCAATTGACCTCTCGTCAAAGTAGTTCCATTAAAAGAGAATATATCCCAAAATATGTGCACAGAAACCAAAATTGTGCAGGACATGAGATGAGGGTTTCCAAAGGAGTTAGAGGGAAATACCTGTAAGATATCACAGAAATATATTTGGTGAGTTTTGTGTGTTCACTTTTTCCAAAAACCTGTTCTGGGCTGGAATCTCTCTATAGTTTGGCTCATGTTGCTTGAAGAGAGATTAAGTAAGAGGAATGGAGGGAGATCAAATACCTAGATTAAACAGCCTCTGAATGCTGGAATAAATCCTAAATTCTCCAAAGAGAATCCAGAGCTGGTGCCACTCAGTACATGGATATTGGGTGCTCTACCCAATACATGGACGGTTCTTTCCCTAATAGTTTGACTTCTGGTGATTTCTGATTCACTGTGAATACAGCTTCTCTGGGGACCAGTTTGCCCTGGAACAAAAGCAGCATGAGATGGACCTCACTACACAACCCAGTAGAAAGGAAAAGGTGCAGAGCAAGGGCTGGTATCAGCCTGTGAGGAGGAGCCATGGGATTGGGGAGCAGCTCAAGAGCAGCTCTGGAGGTTCTGCCATTCTGATTTGTCCTTTTGCCTGGTCATCCTGGGAAGACATTATCTGATCTGTTCACTGTCCAGTGAACATAATTGCACCTCATGTATGGAAAGATCCTAATTATGTCCCTTGCCTACAATTTATGCCACCAATTTCTTTCACTTACAGAGCATGGAAACTGCCCTGAGACATCATTCCAAAGGGAAAGAGGTCCTAGGGACCCTGCTTAGTATATCAGATTCTGTAAGATTCTTTGAAAGACAGAGTGTAGCACCTACTGGGCAAAATGGGATTTCTAATTAACATATTTTATTTAAAAATAAGAAGCAGAAGGTACTCCTGGCTACCACGAAGAGCTCCCTGTTCCTCTCTCCTCATGGCTTGTTACCATATTTGTTGCAAAACCTTGGCTGAATCAAAGATGCTTGTGAATTCTTTCTTTCCAAACCATGTCAAACCATTTTTTCAGCCTTCTGAGAAACCAAGTGTCCCACACCATTTATTTCCTTCAGGGATTTATGCTTTGAACTAACCATTCTAGTTCTTGCTGTGGGGTCTTACTGGGTGAATACACAGAGAGCACCATGCCCATGCTCTGCTTCAGTAGAAAGCTCTTCCTGTAGGGAGATGTAACCATCATGAAAGTCTCTTCACTACTTTTCAAGGAATCACAGGCTTTTGATCACAAATCCATAATTTTAGCCCTTCTCTAAGAGCCCAGTGCCTTGGAAGATGCTGCTACCTGACTCACATGCAATAAATTTTGTCAATGATAACTCAGCCTGCTGCCAGCTTTGGCTTGCCAAGGGAGAGATTCTGGATTTTTCTAGGTATTCCCTAGGGCCTGGGTGAAAGCTGCAGATGCCTAATGGGATGCACACTTCCCACGCTAAATCACCTAGGGAGAAATGTCAAATAAAAGGCCAGGGAGCATCCGCCCCAGCCCAGAGCTGGTGCTCAGTGTGCAGGCAGCAGGGCAGAACAGGAGCAGCAGGCAGAACCTCCTCTGCTCCCTGGGCAGGCAAGGGAGCTGTGCTTGGACAGATGAATCCCTTGCCAATAGGCAAATGCCAGAGAAAAAACCAGAAAATTGCAACCTGATGTTTTCTTTTTCCAGGCTAGTTTCCAGATATATCACACTCATCCTTCAGCTATGCTGACTAGCAGAAGGTTCAAGGTTTTGGAGAAGATCTTTGAGATATAACAGGATTTAAACCCTAACAAGAGGGAAGCTTACAAGTCGACTTTGGGGATCTAAAAGAAATCTAAAGATCTCCTACTTGCTCTGCCAAGGTGTGCAACTTGAAAAAAGGAAACCTCCATGGCCACAGAAAGCTCTAGAAGACATTCAACCTGCCTAAGAGACTCCACCTGAGAAGATTTCCAAGTTAATACCATTTTGGTCACCTAAGACTACTTTTGCATCCACTCCTTTCTGCTTCAAAGGTTAGGGATGGAATGTTGTTTGCAGGCAGTGTTTGCACTCTGAGGGCCTGATCCTTATCTGTGCACTGCAGTGCTTGCACTTGGCAGAGGTGGGGCCACAGCCAAGGATTGCCCTGCAGATGTGGCAGCTGTAATTCAGTCTAACAACTTCTCCGGGCACAGCTCCACAACTCTGGTTGTTTGTCTGTCTGCACAACAGTGCCTGGCAGCATCATCACCTTTTGTTGGGAAAGGTTCTGCTTGGAATCCAGGGGAAACGAGGCTTGCAAGCCTGTCGGTTGGTTTTCTCAGGAACTCTGGCAATGCTGAACTTTATCATCTCTTTGCTTTCACAGAACCGTAGTATGCATAAGCATAGGAGACAAAACCCACATCTGAAAAAAAAATGCTTTCGTAGATTTGTAACCATTGTTTCCTGTTGGGGTGTGATAACACAATGGTCAAATTAATCACTTCTTGAGGAGCATTTGTGAATTTCCGCAGTGCTGAAGTCAACTCACAGCAGTAGGTGACATAATTCCACATTTGATTTCTCTAAAATGCTATCCAAGCTAGTGGGAAAGATAGTGGGCACCTGGTATCAGTTTTATAATTGGGTTTTTCCGTATTAGAATGGGAATTTTGTGAAGACTCAATTAAAAGGAGTGTCCTCCTATTCTCCTGTCACCCATCAGACTGATTGCACCTGAATGCCAGCATGCTGCCATACCTTCTCTTCTCCTTTTTGCTGCTCTCTGTGCAAGCACAGAATTGCAGTGTCCGGGAAATTATCCGGCATACAAAACATCTACTTGTAAGTGACTCCTCAGCACCTTAACTCTGTGGAACTGCATGCTTGAAAAGTAGATGATGATAAATACTGATTTCTCACTTGTTCTTGCAGAGGGACGATTCTGTAGGTTGCCCATGTAGGGAGACAGCTGGAAGTGTGAGTACATGGCTTTTGAGAATATAAATAGCATGAACCTAAAGAAAAATATACTTGTCTGTTAAAAATAGCAGTATTGGATTTTAATGCTCACTCTTTTCCTTTTCAGTCATGTTCATGTCTTCCCATCGCTGAGGTAAGTCTGGGGTTTTTTTAAGCTACTGTAGTTGTTAAAGAAGTTAAGTATTGACTGAGTTTTAATTTGTTCACTTTGCTCCTTATAGAACTTCTGCTTTCAGTGAGGAGGAAGGTTTTAATACACTAGTAGCAGCAAAACTGAGTTTGATGAACAGTGGTGGGAAGCAAGCAGAAGTCCTCCCATTATTAGGGCAGTCAGAACCAAGCTTGGAGTTAGGCAAAAGTCCTCTGTGAGCTTGTCTGACAAATCAAGAGGTTTTGCTTTGAAATTCCCTGCAAGACCTTGTTTTATAGTTAGGTGCCCAAATACTGAGTGAACCTGGGCCTCAGGTGCTCAGCTCTAGGTGACCATTTCATTTTCTAAGCCTCCTTGGATATGGTGAAACCCAGAATTAGCTGAAACTATTCTTCAGAGAAGTTGCTTTTAAGGCTTTTATGGCTTGAGGTTTTCAGAGAGATGTGACAGGTGTTTCCTATGATTGATGATGATGATGATTTGGTGTTTTACAGCCCCCCACCCCAGAGTTCTTGTGTCAGTTTTCATCAGAATGCAGAAATATGCAGCATTTAATTTTGACATGGGTGCCACATTAAGGAATATGTATTTCTTCTTTCTGTAGACAAAAATACGCATTCTAGCTTCTTCTAAAACCTTCTCTCTTTAACAGCCTGGCTACGAATTGGCATGCTTTGTGGAAGGAACTGAACACATGCTGAAAAACAACGTGTCTTCAAATGAAGTCACTACGAGGCTTAATCTCACCTTTCAGATTCAACTGGATAGAAAACTATGTGAAGTAAGACTTCTCTTACTTTTCAGCAGGTCCCTGCCTATCTTTTACAAGAGTTGTGGTTTTTTTTTTCTTATTTAAGTGTTTGGGCTAGGTGTTTGATTCATTTTGAATGTGTTTTAAACACCTGTTTTATGCAGGAGCCAGATGTGATGGCTGCAACATGTGTGAGGCAATGGAAAGCTGGCAGAGGAAGCAGGGAGATGGGTTCTGCCCCACTGTGCCTCTGCCCTTTTCCAAACTCCTTTAGCATGAGGACCTTTAAATACAGCTCCCTGAGGTTTCTTTTTTGCTTTCTTCAAAATGTGTTTCTACACTAAATAGTAATGTATAAAACCAGAGATTAGGTGTGCAGACACAGCGTGGCTGGGACAGGCAGGTAAAGAGATCCTTCTCTTCTGGAGCACTGATACTTCCTAAGCTGCAGTTTCTTCCAAGGAATCCTGGGCATAAAATTCTGCTGTGACCTGCAGCATCTTCAAACTTGTGGCTCTGGGATCCCCAGGTGGCTTTTCTGAGGCAATGAAACAGCCTTTATTTACATACTGGGCAAACCTGTTGTGTAATTCAATGACACTGAAGATGCTGCTGTCTCAGTGTCTCAGACTTCAAAGGGGAATATTGTTCAAAGGGCACTGGAGCACCCAGCAGACCCATTGACCATATCTCATCCAGCTTCTCATCCTGCCCTCTCTGTTAGGCTGAAACAGCCCAGTTTAAATTACTTCAGCCACATGACAGTCCATCTGTCACCTTGTGTGAAAAGCTCTTTTTACACTCATTGCTCAAGGAGCAGTTCTTTAGGAACTGTTTTTTAAATCCTTGCTTAGCTCTGAAGAATGTGTATTTTAACTCTTTCAATCCTTTATTCTTAACAAAGTTTTTGGTAACCCAGTCCTTCCTCTTTCTTCTATCACAGAGCCTGGCACGTGGGAATCAATGCCAGTACAAGACCAAGGGGAACGTGAAGGAATTTTTGAATACAATCCTGAGAACCTATCAAGCAATCAATAAATCCAGCAGCTCAAAAAACAATTTGAAAAAGCTTTAAAACCCCCCAGACATTCTTCAATAAGAAGGGGTTAAGAAAATTTATTTATTGTATTTATTGTTCACCTGAAGTATAAAAGGTTGAAGTAACAACTCCTAAAGCAATAAAACTGTAATTTACCTGAGCACCAAAAGTATTCATTTTATATATTTAATACTTGGTAAAAGGTTTGAATACCCTGTGTTCTTATCAGTTGGGGTCAAAATGTTTCTGCAAAGCTCCAGCAATTTCACTCATGGGAGATGCTACAGTAAAATGCCTTTGTGCAAACAGCTCGAGGTTGTGCCTGTTCCCATTCCTGTCTGCCAGATACTGTTGCTACAGAACTCCAAGGCTTCCCTTCCCATTCTTCAACATCTTCTTAACCTCTATTTTTTTTTCTCTTCACTCTGGCCACTGGATAGCACCAGCAGTATTTGTGGATTCCAAAGAGAAATTATATGTCTTTCTTCTGCATCAGTTTTATTTCTTTATAATATCTACACACTGCAAATAAGTTGCTTTCTTTCAAGGTTGCAGACTTTCCAGCCTAAAGCTACTTTTTTTGTTGTTTTCTTCTAAATATTTACAAGCTGAGAATGCATGAGCAGCTTAACATACAAAAACAAGACCATACTCAGGGTTAATTACAAATTCTTAATGGGCTTGTGTATTTGGAACTGTTCTGTGGGCAATTTTTTCTTTCTTAGGAGGTATTTAGGACTGGCTTTGAAGAAGATCTTACTATAGAACCATGAGCTCAGATACACTTCTCTTTCACCTCTTCAATAAGTTCAGCAGAAACAAAAGCAGCAAAAAGGAAGCTTTGCTGGAAGAAAAAAAGCATATAAAGGGAGATGCTTATCTTAGCTACCTATTCCAGCCTTACTAGTAGCTTCTTAGATCTCTTTACACAAGGGGAAATGCCAAACAGCTGAGAGAAGGTCAGATTTCATTTCCCTTGTGCCTCGGAGAGGAACAAAGGAGATGGAGCATTGTACCAGGGCTGGCCTTTGAGATTGAGGATCTTAAAAGACCTCCAAGATGTCATTTCCTCACCACCTTCACAGGAGTATGGTGGATTTTTTAGACTTCAAGGAACAGACCCGGGCATATAATCCCCTTTATTTCTTCAGCATGGAGTGTTATATTGATGTATATTGATGTATAATGATATATAATACGTTTCTAGAATCAAAAGCATGATGGAAACCCTCAAAAACTCTATTATTGGTCTTAAGGTTTCCACTAAGAATAGCTTGGGGGAAAAGATAGAACTAGATTATAGAAATGCATCTGATGTAACTATATAAAAGCTGTTAAATTTATGTGACATATATCAGAAGAAATGCATTTCTTGAGGAGCTTCTGCCACCTCTTTCAAATACAATATGGAGATAATAAATACTAAACCACAGAAGACTATTTTTCAGGTAATGCTGATGTAGATAAAACCAAGGAATAAAACAACTATTTTGCCTTTCTCACATCTTTCTACAGATGCCTCTGTGCATCTGGTATGTTCTGTTTGGTTTTTGATTGTTTGTTTTCTGAGTTTCTGGCACCCCTGTAAGAAAAAGTCTGGTATATGCCATGCTATTGGAAAGAGAAGCACTGGGCTGCTATTCAAATGCTTTCCAGCCATAAATCACACTCAGTATTCAAAAGCAGTTTTACATATTTGTATAAGAAAATTGATCTCGTCTGACTAATCCTCACAACACCCTCCTGAGGCATGTGGACAAGTCTCACACTTCTAGCTTTACAGAAAAGTAATGAATCAAGGGTTTGGTGAGATGGAGAAATCCTCACCCAACCCTCTGCATTTTACAGTTGTCTGGAGACTGCTACTGTTTGCTTGCAGACCTTCCCATGTTCTCTCTTGATCTCCCACTTTTGATTCAATCAACTGAAAAGATCTCCAAAAGTTAGAACTAAAAACTCTCAGGATGTTCATGTGCATCCCTCCCAGAATCAAACAGGGTGATCTATAAATTACAGGATCTTCACAGACACGTTCTGTATTTGGAACTGTTCTGTGACAACTCTTTCTTTCTCAGGAGGTA
Organism: Calypte anna; assembly: GCF_003957555.1. Lineage (NCBI taxonomy): Eukaryota > Metazoa > Chordata > Aves > Apodiformes > Trochilidae > Calypte > Calypte anna. Next base: position 14,622,865 of record NC_044259.1, on the reverse strand, counting down.
TTTAGGACTGGCTTTGAAGAAGATCTTACTATAGAACCATGAGCTCAGATACACTTCTCTTTCATCTCTTCCATCAGTTCAGCAGAAACAAAAGCTCCATATGTAACTTCCCAGCCAGTTCAAGCAGTAATCTTTTGTCCTCTTGTATAAACTTGTGTAAATAATCCTGAATGTTCACACTGCTGTTAGGAGCTACAAGATAAATGGTATTTCCTTCTTGTTGAGACACAGAATGGATTATAACTCATTAGCAACATGGCTCAGGCCAGCAAAGGAGTGAAAGAGCTGAAAAGAGAAGGCAAAATGCTTCACTATCACAACACCTATATTGCCATAATGGCCTTTTTTCCTGATTCACAGGCTGACTTTAAAAACAAAAGATACTTAGCACTGAGCAGTATGTCAAGATTGCTTCTGCTATCTTAGATCTAATAGTGTAGTAATACATGAAATAATCCTAAGCTTGTATCAAGTAATAATCTAGAAAAAGTGACAGTAAATTAGGAACTACGTTAAAGGCATCTTTTTTCATGTAAAATGTGAGTGAGATTTCTTTTTACTTGTGTCAGAAACAGCATCATCAATAGGCTTCACATGAAAAGAGATGTCCTTGGTTTGTTTATTTAATTCAAATTGCTGTTTTTTAATTTGATAACTTTGAGACTAACTAACTATTTTCCCGCAATAGTAGGTCACCAAAAAGTCCAGGAGTGAGGGAGTTTCCCCTGACTCCCCCCAGAAATGGAATTGTAAAAAAGCCAAAGAAGAGGGAACTCATGACTTAAGAGATGCAGATAATCATCAGCCTACTTCTGACTTCACAATCAGCCTGTGGGAGAGATGTTCTGTCTGACAATAACTTCAGGAAGGATATAAATCAGCTATTAAGATATAACTTTGTTCCACTGTGGCAGAAAAAAGTTTCTGGCTCTGATTTTGCTGTGCTCCCATATTCCTGTCATCAAATGATTAAGTAAAATGCAATAGAAAAGAAACTTAAAGACTGAAAGCTTCCCATTGACCACAAAGCCTTTTCAGCAACATAGAGCAATAAGAAATACAGGCCATGATGTTTGCAAGGAAGGAGAAGCACAGAAGTGCATTTGATCATTATCACCTATTTAGAGGCAAGCACCCCAAAGGAGCAGCTGCTCTAGCAGATCTCACAAGGATTTAAGAAAACAGGCATTTAGGACCCAGTGATCCCCTTCCTTGGTGGATGGCTGAGGAGCCAAAAGGTCTGGAATAGTCTTGGGAACAGGGAAGGGAAAATTAGGTGTTTTAAGTCTGGTCTCTCTGCTCCTGGCAGACTCTGTCATATTAATGGATCACGGAGGACAAGAGAGGCAGATGAAGGATAATTTTATGCAGCTTTCACCATCCCAATAATCCTTTTATTGATCTATGTGCAATTCAGAACAGCTCTGTGTATATAGCACATATTTCAACGTAATGCCCCCATTTATTTCAGGCACCTGCTGCTCAGGATGTGACCCACTGACTCAAAAATACCTGGGCTTTGGAACAACTTGGTTGTGCTAAACAGTTTTCTGTGCAGGACTTATGGGGCTGTGAGGGACAGAAAAGTGTCCAACCTGAAAATAACCCTCAGTTTTCATTCTTTCATCCTCAGTTATGATTCTTCATATATCTGGGAGAGGGTGATGAAAAAGGGGACTTTACATGCACTGGCTGTCTTCAGTTAGGTGAGTTTAGGCATAATATTAAATTGCACTTGGGCAAGTTCTCAGTTTTTCTGTTCAAAAAGGCAATTCCAAGTGTATTCATTAAAAGCATCTTTTCAATCAACACCCAGGTAAGTGCTTGTAGCAACATGCTTCATCCTCTTCAGATTTATCAATGATGAAAGGAAACCTGGCATAGCTATCGTTCCTGGCAAGTTTTGTCTGACTTGAAAAATATAAAGGATGGGTTTGTAATTAACTCTTACAAAATCTAACCCAATCTTTTCCATACTACATGCATGATCATAGAATCATAGAATTGGCTGGGTTGGAAGGGACCTCAGAGATCATCGAGTCCAACCCTTCAAGCAGTAACTATCTATTCATATTCCCACTGGAAAACGTAGGGAATTTTTTTCATTTTCAGCAGCTGAAAACTAAGGAAAACCTTCTATTTTTTTAAATTAAATGTTCTAAGAAAACCTTACGAGAATTAATAAGACTAAATAGTTTTTGCTCCCATTCAGTATTTCCTGAAAGTTTCTGGGAAATTACCAAATACTTCCACATGGTTCAACAGCTGGCACTCTTCTGGCTCTAGTATGAAATGAAGTTGTTATCACCAGGCTTTAGTTTTGCTTCACACTTTGGTAGCTATTTATTTGTGATAACCCCTACCACAATTCCTGATCAAGCTGGAAGACCAGTTATTGCAGATTATTTCACAAGGATGAGAGTGGCTAAAGCCCAGACCCTCAGAATGACAGCACTATCCCATCATGTACTCTTTTCCAAGGAGAGCCTTCCAGACCTGTAAATTTTCTCTATTTCAAAACAACAGATATATGCTAGTAAAGGGCATCTAAAAGTATATGGAGACACAAACCAAGTCCAGAATGAGCAAGAGCACTCAGGAATACTACTAGGTCTTCACCTTTCTGACTGTGTTTCTGCTTACATCCCCGTTGTGGTACGACATGATAAATCCCAACAGCATGAGACATGTTCATGACTGTACACCTGGCCTCAGGTCTAACCTTTTTGTAATTTTCTTGGACTAATCCCAGACTTTGAAGATCTTCAAAATCAGATTGTGCAAACTTTCTTATCCCACAAAGTTAAACAAACAGAACAACGGTATGCAGGTGTGGTGCAGTTAAATTAATAATTAGCTTGTTTAATAAATCAGATGTGCAGATGATAGGTAATGATTAGTTATGTGTAGCCTTCTCTTGAGCATTTCAGGACCAGCAGCCCTACCATCTATCAAAACTGGCAGATATCCACATGATTTGTGGTCCAGTAAACAAGAGCAGGTTAGGAAAGCTGCCTTCTCCAACCTACACCGTTTTCCATTGCATAAATAAGAACCAACCTAACAGAATCCACTCTGTGTTTTGCAAAACTTGCAGGTCTTTCCAAACATCTACTACCAGATCTCCAACAAAATCTGTAACAGTTCTAGGAAGCAGCCCTATGGAGTAGAGCACGTTTTTTTCCAAGGTTCCCAAAATAATTGTAACACATCACTGAGGTGTGGCCCAACACCCACTGCATGTGGAGCAGTGCCATGGTGAGGATGTTCTTCATGATTCTGCTGTATCTGCAGAGCAGCAGTTGTACAGAAAGAAAACTTGAAGGGAACTATGGAACTCACAAGTCAGAGAACAAAAGGGAAAAGATGCAAATGGACATGACACATCTGAAAGACAAATCAACCAGGACTGGATGCTGCAACTCATACTAGGTAGCTCATGCTGGCACAGTGCATGAGCCATGAGTGCATTTGCACATCTTCACAGCCATGGGATGAGCTGAAGAGCCACTACAGTTTGCTTAATGAGTCTGCTTGAGGGACCAAGAACACCCCAGGGTGTGCATCTGTAACTCAAATATCAATAAATCCAGATCCATATCCAGCTACTGAGCTGCCAGGGGTTAACTGGTAAGCTGTGCATGGGCTATTTTCTCTAGCAGATGGACAAAACCAGCAGCCAGGTTTCCAAGAAAAGTTTCCATACTGTGCTCAGCTTATTAGGGGCATTTGTTTTGTGATTTCTTGAAGGAACTTGCAAAGACATTGGTATTGGCCAACTGCTTGAATGGTAGGAACATCAGTGTAGGAAGAGGTGTGACTCCAGGTTCTAAGGACAGCATTAATTCTCAAGTTAGAAAGCTCTGAATTCATAGCTTTATTTTAGAAAAATGAGACCTCAGCAGATGGGATACAATCCATGCTGCTGCCACTGGCATCTGGCAGAAATTGAAAATTAGTTATTTTATAGACTTCTCCCTTAATGAAGACATCTAATAAACATGAAAACATATATGTACATTCAGCACTCTAGATTCTGGGACAGATGCCAAGGATGGCCAAGTTTTGGCTGGTTAAGGATTCTCTGCAAAGGTGAAAGGTAACCCTGGGCTCCAACCAGAGAGTTAAAACTAAGAGCTGCTCAAAAACATTGGTGAGAGTAATCCCTGCTGGCCAGGATCTGCTGGGAAGGAGCATGTTGTGCCCCCATCTGTGACCTGATACTGTACATGAATCTGAGTTTTGGGATTTACAGTTCTGTAAATACAGTTTTACAGTTTTACAGTTCTGTTTACAGTTCTTCAGTAAGCATAAAGCCATGAGTCTAAGATATGCCTAGGAGTACAATAATGATATTTTTAAGGCTCTCTTCTGCAGTCATTCCTCCTCGGGTTGTTGTTCCTGCTTTTATATGAAGTTTCCCTTCTTTGGTAACCAAAAGGCACAGGTATATAAAAATGTGTAAAGTTATATATGCACACTTACATGTCTAGCACACATGCATATCCTAACATATTCTCTTGATAGTCTGTGGTGTCTTCAGAGGTTTAATAGAAAAACTAAATCAGAGACTGACACACGAGTTCCCTCGTGTGACCAAGTGATGCTACAGCAACGCCTGAATGTAAACACAATGGATGGGTTTGAAAGACCAAACTTTGGTCCTCACTGATCTCTGGCATTTAACCAATATCCAATGACATAAAAAAATCTGAATCAGAGAAAAAAAAATTTTCCCCCAAATCTGGCAACCTCCAGGTCAACACCAGTAAACAGAAAGTTGAATTAGCTGGCAGTTTATTTTTAATGCTGCTCAGATAATATTCCTTCAGAGGTTCACATAGCCTGTACTTTAAGGATTAGTGAGCAGAGCTACCAATCGAAAGTGCCCAGGCACTAATTAATTAATGGATACTAATGGCCCTGAGCAGCCTCACCTGGAGCCACACCCACACCCCCGCTCAGGGCCCCAGGTTCCCATTTAAGCTCAGCCCTATTCCTTCCCTTCCTCCCTGAGCAAAACTGCAGCAGTGCTGGTCTGCAGCCACTGTCCCCCCTCTTCCTGGCCAGGGACACTGACTTGGCTTGACCTTGGACCTGCCCCATCACCTCAGACTTGATGATTGGACTCTTGGTAGAACCTGGCTGGCACCCCTGGACCTGCCTTGCTGGGCTGGTTGGTGAGGCCCCTCCCAGCTGGATGTGGTACCTCCCTGGCTTCCAGACAGCCCCAACAATGCCCTGACCAAAAGTTTATTAAAAAAGGTAATAGTAGAAAAAGCATTTGGTTAGAGATGACATGTTTTAAAATTTTAGAGGCTAAAGCACACTGGTCTGGTGGGATTTTAATATGCTTTTGTGGTGGCTCTTTCCACAGATAGTGCAAAGAGCATCTGTATCAATAATTTCCTTAAATCTGTTTTGCAGTTTAATGGCCATGGTTAACTGTACCTTCTATCAGGTTTGTGTGAAAGATTCATATCTAGCATACGTAAAATACAATTGTAATGTACCATCTCACGTACTTACATCAACAAACAAAAGGATAGGGTTGCAACATATTTGGAATCAGTCCCTTCAGTGACTAATGCTTCTTTCTGAAGACAGGATATTAGACTGTTACTGCATTTCTAAAAGCTTAGTTTTTTCTCACAAGGGTTTGTCCATACAATACCCTGTTTTAACTCTTAAGGAAGGCAATAATGAAGCATATAAATGACCTATCCTCACAGTTTAACATTTTTATTGATTTTATTTCAGATTCAGAGCAAATAATAGAAACTTTCACAAAAGAAACTGGGTGATTTCTGTTCCTAAAGCAGGTTGTTTCTTCTTGTCTGACTGTGCAGCAGCTGGTGTCTAGCAAAGCAGCTCTCAAGGCTCCAGCAAACATGACATACTAACCCACTTTCTGGGCATGATCATCATCTGATATTCTAGTTTGCTCAGGTGAGCTTAAAGCTACCACGTTTGATCACAAAGTCTGAGCATTTGGGTTTTAAATTAATAATGACAGTATGACCTCATGTTTGCAACACTGTAAAATACGTGGTCCTTTCTAAATGTTTAAAAGGAAAAAGTACAACATAAATACTTATTTGGCTTAGCACCCTAATACAAAGGTAACTATTTGTAGAGAAAAGACAGACCAAATAAAGGTGTCTCTGTGAAACTTTGGTGGTAGCCCTGCACTGTGTTATCTCCCAAGAGTCTAAGACAGCAAGTGTGAAACCACAAGTATCTTTTGGTTACGTAGATTTGTCAGAATCACAGTCATGCTGAAACAAAGTGGTGCAGTTTGCCTTCATCTTTTTTCAGCTTGTGTATGAGATGAAAGATCTGAAGCCACAAACAGCAGCTCTGTGCCAGGCAGCTACTTGATACCTAGAAGATGAGCAGAAGACTGAAGCTGCTGCTGTGTGCCCATGTTTATGCTTATTTCCTTCCAGTGCTGAAAAATCCAGAGATTATTTTGTTTGCTGATGATGTTCATATACATATCTGCAAGTATTTTAGAGTAATAATGAGTATAGCTATAAAATGCATAGAATTCTCCTCTACTACTCTGTATTTCTCTCCGTTTTAAGAGTACAACACATCTCTGCTAGACCGGATCAAAAGAAGAAACTTCTACACTGAAAACCTCAGAGATTAGTCCATACAAGGTTTTCTAAAGAACATTTGAACCTGTTCCTGTAAAGCACCCCAAAGGTTGGCAGTCTCCCAAAGAAATCTATGACTGGTGGGTTTAGATACTAGCTGCAAATCTCTATTAATCTCTGTTTTCAATCTATCCCCTCTTACTGCCTATAGAGAGTAACAATGAGTTTAAAAACATATACCAGGGAGACTTGGAAAAAAAAAATCACTTGGAACTTTATCTCGTACTTCCTTTAGGGACAGTCAAGACCTAGATATGTAAGAGAGGTTTTGGTAGATTTTCTAAATTAAATTTATTTTTAAATGTGTGCATTTTGTCATTCTGCTTGAAGAAACTGTGTTTTGAAGATGTCACAGTATCATCAATATTCCTTTCAGTTTGCTTCATCAGCCCCTTAACATGCTCATTTTCTAATTTTCAGATTTGCTTGGAGAAACCTTGTTTCTGAATACAAATATTCAGTTATATTTTGCCAACTTTGCTTTTATTTAAGGCAGAGAAAATCTACCATTGAAATGCTTCATATGTTTAGTATTATCTCTTCTTAAATAGATGCTATAAAGGTGTGCTGTTGGTGAATTATTAATGTATGCCTGAACTAGGAAATCTGTGGTTTCAAGTGTTTTGTAGCAGCAGGTAACAAAACCCGAACTCTTCAGATATTGTGATCAGAAAGAAGTGCTCAGTGATGATGAGCACGGTACGCCTGCTGTGGTAAAAATCTACACTTTAAAAACATTATTTTTAAGCTAATTAGAGGCGTATTTTTTGTATCTCTGGATAGCCACAGGACCCAGCGCCTGAGCCCTCTGTCCCTGGCAGAGTGATGTGACAAGGCAGGCAGCAAGGGTATGAACACCAAGCCTTTTAAAGCAGTTCAGAATGGGACCTTTTTGGCCACGAGGTAGCTAAAAATCAGCAAAACTTCCTGTACTCCCATCTTCTAAGCATTCCTCTGGGAACTGAGCAGCTGTGGGCTGGCTGAGTGGAAACACAACCCTGTAAGAGAGGGTGTTGCTCCCACCTACATTTTGCATCTCCAGACAGAAATGAGGGACCTCCTTCCCTACAGTGCCACAAAGCTGCTTTCCAGCAGCCTAACTCCAACGGGAAAGCCCCCCCTTGGACGAAAGAGCCTCCTGAAGAGGCTGACGGGGCAGTTTACAAGTCCCAGGACTGCCCTAGCTCAAGGAAGATGTGGTTACTTCATGTCAGAAATATTATGAGGGGGAGACAGAGCCTACAGACGACGTGGTCAGAAGCGCCTGCTCTGGAGAAGGAAAGGAGAAGGAAAGGAGAAGGAAAGGAGAAGGAAAGGAGAAGGAAAGGAGAAGACAGGCGACCAGGGGGTAAGATCCCCGCGGATGCTTCCGTGGCCCCCAGCCTCAACTCATCGCTCGCCCTCCCCATTTTACCCTGGGGCGAGGCTCGCCCGGGCACGAAATGGCGCCCGCAATTAATCCCTGACGCCTCGGCCGGCGCCTGCGCACTGGGTCGGCGGGGCCGCGGCTGGCGGCCGTCGGCTCCTCCCCTCGGCGGGCGGCGGCGTGGCCAGGGTGGTCGGCGGAGCCAGAGGCTTTGCGGCTTCTTCGCGGTGTCTTCCTGAGTGCTCTGCGGTCTGGCTTCGGCGCTGACAGTGCGGGGGAGCGGCGCGGAGGCGGCGGTGAGAGGCGGGGCAGGGTGGTGGTGGGGGACACACCTTGCTGGGAGGCCGGAGGAGGGGAGAGGCCACGGGGTCCCCTGGCAGTGGGCCAGGAAGCTGGAGACCTTAATTCTTTCTGAGCCCTGAGGGAGCCTGACCTCTGCAGGGCTGCTGTGTGCGTGTGGCATCCGTAAAGCTCCTCCCGAAGAGGGGGTGTCACAGCCCCGGGCCGCGGTGAGGGGCCCGACCGCGTTCCTTCCCCTCAGGGAGAGCTGCGGAGGACACCTGCGAGGAAGATAATGTCCTGCCTCGGGCTGCGTTCGCTAAGGAGCCACCTTGTGCTGAATTTTGAGGTGAAATAGAAGCCTAAACACCCCTCAGTGCGCAGGAAGGGTTTGATGTATTTTGTCGGCGGGTTTGTTCCCTCGTGTAGGTGGAACGTCAGGAGAGGGACCGAGCGGGGATCGGGGGCTGCCAGGTGGTTTGTTTTGGGTTTTTTTTTTTTCCCAATGTAAAGAGCTTGAATGGCTTGTTAAAGTTGGGTAGAAACCTTTCTAGAAAAACTGCGATTTTGTGGTGTTTGGTGGTTTTGGTTGGTTGCTTGCTTGCTTTTTGCTTTGTTGGGTTTTTTTCTGCTTTAGTAGGCTTTAAACAGAGCCCTTGGAGAGCTGTGGAGCTTCAGATACATCTGGTAAAACAAGGGGAGTCTGGGGTCAAGATCACTGCCAAATTGAAGAAAAAATAAGGGAGATCACCGTTTATAAGGGATTTATAAAAATAAGGGAGCTCACTCTTCTGAGGCTTAACGCTTAAATTGCATTTTTGATCTATATTTTGAAACATAATCAGCAGTGAAAATCATACTGCAACACCAGCAGTTGCAACAGCTTTCCAACGCTGTCATTCTTGGGCTCTGTATCTGCTGCTTTCCTTCCCCACAGGGATTGTGAATTCCATAATTAGGAATTTCTTAACGTGGTCGTGAGTGGATGACCTTGATACTATATCACTGAACTATGATTTCTTAAAGACACCGTGATTAATGTATCAAGTATTTTAGCTGCTAAAGGCAGACCCATAAGCAGTAATTTCTAACTGTTAGAAAGTTAAAACTTCATTATTGTGATGTTCCATTTGTCCCAGTGGATTTCCAAGCTTAGTTATTTGAAAGATTTTTTTATTTTTCAGGAATTTAATTTTTCCTGTGTTTGTTTGGTTGTGTTTGATTTTGCTTTTTACTGTCTCTTCTAGAAACCTGATTTTAATGTGTTTTATTTTAATAATTCCTATAGTAAGGAGATGCTAACTTACCAGAACATGCTGCTGACCACTTCTCAGAACTCTGCACCAAGATCCCACCTCATGGTTGATTTTTAACATCTTAATTAGCAGAAGTTTATGGTGCTATCACTAGGATAAGATGCAGAGACAGTAACCCATGTTAAATAACTTGGGTTTTTTCTGGGTCACTTGTTGATTTTTGTGGATTTGAATTTGTTTGGGTAGGAGAACATGCAGCTGTGCAAAATACTTAATCACAGGACATTGAAGTCAAAGAGTTTGCATAGGAAAACAGCAGTAAAGAGTGGTGCACCAATATTTGATGTTTTGCTCTACATGAACAAGAATATGAGCAGGTTTGCTAAACCTCATCAAGTATTTCATTTCAGCAACCGTGTTGCTGCTGTTTATCTTAGATAATAACTTAGGTAACTCTTTCTTAGACTTAGTAATTCACTGTTACATGCATAACAAGTTTACATTTGATTGCACCTCTGATGACTCGTTATTTTTTATTACAAACATTGCTGCATACATGAGCTGACATAATATGACATAATGTAAACTGCTTTGGACATTGAAGGAAATGTCATTAGGCTGTTTTGTTACTTTCAGTAACTTTAAAAAAAAAAGTAAAATCTAAAATTCTGCTACTTCTGTCTACCATATAAAAGTCCAAACATCCTTCTGCACTGGAGATTCTAGGACAAGTCTGTGACAGAAAAGCTTAATTCATCAGTCTGGTGAGGAGTATTCAGATGTTGTAGGTGACCCCTTAATTCTCAAATATTCCCAAATATTTGTGGAATTCAGAAACCTGCTGAACATTGTAACTAGTCTCTGTTGACTACATTAATAGACAGGCATTTGACACATTTTTTTCTTCCAAAAGGATATTTATATAAAGAATATTAACATACTTTCTTAGTTTCCAGATGTTTGTTTACTGTTAACAATTATTTTGCTTGCAGCCACACTGAGAGGTGTTGGTAAAAATACTGAAACCTTAAATGTAGAATAGATGTGAGGGTGTACTTCCTCCCCTCGGCTTGATTATAGGCATTTAAACTTTAGAAAGGTTTCATTTATTTGGGGTGTTTTTATAAATGCAAGCTTAGTGATATTCTTGAGTGTGAAGCTTGGAGTGAGTATTCCTAATGGGAGATGCTTACACACAGACTTCTCTGTAACACAGTATTAAATAGTATGGGAGGAGGTAGGGAGCTATTAATCTAAGCCCCCCAGTGTGGTAGGTTGTGATACACTCACCAGCTTGTAAAACCTCATTTGCTTTCTGGGAGTTCATAGACGGAGGAGGCTGCGGGCTGGGTGTTTGTTGTTGTGCAGCTCCTGCCATGCTCCTTGCCGTGTGACTGCCTGGCCAGGGCGGGGGCATCAGGCTGCTGCACGTTGGGTGTGGGAAGCTGTGCCATGTGGCCTCTCTTTTAATCATTTGTCACGTTGCTCACTAGGTCAGTAGGAAGCCAATGAAGGGGAAAAGGCAGGCAAAAAAAAAAAAAAAAAAAAAAAAGGTTTTTTTTGTCTGTGTTCCGTGACTCTTATGTTAGTAGCTATAGGTGGTGTTGTTTCCCAAACTTCACTATTAATGGTAATGATTATGCAAATACTGAATAACTTAGTTTACATTGTATTGTTTACAGTGTAAATACAGTTGCAACATTTGTTTCCCATCAGTTTTATACTTAATCTGACCTCACGTTTCTATCAACAATACAGTATTTGGAATGTGGGTTAAGGTACCTTGTGTTAAGAGGAAGCCCTCAAGCTCCTTCACTAAAGCAAGAAAATGTATAGATTAGTGTCAGTGTATTCCTATAATTTACACATTGTATGCAATACAAGGATTTTATTTTTATTTTTAACTAATGAAGGTTTTTGTGACCTTTTTTTTTTCTGGACAGGAAGGGAAGGCAGACAGATGCTTGTGAGTGCCCCATGGCTGCAGCTGTCTCAGTTCATTCCTTTATTGCCTGTTGTAATTTGGAAGCATCCTTTAGGTAAGAAAGCCACTTCAAAAGATTGTGGTGTTTATAAACTTAATCCACTTCTGTGTTTAATTTTTAATTTTTTTTTTCTCTCTAAACTATAAAGTTACTGACATGTTTGGTTTACATGTGACATTATGAACACACCATTTATCTGTTAGAAACTGACTGCACTTTTGCAAATATATGTTATGTGCCATGCAGAGTTAGCAAAGGGACAGTGTGCTCACTTGCCAGAAGAACATGTAATACTTGCAGACTGGGTGCAACACAAGGCCACCATAAATCACACTTTCAGATGCCACCTGTGAGCAGAGTTACTGATGAATATCAACTTTCTAATTACAGACAAGCATAACTATGCAGCTGTTAAATTTTCTGGTGTGAGAGCTGAGCTGCAACATTACTTGCACAAATTTAAGTTTTTGAGTTTGATTTTGCGTTGAAAATACAAGAAGTTTTTCAAGAGATAGTTGGTAAAGCCTGAGAGAATCTTAAAGCCTAATCTCCCACTTTTTAAAGAAAAAAAAAAGTTAAGTGTTAGAAGGCTTCCAAAGACTTTACTAGTGGTTGAATACAATGTTTCATGAACATGTTCAGTTTTGAGATCAACTGTCTCCTTGCCAACCTGTCATGATTTAGTGAGGTGTGTGTTGCTATCCCATAACTTTCCATTAAGCCATCTTCAACTAATGGGTAGCTGAATTTGGAGGGTTTGAGTATGCTTTTTTACAGCAGACCAAGATAGTTTTCATACTAATACAGAGGGTAGGTTTTCTGTGTTCATATGGGAGTGTGTTTGTACATCATCTGAATCTTTTTTTCCAGAAAGTTCAATTAGGCTAAGTACTTTGATTACTGTCAAGTTGATCACAATGTAGGAAGTATACTTTTGGAGTAAAAGTTAGTAACATTTAAAGCCTAGAATTCTTACATTTTAAAGTACTGTAAATCATATCTTTTAAGTATTACTATTTTTATTCATGTGGTATTGCAAAAAAGCAAAAAAGAAATTTCTTATTCAGGTTTTTAACTTTTTTAGTGATGTTCAAGAATGCAGAGATGTATGTGTTGCATAAGAGTAGTGATGTGACTGAAATTGTAATGCAAAAACTAGACTTATGTCAACAATTACAGCTTCCCATTAGTTAAACAATAGCTTTCAGAGAACATTGGGTAAAACTAATTTATTACATTCTGTTCTTTCACATCTGCCCTGCTGTGTGGAGCATACTGTTTGTCTCAGTCTTTGTTCCAAAACTGAGTTTAGTCCCTTCAGTGGTTCTCCCAGACACTGCAGAACAGTTTCTCTTTGGTTGGTGGCTTCACAGGTCAGTTCATCTCCTGGGACCAGTCTCTGCCTTCTGGTTAAGGACTCTGTGTACACTGTCAGGATGACTCAACACTTGGATGGATGTTTAGGTACCAGAAAGGTGCTGGTAACTTGACAGGAACTTCCACATTCTTTGGAGGTATGTGTGCATGTCAGCTTCTCCTTGAGTACCTGGGTTACATGGAATTCACATGGAACTGTAATTCAGTTGAGCAATGTTTTAAAAGATATTCTCTTCAGAGCCTAAGTATTCATCATGAAATAAGTATTCACATTTTCACAGTAAATATCAGGACTTCATTTGGGCAAAAACTTCATGTTATGTAACCAATGGAACCTTTTTCTGGCTTTGTGTTTCACAGTGGTGATTTGGATGTCACAGCTCTTCATCTATCAGGACTGGGTATGCCTCATCTGGTCTCTTGCCTGGCCTGTGGTTAGGCAAAGGGGATGGTTCCCTTTCTGGTAGTTCTCACATGCCACAACAGCACTCACGAACCAAAAATACGTTTCAAATAAGAATTTTTTAGGTCATTTTTTTTAAGTTTTAAGAAATAAGGACAATTTTTTTCAGCAACACACGTTTTACTGAGATGTTGCAGATTTGCATGAGAATAATCAGCAAATTTTCTCAGCCAACAGCATTTGCTTAATTTTATTTTTTGTTATGTACTTTTCTAAGTACACTAAATGTGTAATTCCTTCTGAGGAAGGAGAGGGAATAAAAAAAGCTAAGATTTAAGCTAAGTTTAGCAAATCTATGAGGTACTGGAAGAGAGATTCATGTAATTAATTGCTCCATCCACACATAGTGCTTTGGAATGCCCATTCATTGTGCAACTTAAAGCACTGAAAAGTCATAAAACAGAATCTGATGAGGTGGTTTGATAAGGCACAACATTTACTCATGCTGAGCTTGCATCTTCATTACATTAGTAACACTAATGTGTTGTTTAGAAATACTGCTTTGTTTTGGAGTGTATTGTTCTTCATTCTCTCTGACTTGCTGCCTTTGTTTGTTAATGCAAGGCACGTGTCTATTCAGGGAAGAAAAACTTAGGTTATTAAAGATAATTTAATGGGTGTTGCTACCTCATCCGTCTGCTTTTATAACCTACCCCTGTCATAAATGGAACTTTAAAGACTATAAATAACTTTAAACTAAAGACTTTAAATAAATTTAAACTTAAGTGAAGAGTTCAAAAAAGATTCCTTGGTGTCTGAGACAGTTTGTCAAGAGGACAGACAGCAGAGAAGCTGGTTGAGAACTGACTGAATAACAGAATTCAGCCTAGAATGGACTTGAGTAGAAAGCAGAGCTCTTCTCTATGCTGCTCTTTTCTGAACTCTGATGTGGCAAAGGTTCTTCAGTGAAGCAGATTCCTGCTGTTTGCTCTGTTCCAGGGTCATTGTCCTTTTTTCCTGCTGAAAAACATCATGTGAACCTCACTTACCTTGCCCTGTGTTGATAAGAGGTCTCTGAAGTTTGTTGTTAGTTGTACAACAATCATTTTGTCCTCAGCGTAGCACCATTTTAAAAAACCAACCAAACCAAAAAAACTCAACCAAAGCAGTGGTGGAATTGTGCAAAACTTGAGTATCTGATTCTTCTGAACTTGCCTGTTCAAAGTTAATCTGTGTTTAAAAAGGCAGTTTATGAACTGAGTTCTATAGTTGATAAAATTCTTTTAGAAATCTTGAGCAGATTCCCTAGTGTGCTGAGTTTGAGCTTAAACATAAACAATTTGCTACTGCTGAACTAAATTGCTGCTAAATACTTTCTTTCCCCTCCAAAATTAGTTATATACTGTGAAATACTAAGACATGAAACCTCATTTGCAAGTTAACAAGCCCAAGTTCTCCAGCTTCAGGTCAAGTCGTACAAAATAAATGGTTTCAAGAAAGAAGGTCCTTGCTAGTATCTGTGCACGTGGTGTTGGTCTGTGGATGTACCTTGTTTCATAGCAATGTACTATGTATACATTTTACTAATTTGTTATCTCTTACTTTGTGTTCACTGCCTTACTCCCTTCCTTCCCCAATCTTTTGTGTTTTTCTAGAGACCTGCTGAACACGAGACCTTTCAGGAAACTCTGCGGCTTAAAAACATCAGATTGTTCCAGTACCTGAAACTTCCACGATGAAGAGAGCTAAGCAGAAGGTTGTGGTTGAAAACAAAGCTCCTGAAACATCACAGAAAAGCAAAAAACAGAAAACTTGTTCATATGAGTCAGTTTTTGGGAAATCTGACTTGCACTCCTCAGTAGACTGGGGAAGCCTCCCACACCATGTTATTCTGCGGATTTTTCAGTTTCTACCTTTAGTAGATCGAGCCAGGGCATCTTCTGTTTGCCAGAGGTGGAATGAAGTTTTTCACATCCCAGATCTCTGGAGGAGATTTGAATTTGAACTTAACCAGCCAGCTACTTCTTACTTAAAGTCTACACATCCTGATCTCATTCAGCAGATTATCAAGAAACATGCTGACCATCTGCAGTACGTCAGCTTCAAGGTAAGTCTGGGATGAATGGAGCCTTGTTTTGTTACGTAGCTGTGCATAATGTTTGCTGCTTCTCTGTCAATTGGCTCAAGACTTGGGAAGTCTTAGGTTTAAAAATGCAGCTACTGCAACTATTTATTTTCATGCATAAACATTGTTTCCTTCCATTTTGTATACTCTTAATCTCTATAAAGTAAAGGAAGAGCAAATGTCATGTGATGCAGTGCTGAAGATTGTGATATTTTTCCAGAATTTGCAGAATATGTAGTTTCTGTGAATCTCTGCAGATTATTGTGCAGATGAATATTTCTGATTTGATTGCACAGCAGTTCATGGATAATCAGTTACTAAATACCTCTATCTTCTGCACTTTATAAAACCAGTTATAATACATTGGCATCAAGATGCCTTAAAGCAACTGTTATGCTTTTTCAGCAACTCTTGTATTGTCTCAGCTACTACAGAGGAGGAAGGTGAGGTGAAATATATTTTGTTTAAAGTTAATCATTAGGCTTATAGATGAATTGAGAATCAGTTCATTATTCAAGATTCAGAGGTTGTGTCCCTGCAGGTAAATTGGATTAGTTTGCTGGAATATATCTAGTCTTTATCAAGTCATTTTTCCACTCCGTAAGTTTCAAATCAGCATTTTAAAAAGATGCATATATATCACTGTCTATCATAACAATTACAGGTGTTTAGGAAGACATGAGGTTATTTGAAGTCAAGGCTTACATTTAATCTCTCTGTTCATACGAGCAAAAAGCAGCAGTCACAGTCAGGAAAATTTTCTAGTAGTAACTTTCCTGAACTCCTTATTGTTTTGAAATCCCTAATTATGTGATCTGGCGCAGTACAGCTGAGTCAGTGTAGAGCTTGTAGTCTTAGGGATCCATGATGATGTTTTCTAAGTAATAATAAAGAATGACTTCATTATTAAAATTGCTTTTATAGGTTGATAGTAGTACAGAGTCAGCAGAAACAGCCTGTAACATCCTTTCTCAGTTGGTGAACTGTTCTATGAGGACACTGGGTTTGATTTCTACAGCAAAACCAAGCTTCATGAATGTCTCACAGGTAACGTAACAAACTGTAACTAGAGTGGCTCAGTTCACTCTTTAAACCACTTTAGCTTTCTAGTGTTATTTGATTGATGGTAATTTTTATGAAAGAATCTAGTTTTATTGGCATTTCTTCTTTAATTTGTGGCACCCATTAGTATAAGGAAAATAATTAAACATCAATTGCTTTCATTAAATTTAGTTGTGTTGATAATTTGTGATGTAGAGATGGGGAATCATTTAGGGGGCTTGAGTTTCCTTGTTATGAGATTAAAGGTAAAATGATCACATGGGGCAACACATAGTTAAACTATTTGAGAGAAGTTTTTTCTGTGACTATAGATCACAGCAGAGTTGTTTTCTGAAAAATAAATGCTATTTGCTTTGTGCAGATAAATTCTAGGTACTTTGGGCACATCACTGTGTCCACTTACCCCTGCGTTATTCCAGTGAAAAGATGATAATTCTGGGTGGATGGGTTAACTACTGAAGTAAAGTTAATTTTTGTCACATGCAGCAGCTTGTTTTTAAGCAAAGGTTTCCAGTGTTCATGCCCAGATAAGCCTTTCTTTACACAAGAAGGGGGATGCCTAAGGAAGTGATGAGTTTCCCACTTTCTTGTGCATACAGAACCTGATGCTTAGATGTCCATGTTCTGCCTATCTTTTAATTATTTTCCCCCTCCCTCAATTTCTTTAAACAGGCCCACTTTGCTTCAGCACTAACAGTAGTTTTTGTAAACTCCAAGTCATTGTCATCAGTCAAGATAGATGACACACCACTTGATGATCCTTCCTTGAAAGTTCTTGTTGCTAACAACAGTGCTACTCTAAAACTGCTCAAAATGAGCAGCTGTCCTCATGTGTCACCAGCTGGTGAGTAGTGAATATATATGAAAAATACACTGAAGTATAAAACAATAGTCGAGGCTTAGTTTGAAAAAAGTTATTTATAAAACTTCTGGTGCTCTTCTGAGCCTCTTAGCAGAGGCCTTTTATTGACCTAATTTAACTTTGGAGACCTGGAAGGGGAAGAAAAATAATGTCTTTGTGTTACTGAGTGAGTTATATTAGAGATTTTGGAGGTACTCCTCTGTTGACTGCATCTTCTAGAATCCTGGGGGTTTTTTTGTTTTGTGGGATTTTTTTTACATTTTTCTCAGTTGTTTAAGTACCTCTAATGATAACCCTTGAAGAGGAAGAGCCTCCAATATTAGTGGAAGCCTTTAACACGTGTCCAAGGGGTCAATATTCAATGTCAGTTCTGGGTAAGGGTAACCAAAAGTGTGCTGCTTAATGTGTGCAGATTTGTAGATTTGATTGGCATTGATTAGGAGCACACATGCAAATTTCCTGACCTGGGAATCAACTACTGCTTGGTGTAGGATAAAGGAGATGAAAGCAGTTGTCAATAAATGTTTCTAAAGGTGCTGTGAATTTAGTTTATTGAAAAAAAGTGTTAATAATTCATAGTGTGTACAAGTTTGCTAAACGAATAGTGTAAAACCAAGACTTTCAGCTTCTGTAGTGCCCTCGTGTGTCCAGATCTGGTAGTTTGATCTTGCTCATTTTAGCATTGGTTGGTGCCATGCTCCCTCCCTTCAGGGGTACTAGAAAGTACCTCTTCAAAGTTTAGGAAATCTTGCACAGGGAAGGGCAAAGAGGAAGAAAGCTCTGCCTATTCAAGATGTGGGTCACTAGTTAGACTTGTTGCTTGATAAGAGTGAATGGCCAAAAATCCATAAAAGAACTTTATCATAATTACTGGGTTTTGGATGTAGGCAGGAACACTCAAGCCAATAGCATTAGCACTTGGTTGAGTTTTTCAGCAAACAACTGTGCTTATATTCACCTTGCATTTTACAGAATTATTTTTTTTCTTCCACAGGAATCCTTTGTGTTGCTGACCAGTGTCACGGACTTAAAGAGCTGGCTTTGAACTACTATGTATTAAGTGATGAACTGCTGCTGGCTCTTTCGAGTGAAAAACATGTAGTCCTTGAACACCTTCGTGTAGACATTGTGAGTGAAAACCCCGGAGAAGTTGAATTTCACACCATTAAAAAGCAAAGCTGGGATGCTTTTGTCAAACACTCCCCCAAGGTCAACATTGTGATGTATTTCTTCTTGTACGAAGAAGAATTCGATGCTTTCATCAGAGAGGAAACCCCTGTTACACACCTGTACTTTGGTCGTGCAGTAAGCAAGGCAATGCTGGGCCGTATTGGCTTGTATTGCCCCAGGCTGATCGAGCTGGTTGTGTGTGCTAATGGACTTCAGCCTTTGGATGAGGAGCTCATTCAGATCGCAAAGCGCTGTAAGAACCTCACAGCCATGGGGCTTGGTGAATGTGAAGTAACTTGCAGAGGTTTTATTGAATTTGTAAAGATGTGTGGGGGCAGGCTTACCCAGCTTTCTATAATGGAGGAGGTCCTGATCCCAGATAATGATTACAGCTTAGATCAACTTCATTTGGAAGTCTCCAAACACCTTGGAAGGATGTGGTTTCCTGATATGATGCCAACATGGTAAAATCTGTGGGTAAACTGTTTAGAATCAGGGGGTTGTTGTCTATGCAAATAGAAAACTTTCAAAATGAAACATGAAAACATTTCCAGAATAGTTTTTCTACCTTGAGAGCCTCTAGTGGTGTAACAGCAAAACATTTTAGAATGTTTATGGTGTATTAAAATAGAGAATAGATTACTTAACCCTTCTACAAGTATGTCTTTGGTTTACAGGTGCTTCAGTCGTAAATGAACTTGGGCTTCTCTAAGCTGTAGTTTAACTCTTCATACACAAAGTTTATTTTTTTTAATTGTCTTTGTTTAGACTTTCCAATGTATTCAGAAGAGAATTAGAGAAAGTTTTTTCCTTTGGTAAATCTGATTTCATGAGAAACTGGATACAATTTGGAGTTCAGGAAAGCTATTACTTGTCACTGTTTTATGCAGTTATTTTTGAAAGTATTCCTGTTTGAGTGTACAAGCTTTTACACTTAAAACACTTGGACTAGACCAGATTATTCATGCCAGTGTATTAAAATGTTGAGGTAAATAAGCTGTGCTTACAAAAGGTATGAGTTTTAAATTGCACTTCAAATAATTTTGTCAGATTAGCTAAAATCTAGGACTGCATTGCACTGTATGTTGGTTTTCTGCCCTGTTCATTAAATGGATGGGAGAAAGACCTTGTTAAAATAATCTAGATGAAAAGTACTCCACTTAATTGCTTGGGTGAATGACAAAGCACTTTGGAAGCTTCAAGAATATAAGGAATTGCTTCTGGACTTGAGAGAGTGAAGTTTTACATTACAGAGATTGATCTCTGAATGCTGTTCCAGGTTTCATTATTAAGAGGTAAGAAGGAGATCACAAGTGTTGCTAGTGAGAAGGAAGGATCAAATGGAATACAGCTGTCCTCAGTCACTTTCCATCTGGAATCAAGTTATTGGAGCACTTAAAAAAACCTGAACAAAATAACTTTCCAGTTAGAGGCCAAAATGGGCTGTGGTAACCTTGCCTGTACCTCAGAGTAGTGCTGTAAGCCCTGATTTCTAGAATAAGGATTGCTGGAGGTGATGCTGAAATTTTTAATTCAGGACTGTTTAATATTTGTTACTATTGGTTTTTGAAGAATTTTTTTTTACTACTTTGTTTTCTTTAAAGGGAAAAAACAATGAGTTGATGTAAATTAAAATACGTATTTTTGTGTCGATGTTTTGCACGCTGTAAACTGAAATGCATTGCATACAGATTTTGCTGGAATTATTTTCATGGTGTAGTTGTTCTCTTTTTCCTACTTAGAAGTCTAGATTTAATTTGCTGGTAGTACTTGTCACATCAAATAAGCTGTCAGTTCCTTCCATGCTTACTTTACTGCAAGAATAACAGCTAAATAGTGAAACCATCATTATCTTGGGCAGGCTTGTGTCCAGTTGCAAGCTAAAGAGTTTTAGATGAACTGATAATGCATGTCTGAGTCAGTGGTGCATGATTGCCTGCTGCACAGTTATAAAGTACCTGTTTGTTTATTAACACCTGTTACCCAAGCACTTGCTTCCTTCATCAGGGAAATTGTAATTGTCTTTTAAACAAAAGACAAGGGTTACTTCTAAGCAGTATTTGGTTCAAGAAGTGTGGTTTGCTTTAAATGTAAACAGAATAAAGTGATCTAGTATGTATACTCATGCTAGACTCTTATCCGTCTGTTGCCCATGTCCTCATTAGAAACCTGGAGAGAGACAGTAATAATGTTCATTTCTTGAATTATAGCAGATTTGTCATTGCTGTTCATGTTTGTGCCTCAACTTTGAGGGTTTTTGGTGCCCTGAAACTGTAAAATGCAAGGTGGACAAATCTTGTAGATGGTTGGTAGAGTCCTCCATGTCTCTTTAGCCAATGTATTAGCCTTAATGAAGTTTCAACAACTGGTGGCTTTATACAGAAATACAGTTCAAAAGGACACCATTTAAATCTTCTGAGTACCATTCCTTTGTCCGTCCTTAATAAAGCAATTTTTCTGCAAAGCCATGAGTGTCAGCTCACTTCAGCTCCAAGCTTCTGGAAAAATAGGCCTGCATTTATTAATGTAAGTTTATATGCTATTTTTTGGGGTGTGCATTCATCTTAACAAGTGATCCCAGTTGAGACTTGAGTTTATAACTAAACTACATCAAAATTGATACATCAGTCTCTATGTGGAATGCTGGTCCTTCACTGGTGGTATGGGAAGCTAATTTTAATTGAAATGTAATTTCTGACGTGTTAATGTTGAGTTTTATAGTTGTAGTGCTAGTTTTGTCTAGTGTCATGTGTTGGTGCTATGGTTATGTGCATTTTGAGTTGTGTGAACCACCATTAGTTTCTTTTTCATCTTTAGCTGGTCATCCCAAATGACTGCAGTGGAGTCACTGTACTTGGCAAGAACCTGGAGAGAGCTGCCTGCCCCCCTGCCTGCTATGCTTTCAGTGGCCTGTACCCCCAAGCTCTGCTTTGTCCTAGCTGAGGCAAGTTTTACCTATTTTACTGCTTTTTCCTAGTTTCATGCTTTCTTGGTTCCCATCTCTAACATATATAATGCAATGATATAGTTTTTTAGAATAACTAAGCCCTTCAAAATGGACAGAATTTACACCTGATGCATTAAAAGAGATTTGCAGGATCACTGAGAAGTCCAGATACTGGTGAGAAGCTCAGTCATGCACCTTTTCTGCCACATGAGGGGGTGAGCTAGTTTTTGTGCTTGCTGAGAAACACATTTTGTGTTCATTGAGAAAACTTATAATTAGTCATTGCTGATTTCCTGGGTCTCTTGAATGCAAATTCCCAACAAAAACCTGAATCTTTTTTTACTGCTGTGGAGTCCCTTTTGCCATCCAGTAGAGACACCATTTTTTTTTTTTTTTAATGCTTTGTGGAGTGTTTTGGGAAGTCTCCCTCTAGTTTTTCTCAGTTCAGGTGCCTTCAAAATAGAAATTCTGTTGGCCAAGGTGTAGTAAAGTTCATAAATTAGCCTAATGTTGTATCAACATTCACAACAGCTACAAGGTCTTATCAAACAGTACCCACCTGTTACCTGGAACCTTGCAAACATGTAAGACCCAAAGTGTTAAATCATATAACATTTTTAATTCTGTAAAATACACTTTTCCTCCCTTCAGTCAAGGCTTCCCTTCACTCTAGGCTACCCACATGATAAGGAGAACAACTTTTGGATGCTGAGATGAATTTATTTGGACTTTACTACGTTTCTGCATCACTCTCTTCGCCCTTGCCCCCTTTCCAGGTTGCTGGTAGGATCCGAGCGATCACAGTTCTCAACATGAATATGAGACACAATCCCAGGAAATACTCTTTGCATTGGCAACATTCTCCCAAGGACTTGGCCTTTAGAAATTCTACCGTTGTATCTGATAGGATGGATGCAGACCAGTTTTACACAAAAACCTGGGGAAAACAAGAGCAGGAGGGGAAAAAGCAGATGACTAGTGGAGCATTTGTTCTTCTGTGCTAACTGTATTTAAAAAATACTCATGTTTTCTGCTATTTCCTTTCCACTGACATAGCAGTAGCCAAAACAGCAAAGATAGTGGGGTTTGGAAATTAGAGATAGTGGCTGGAATTGTTAGTTTGGAGGAGGAGGAAAAGTGGGAGGCAGGAAGAAGGTGGGAATTCCTCCTTTAGCAAACAAGATCATTCTACAGAAACCTAAACTTTAATTTTTACACTTTCCCTCCACAGCACTTTGGGCTGCAACTTGAAGAGAGAAAAGTAATAGGTGCTGACCATGAGATCTCAACTTGTATTTAGGAGTGGGTGATCCTCTTTTTACACTCTTAACAAGAGCAAAAAGTTCTGCATGCATAGAAGATGCAGTGCTTCAGAAAATGCACTTTGCTTAAATATTTGGCTAGCTCAGGGTAATATGTCATACATCTGCTTAAAACAGAAAGAAATATTGAATGGAAAATGTCTGGTTTTACCTGATCCCCTGATTTGGACTCCATCATCAATGGCATTTCCATTATGGAAGAATTTAATGGGTCCAGACAGCTCGCCTGAAAAGGGAGCATACACGGTTGCTCCATCTGCACAGATGACATCCACAGCCGTGTGCTTTCCTTTACCATTTTGTCTGAAAAGAAGTAAGTAGAGAAGTCTTTTGTCAGGCCTAACCCTATATCTAGAGATTGATTATTTAGCATGCTGACAAGATCTGGAAATTGGTTGTGTTTATACTGGGGCAAAGTTGACTGAAGAGTCTCTATGAAGTCTTTTGGTATAAATGATGTAAAGCTGTGTTGGGTTGGTGAAGTTTTGCAGATTGGAGAAAAGAAATGCCATTCTTCCAAGGCTTTATATAAAACTAAGGTCACAGTGATGTTGGCGGGGACCCATGGGGGACACCAAGTCCAGCCTTCCACTTGAGCCAAGACAGTTCCCAACATCACATCAGGTTTGGCCCAGCTGAGTCTAAGTCATAAAAACCTACAAGAACAGAGGTTTTATGAACAACCTGAGCAGCCTGTTCTGATGCTGCATTACACCTGCACTGAAGTTGTTTCCTCATGTCCAACCTAAGCCTTTAAAGCTGTAATTCTTAAATGGCTTAAAGAGAGTTTGACTCTGTTTCAGTGGAGGACCCATAACAAGTTCCCATTCTAGAGTACCTTGGAGCTCCGTAGTATCCACAGCCATAACTGTCACAGCCTCTTATCTCATTTGTAGGATTCCCAGAGCACAGAGTTGCCCAGTGTCTGCCATGTTGTGGGAGTGGTGGGACATCTTTAAAACATAGAAGCACAGCATATCAAAGTTAGCTTTTAGGTTCTGTTTTGACTGTAATTAGGTAGGAATATACAA
Organism: Calypte anna; assembly: GCF_003957555.1. Lineage (NCBI taxonomy): Eukaryota > Metazoa > Chordata > Aves > Apodiformes > Trochilidae > Calypte > Calypte anna. Next base: position 14,599,018 of record NC_044259.1, on the reverse strand, counting down.
GAATTACATCCCACTCGTGTAGCTGGATGTGTTTCCTTTTTAGGAAATGTAAATCAAATGTACGCTGAAGATTGAATTGTAATATTTCTAGATCAGGGCTAGCTCCTATAAGCAGAATTTTTTAAAGAGAAAAGTTCAGAAGAGGGTTGTGGTTCCTAGGGTATAATTTGAGGGTTGGAAAAGGACTTGGTTTTGTTTCTTACTCTACACCTGGGCTAATGGGACTGGACTCTTAAGTCCTTTTCTACATGACTGTCAAAGCTTGAAATTTGAGTTTGCAAAGAATCATCCTAAAGTCTGCTAAGAGGCAATCCTGAAAGCATTGCTTCCAGTTGAAAGGGTACAAACAGAAGAGTTGTCTGCTTAGCTTATTGCTGAGAATTGATACTGCTGTGTCACAGGAGGGCAAGAAACACAACTTGGTAAACTGAGCTGTTCTCCCTCCTGTAACACTTCTACAGTCCTGTAATGCTGTGTGTGTAATGCATGTTTCCTTTCTTTTGGATGTTGCTGTCAGGGAGACCTGAAGACAGAGAGGTCTATTGCTATTTGATACTGTTGTCTTTATTTAAAATTAATGAATAATTTAATTTTAATTCATTCTACTACTTATTCTAGGGTTTGTTGGTTTGGGTTTTTGTTTGGTTGGTTTCTTACCAGGTGTGAGTAGATGAGTAGGATCGGAGTGGTCACAGTTCTCAACATGGATGTGAGAGGTAATGCCAGGAAATACTTTTTGCATGGGCAGCATCCTCCCAAGTAGTTGTCCTCGGTGGATTTGGCCGTGGTACTTGATGGGATGGATACAGACAAGCTTCACACAGAAACCTGGAAGAGATGGGAGACGAAGTGAGCTCAGGAAGCATCAGCTGCATCTGTTCTTGGGGTGAGCAAGAAACTTTCCATGCTATCTTACTGGAGACTAAAGAGGAAGCAGAGGTGTAGGTGGGGTAGCAAGAATCCTGAAATCAAAATTACTTGGCTTGTTGTGGAAAAGGGGGGGTTGGAAAAAGGGATAGGAAAGCATCATCACAGCAAAACTGAGGGTGTGTTTCTGATACTTTCTTTTTACAGCTTGCTTTTTTTTTTTTTTTTTCCTGATTTGGGCTGCTTGCTTTTCTACTATCTGTTTTTCAACTCCTTTCTTCCTTCTCTTCAAGAAAAGCGTAGGTACAGGACTACATCTTGCAGGTGCTGATTTCTGCCATTTCTTAGCAGCAGTCTAGTTGTGCTTTGACTTAGGAACTAGAGAGGGTGTAAGATGAATCAACTCTTTGCTTGAAGAGCCACAGAAACCTTACTCAAGTAAATGAAGCTATTCCTTGTGGATTTGTCTATGTATTTGCTGGTATTACTTGCCTGATCCCCTGATTTGGACTCCATCATCAATGGCATTTCCATTATGAAAGAATCGAATGGGTCCTGAGAGCTGGCCACTGAAAGGAGCATACACTGTGGCTCCATCAGCACAGATGACATCCACACCCACGTGCTTTCTTTTGCCACTGTGCCTGGAAACATAAGTAAGTAATCAGAGAAATCTGTTAGGTTTAATATTATGCCACAATACACCAGTTAACACAGTACAAAATCAAGCTTGTCTAACATTTTTGCATCTGCAATGAAATTAGAATGAAAAGCTGGCTTTGTTCCATCTTTTATTATTGAGAAGTGTGTTACTCTGACATTCTCTAAAAGGGGGTGAGATTTCAAATTTTAAGTGTCTTTTTAGTTTTTCCAAGTTCATGGGATATTTCAAGCTGTTATAGAAAAGTACCACTGTTCTACCCCAAAATATTTCTATGCTAGTGTAAAACAGGATCTGACATTTGATGTTTTCTCATTTAGAAGTTTGAAAGCTGCATGATAAGGGTGGATGCTTCTTACGGAGCTCAGGGAAAGGGGATGAGGAAAAGGCAGGAAAGGCAGGAGCTGTTCTGTGTATAAAGTGTTTTTCAGGGAAACATAAGCTGTTCTATTAGGAGGTGCCTACTTAAAGATAGTGATAGTGGCATACTTTTACCTTGCATAAGTTAATTTACTCAGCTTCCTGTAAGCTGGTGCTGAATGTTAGTTAAAATCTAGTCTATAAGCAACAAGAATAAATGGCACAAATCCTTTGCATTTCCTTTACTACCCTGGCTGCTATTTCATGTAGCAGTCTCACTTCTTCACCCATGCATCAGCTAAACAGCACTTTAGGGAGATTAATGCCCCCAAAGTAAGAGGTCTGGCAGACACCAGTCCTTCCCTCATTCTAAATGCCAGCTCAAATTAAACTCTCCTCTTTCTTCTGGGTGACCATTTAATTTAGAAAAGCAAGAGCAAACCCTCCAGCCTCCCAGAGCCCCACCCCATTACCTGTCAGCACCAAATTGGCCACAGCCGTATTTGTCACAGCCCCGGATTTTGTTGGTGGGATTCCCACTGCAGATCTGTGCCCAGTGCCTGTTATGTTGTTGGGGTGGGTGTGCATCCAACTGCTTGGCAAAAACTGCAGGAGCAAGAGAGGAAAACAAGGAGGATTCAACCATGGTAATTCCTATGGCACAACAGAAAGTGTTAAGTTGCACAGTAGTGTGTCTGAAGTGGAAGATATAACTCTTCTGTCACAGAAGAGAAATTTCTTCTTTAAGTAATTTGGAGACTGGCTCATGGGTATTTATAATTTGAGAAACTGGAGGTAAAAGAACATTGTACAACAAGTTACAGAGATTTGATCGCTTTTTCTAGAGGTCTCCTTTTAAGATACAAACACTAAAAGCAAAACCATCACTATTTTTACTACCAGTTTGTGAAATAAGTCAAACTATTTTCATATTCTTCATGAAACCTCTAAGCACAGCAACATATGACAACATGCACACCCAATCCATATTTTATAGTATTCTTAATTGTGCACATTGCCATCCCTCTTCATAAAACTAGACTGAAAAAACTTAGCATTGTTTCTTCTGGAGCAAAAGTCAGTAATTCATTAGTGTCTGCCTAAAACCAATCAAGACAAACTGCAATAGATCTCAACTCACCTGTGGATACCAAGCTGACCAGAGTGACCAGACTGAGAGCTGGCATTTTGTGGCTGTTTCACCCAAGTTCTTTGAATGAATCAAAGACGTTGAGCAAGAAGCTGCCTGGGGTATTTATGTGTTTTTGGAAGCCTGAGTCTGTTATCTTGGCCAACTGGTCTTGAGCAAAGTGTTACAGGTCTGGGCAGAGCATGTTGCCATATTAGGCACTGAGGATGTCTTAACTCTCAGAAGTTGTAAGCTGGTTCGGAAAGATGGATAAAGGAATTGGTGTCTTAGCACACAGGAACAGGTGGAAACGAACAATCCTGCATTTCAGGAAGCTCTGGTTGAACCATTTCTTGCCACTTTTTCTTCCCCCTCCTGAAGCAAGGGCACACTTAGGCCAGAAGTGGTGGGAACCAAGAATATGGTCCAGAAGACTGAGCTGAAGAGAAAAAGAGGCAAAACTCCACAGTGAACATAACCAGTTTGTCCTTCACTGCTCATCCCAGTGCATGTGACCATTAGAGCTTTTTAACAGAGTGACAGAACACATGAAGATGTAAAGTTTGATGTAGCTTGAACAGTTACTCAGGCTAAGAGTTGAAAATGCTGTTTGAAACATCTTTTTTTCCTGTTCATGTGAAATGATCACCTACTCTAGACTTAAATCCATGAAGTCTTTTCACTGAAACCATAGTTTTTGACAACTAAGTTCTTACTAAAACATCTTCAAGTTCTCCAATGAAGAGCTGCAAGCCCAAGTTGCATTGCATTATCTGACATGGTGTTAAAAAATCTGGGTTTTAAAATTATTCATTTAGTATCTGCTTAATTTCAGTTATTGTCCTAGTAAGCAGGCTTGTTCGTGTGTCTTTTAATTGTTCTTTCCATTTAGTTTTTCTGCACTACTTACAGGAAAACACTTTTTTTTCCCCTGGGTATGCATTAGTTAATAGGAAAGTTAAATGAGTCAGGAGTGTCCACATAAACAATCCCATAGTCCAAGTTACAGAAACCCCTGGATGTTCTGCAGGTCTTCTTCAGAGGACAGATGTCTCTCTGCCAGACTTGCAGTTTGCAAAGAGAGTCTGTACATTCTGTTTTCAGAAAATCTCCATGGAACAAGCAGCAGAAGATGAATTTTTTCATTTGTGGTTCCAAGCTTTTTTGAAGCCAATATTTAACCCCCCAGCAATCTTTTGCCTTTCCCTGGGGATATTACCAGTGGCTTAGCTGATTTCCCCCCCTGCTTCTTTCTCCTCAATCCTGCCAGGAAAATCTGCTGTTTTCCACATTCACTGGCACCAAATATTTATAGACATGTTCTGTCCAATCAGTCAGGTTCTGATGGGGCTTTCGGTTGTAATTTTCTTGATATATGGAACTCAGGCTTCCAAATAACACAAGCTCTGAGCTAAGGTTGGTGGGATTCCTGTGTTGGGCAACAGAGATGTTAACTTGACAGTTGGTAGGTGCAGTTGTGAAAGCACCAAACTGGCTGCTTAGCACATCCCAACAGAAGGATATGGAACAAGTGGCTGGTGTTGCACAGCCCTGGGAGCTGCACTTGCACCATTTCCTTCCTTGTGGGCAGGAGTGGGCAAGGAGATGGAGAGGAGCCCATGGTGTGAGGAGCACAGGAGAGCAGATGGGCTGACTTCATAGAATCATAGAATTGTCTGGGTTGGAAGGGACCTCAGAGATCATCAAGTCCAACCCTTGAACCACCGTTGCGATTGCTAGACCATGGCACTGAGTGCCACATCCAGTCTCTTTTTAAATATCTCCAGGGATGGAGAATCCACTACTTCCCTGGGCAGCCCATTCCCATTCCATTGGGAAATGCTGACTTCTTTTGCATGAATGATGAGAGTTCACCATTTCATCCATTGTATGGCAGTAGTAACTACCCTGGATGTGTAAATCCCTTTGAGGGATAGTGCAGTGGGAAAGTACAAGTGTTGGAGCTGGGAAGGAGTTAAGTCTGAGGATGTCCATGAGAAATACCTAATTTGTCATGCAGACCTTCCAAGGGTACTGTGATTCTGCTGGGTAAATTATGTCATGGTTCAAGAGGGTCCTCTGCACTCAGGCTTTTGGATACCTGCCATGGCTGTGTCCATAAAGCTTGGAAACATCAGACTGGTCCCTCTTAGTATATTAACTATCTGAACATTATCTCTTAAATGAGAAAAGTCAGATGGTAGAATGATGAAATGAGATTTTCAAAGGGAAAAATCCAGAAAACAGCAACACCCAAGTGGGCAATGGCAGTGGACCCTTCGAGCAGAAGCAGCAGCACAAGCCAAACCCTGAGCCAGAGCAAACCCAGCCTTTAGCAAAGGTCTGTGGTTTCCTCCCAGCTGTGCTGTCATCCTCTGTTTGTTGCCCACAAGTGAGATCTGGTTTCTCCATAATTTTCTTTGCATCTATTTCAGCTTAGTGGGATTCAACCAACTTCCAAAGCGTGATGATCTTGTCCATAAAAGTCCTTCCTATTTGCAAGCTCTGTGGGGCTGCAGCCCCAGTAAATTGGATAAACAGGGGCTGCACATCTCTTCTTGGTGATGTTACAGTATCCTAACCATAGGTTGCTAGGCTTGTCAGGAGGCAATTAAAAAGGGAAATCCTCTTCCTAGCTGTATTTTACAGAACAATTTGGCTTTGTCCCTCTTGGCTAGCAAAGTGCAATCTGTATGGGAACAAGTCAAGGCTGAGCACTGGCCTTCAGGCTACTTTATGTACAATATGTTACTAAAGAACCTTAAAAGCTTTTCTTTTTCTTAATATTTTTTGTGCTAATCATTAAAAATTATATTGAGATTTAAAAATTAATTGCAGAATAATTTGCTTCTGCAATTGGGAAGCTTTCCTGGTGAAAATCAAGCTGATGCACCCATAAGACAAATTGGGCTTGCTATTTGTGAGAGTCTGACCTCACTAATTTGCAATGATCTCAAAAAAGCAATTTTAAAGTGAATAACCCTGTCTAGGGTGTAGGACCTGGCTGGCCAGAACTGAGCAGGGGGTGACACCTTGGCAAGAAACTCACTGGACAGCTGGACCCCTGGTGGTGACTCTTTCTCTCTCTCTCTGTCGTTCTTTCTTCCCACTTTCTTACCCATTCTCTGCACTTTTCTGTCTCTCTTATATCTTCTTTTCCTCTCTCCCCCTTTTGCCTGGCTCTATAATTTTGCCTCTGTCAATTGTCAGATAAAGTCTTCTTGCACCCAGCCCTTTTATGGTTGGACTTTGTTTTGCGGATCCAAAACAAAAATAAATTTTAATGTTACTTTGGACCGTAACAGTATTTATTCAGGCTTCTGATCACTTGACGAGGCTGAGACAGGCTTTTAGCCACAATGAAGAATTAAGCTCTTTTTACACAGCTTACACTGTGATGTCAGCAGGTTGTGCTAGCTGCTCAGCTAAAAGGCACCGCTGGGCATGGCATTTTGAGCAGATAGCAGGCTGTGGGAGTTCAGAATGTGTTGCCTTTTATTCTTTGCTGAATATGAGCTGAAGCTGAAGTTTTGCTGGTCTGAAGACTCCATCTCAAATTTATTTTGCCTTGATTAACATACTTGCTAAGCCTGGGCTAGACAGGTTTTAGCAATGAAGGATTGAGGAACACAAAATCTTTCTGCTACCTGTCTCATGGGGAAGAAAAAACTCTGCTTGAATCCTCCAGAAATCCTTTACTACTTGGGGAACTAGCAAGCCATAGCATAGATTTAGGTTGCAGCCTTAGGCAGTTAATCTTGGACCTTGTCGTACAAACGTATAAAATGAAAGGGATCCTTGCAGAACAGGTGAAAAAACTGCTGGCTCAGCCCAACGCAAGAAAAGACAAGCAAAGGGCTTCCCAGTGCCAGGGCTGCCTGGGCAGGACCCAGGCCCTGCTTGAAGCACGTCCCCGGTGCCCGGAATGGGCCCCTTCCCCCCAGCCTCCTGCCACCCCCCTGAACTGCTCCTGGGGCTGAGAGCCGAGATGAGGTGGGTGAGGGCGAAGCAGAAAAGGTAAAGGTAGAGCAGGGAAAAGAAGGGCAGAGCAGGGAATGGGAAGAGAAGCAGGCATGGGTAGGGATAGGAGGGGAAAGGGAGAAGGGCAGAGAATTAAATTTGGCGGGAAAGGGCCAGGAAAGGAAGAGCAGGCCAAGAGCGAAGAAGGAGAAATTATTTAGGGAGGGAAGCCCCATAAGCAGGTCCCAAGCACCAGCCACTTGGGCTGCTGCTTTGCATGCACAGCTGCATTTGCCCAGGGTGCCACCTCCGAACTCGGCTGGAACTCGGCTGGCAGCAGCTGGGACACCCGGAGCACCAATTGGGTGAGAAAAGTCGATTGGCGAGGTTTTTTCTGAGGGGAGGGTGGAAGGGTGGAGGGGGAGAGTGGTGGTGCGGGGTGAGAGGTGCTTAGAGTGGTGTCAAGGGGAAGGGGGTGTGTAGTCTGTGCTTCATCTCCTTTTAGGGATACAGGGGATGGGTGTGGCAGGATGGGCAGTGGTCAGGTGGGGAGTGGGGACTTGCGGGTCCTGCCCGTGTCCTCCTCCTGCAGAAGAAAGAAGAGGCATCAGTCGTGTGTGGAAGGAACGTGGAGGCAAGAGCGGGCGAGAGGAAAAGCAAGAGGAAGAAGGGGATAAGAGCAAGGCACTCCCGGGAAGGGGGATGTCCCCATCTGTGGGGCTGCTCTTTTGGCAGCTTTTCAGTTCCGCTTGTACCCAATAAAGTGGCCATCTCATTGCCTCACCTTTATTGCCTCATCCTGTAGCTTTTGGTTTTGTATTTGTATCGATGTGCTGATGCATCATTCAAAGCAAAAATTAAATTTTTTTTCTGAGGAAGGTGAGTGGGACACAACAGGTTAAGCACTTTTCGCTATCATAGGAAAAGTCTTGCTGAAGTTTATTAGAAGAAACAAATCTGCTGTGAGGCTCCCACTGGAAGAGTTTTCCTGCTTGTCTGAGGCTGAAGTTGTATTAGCACATACTGGTGTTTGGAATACTTCAGCACTTGATATTCCCAGCAGCATTCTGGTAGGCTCTGTCTGAAAAGCTCTGTCCCCTTAACAAGAGCTGCTTCTCACAGAGAAGTCTTCAGCTGATTTATTAATGGAAAGAAATGCCTCACTTGGACAAAAAGGAACCTGGAAATAAGGCAACCCTGAAGCACGAGTCTGGTAAAAAGTAATGAGTTACTTCATAGGTGTTGCTTTATTGTTTTGGTTGTGGGCTCCAGGAAAGATTAGAGTTTCAGCTTTATGATTTTGGTTTTTTTCTTCCCAGGTGCATTAAAAAAAAAAATGAAAGAAAAACCAAAACCACAACACAGCCCAAACTCTGACTGTGCCATAGGAATTGAAAACAATTTGTACTGAAGTAGCTCTTTAATAATTTGATTTTCCATTTGCAAGCACAAGTGAAATTTCTGGTTTCTTAAAGATATTTTTGTGTTTAGTTGCAAAGATAGCAGAAAAATCCAAGAGGAGTGAGCTGCAGCAGGGCTCACAGGGGTCTGCTCTGTGTCAAGGACTCTTGAGGTTTAGAGCATCAAGAAATGTCATGGTTTAACCTCAGCAACGTGGTTTAACATCATGCATGTTCATCTCGCTCACATCCCCCTCCAGCAGGATTGGGGGAAGAGAACTTGAAGGGTAAAAGGTGAGAAAACTCATGGGTTGAGATAAGAACAATTTATTAATGGAAAGAAAATGCAATGAAAGAAAATAATAATGATGGTAACAATAAATTGTAATGGAAAGGAAAATGCAAGGAGAAATAAAACCCAAGCAAGGCAAGTGATGCAAATGAAAACAATTGCTCACCACCAACTAACTGATGCCCAGCCAGTCCCCAAAACATAGCTCCATACATGCTATGAAAAAAATTAACTGTATCCCACCACAGTAGAAGAACCCACAACCTTCCCCGGGCCTGTCGCTTCCCTGCAGCTTCAGCCATCATGTACAAGCTTAGTGCTCTGCAGGATGTGATAGCAGCTTTGAAGTGTGTGCTCTGCCTCACTTTGGGTCCCTTCATCTTCAAATAACCATCATTTTGGTCAGGGATACATTTTAGGTGGAACAGCTGTTTGAAGGATGGTGGCTTCTGCTTTACTACAGTGCCTAGCAGTGCCTAAGAGATGTAATGAATACAGAGTGGGGTTGAAGCCTTTGCCCCCGAGGTGCAGTCACCCATTTACAGGTTGGAAGTAGGGTCTGATAAGTCGCAGTTCTGGATGTGGACATGGGAGATGATTCCTCTGTAGACCCTTTGCATGGGTAGCAGGACACCGATTTTCTCTCCTTTCTTGATGGAGCCTCTGTACTTGATGGGTTTGATGTAAAACATCTTAATGCAGAATCCTGTTGACAGGGGAGGGAGAAAGGAGGGAAAACTGTTGGAGATGGTTTAAAGGTCTGGTAAACATTCAGTTGCAAAATGCAAACAGCAATAAAAGGATATGAGATTCAGCAGTGGAAAGAGTTATAGAAGGTGCTGTGATGCCCCTGTAGTGTCAAGAAAAGAGAGTGGGCAAAGAAAAGAATTAACAAGGAGGAACATGGGGAAGGGGTTTAAGGTGAGGAAAGTTCCCTGAGCAAGTCAGAGGCTGTTCCTTTAAATATCCAAAATGTGCAAAGGGACCAGCCTCACCCTTAGACTCTTTTAATAGAGGGAAACACTGTAATCCTGGCAATTAATTTTCCTCCATTAGCATAACCCGGATTTCAGAGTTCAAGTTTTCACTTGGGTGGACATGCAAACATGATACCTTTTGGGCTGAGTTTGTTATTTTTGGCTCAGGTAAAGGCTGTACAAATAAACTGGAGCATTTTGCAATCCAGCTTTGTGCAACAGGCGCCTCTCAGCTCTGCTACCTGATCCTGAGAGTTGGACTCCATCATCGATGGCGTTGCCGTTTCCGTAGGGCTTGGCTTGTTTGTCAATGGTGCCCGTGAAGGGTGCGTACACCTCCGAGCCGTCCGTGCACACCACGTCCACTCCCTTGTGCTTCCTTGAGCCTCTGAAGAGGGAGAGCAAAGGAGGTTAGCCTGGGTCAGACAGCCTTGCCAGCTAGAGGTTTTTCATGCTTATTTTTATTTTAGGAAAGTTTCAAGTGCAGCCATCGTCCACCAGCCCAGTACCTGGGAGCATTGTATCTGCCACAGCCATGGGAGTCACAGCCTCTGATTCTGTTGGAGGATTGACCTGAGCAGACTCTCCCCCATTGTGCTGCAGCAGCTGAAAAAAAAAAAAAAAAGGAAAAGAGAAAAATGGAAGTTGAAACCTGCAAGCTCAAAAGGGGATTTCCCAGTCTATGTTTAATCTGTAGCAAGGCCCCTTGGACTTTGCTGTAACCACAGATCAGGCTTCAGGGAACTAGAAGGCTGTTCATTTTTTAATGCAAGTGAATTTTATTGATGCACTGAAACAGCATTTCTTTGTTTTATGCTGTGTTCAGTGACATCTGAGGGTAGTTAAAGCAGCTCCTAACAGCCCTGCTACCCTCACCTAGGGTTTCCCATGGCATTCTCCTGCAGGAATGGGATGAACAAGAAGCAACAAATTGATGTTTATCAATTATCAGCTCATCAGGGACTGTCCCTGTTGGGCTGTGGGATTACACAAAACCAGGGGAAACAATATGCTGGCACTGAATGTCTGGGGCTAACAGGGTGCAGGAAACCTCTAATGCCTTTCTCAAGCAAAGCAGCCCTTTATTGGAGGTAGCTTTCATTATTTTAATGAATTGTCCATTCTTCATGCACAGGTGATGACATTAAACATAGAAACATACCTGGGAACACTGACTGCTCAGTGGGCTGTGCTTTAAGTAAAAAGCTTTTAAGAAAATGTGCATACTGGTAGTCACTGAAATGCTGCAGTGGGTTCTTTCTTACTCAGTCAACATTGTCACTCCAACAAAAATCTGCCATAACTCTTTACCAGATATTTACCAGATCTACAAAGGGTACTTTACAGTTGAGGTTTCTATGCAATGCAAAGGGGCTTATTTTTAAAAGCAAAAAAGTGTCAGAGAAGAGATCAGTTCCCAAATATTTGCAGATACACTCTATTACAAAAATAAACATATTAAGAAAAAAAAAAAAAAGAGAGAGAGAGAAGGAAGGTAGGTTACAATGAGCAACATTTACCAAAATTCAGGTAACTCACCAGTGGAGATGGCAACCAGCAAGATGATGACTGCTGTGACTCGGTGCATTTTCATGTCCTTTGAAAGCTCTGCTTCCAAACTGCCAGGTGAAAAATACTTTACTTTCTATTTATACATCCCAAGAGAGGCTGTATCCATTTTTTCCAGCCAACCAGAAAACTCCTGTGGCCTCAGCTCTTTTGCTGGCAGATTGTGGCCAATTGGTGGGGCAGAGGCTCCAACCTATTGAGCAATAGCAGCCCAATGGGCTTATCTGATTTTTTTAACAACTAGCCCATAACTGTTAAACAATTTGTAATTCCTTCACTTCATTTCCTTGTGTTGCACAATCCTGAAGCTGTGCAAAATAACTTGGCTGGAGAAGAGGGAAAAGAGTTCAAATGAACTTTAAAAAAATCTGGATGGATATTTCGCCTTCCCACCACTTCATGAGAAGAGGTTCATGCAGGTGGACACAGCCTTGTACCACACATCACATCCAACCTCGTGCAAGAAAAACCTGGTTACGTGACCTGTTGAGACCCTTCCTCAGTGCCTCCCAGGTATTGCCATGTTGCTGCTGCTGAACCTTTATCTGGAACAGTGGGAGAGACACTTGTTTACAGTCTTCCCTGCCCCTGAATGGAAAATGTTATGAACCCTATAATAGTGTGGCTGACCAAAGTACAGGGAAGTAAAGAACACTGGAGCACAAACAAGGCCACCTTGAGAGTTGTTTCTGGGAAGGGAGGGAACATTTTGCCCTGGTTTGCAGCCAGGAGCTGGAAGTTGTTTGCCTTCTGAGTCTCTGGCTTCTTGTTTTGTTACTGGGAGCCACTGACTTTTTTTCTCTGTGCAATAAAACCAGAGAGCCCAGGTTAGATACAGGTTTGGGGCAGGGCCTTCAGCTGGGGTGCTGTGCCCTCTCTGGGTGTTTTGTGGCACCAGGTGGATGAAGTGGCCTTATGTCCCAAAGCTGGGCCAAGAGGAGTTCTGCTGCAGGGGGTTCAAACCCAGCTTAGCCAGTGATGGAAACACCAGCTGCTGGTGCATGCTGCCCAACAGAAGTTGTGTTGCATGGAAAGGAGGATGATCCTACCAGGATCTCTTCAAGGCACATGAGTTGTCTCCTACTTCCCCTTTCTCCTGGTGAAGTGTCATCCAACTATGTCACTTCTGTCTGTCATCCAGTAACAGTGACAAGGGAAGAGCTTGGCTTGGACAGAGCTAACAGCTGGTTCCAGCTGAAGCCTGGCTGGAGCAGGCTGCACAGACAAGTGGAGGCCACCTGAGATGGTTCAGCTCCAGACCACTCACTGCAGTTCAGGACAAGAAGAGTCATGCCCACCCTGCTGCATGAGGGGTTTTAAGCCTGTCACTGCCTTCCCACACTCTCAGCTCCCATTTGAATACCTGTGGGATTTTTTATCTCTGGAAGAAATGCTCCTGGTTTGCTGCTTTCCTGCTCATCAAGTATTTTATGTACAGCAGGGAAAGATCTGTTTGACAGTAACATTTTGAAATGATATGTTTAGACAGAGCATGTGGGAGAAAAATAATAGTGGCCAGGGCTCAGCTAAACCAATCCAGATAAAACTGCATTATCTTCAATTCATTTTGTTAATTACAAGTTTTGTTAGAAACTGACCAATTGAGATCAAAGAGGAAAAAAGAATTGACATAAATAATTCTTTGCATTTCCTCAGAAACTCAGAAAATAGCTTTTTTAATTTTTCTAATTCTGTTACTAATTAATACCCTGAAGATCAGATACTTAGCTTCAAGTTGCAGACTCAGTTTAGTGCAGCAGAGGTGAACCTACTATGGGGAGATACAATAGGAAAACCTACCAGGTTCAAGGTCATCCTCCAAAAAACACCAGTAAGGTCTCCTGGCTATCACCCAATCCCATCTCTGGTATTTCCCTGACTCATCAGAGCAGTCACAACAGGAAACTTCTGTTCATGTTCTGAATCCATGTTATGACCAATACACCTGGACAAGTAGACACTCAAAACTGTTCTCCAGCTCATGTGCTTCAAAGGGTTGAGAGTTTTGAAATCTGGATTCTCAGCTTGGAAATTGCTTTCTCCAGGGTCTTTTAATAAACTGCTGCCTTGATGCCTCTGTTGTGTAGAAGGTAGGAAGATTGCTGAGGTCTGCAAGGTTTGACCCCCTGGGTTTGTTTTGATTTTGCTAACAGAAACAATCTATTTAGTTATTTATTTTCCAGAGCTAAGTGAGTAAATTAAATTATGAATAACTTATTTGCTGTCATTTTACATTATACCTCCATATGAAAATCAGTCAGGCAGAGAGAGATTAGCATAGATTTTGTGTAAGCTGAGCAAGAGCAGTGGATCCCTTGCTCACCTTCTCTGCACCCACCACAGGGTGGTTCAAAGGGGTTACAGTCTTATTCTGCATCTGAACAATATTGCAAGGACTGAAACAATGCCCACAATCTACCATTTTGCTTGTTACCAACCAAAGCCAAACTTTTGGTATTGGTGTTTTGGTTTTTTTTGTTGTTTCCTGGTTGTTTGGTCGGGGTTTTTTTTATTTTTATTTTACAGAAAACCCAGTTGCAGAAAGGTGGCAGCAATTGGCAGTTAATTGATTCTGCCTTGAGGGCAGGTGTGTGAAAGTGTTAAAAGCAGGATACAGGGAGTGAAACCCAGGGCAGAGCTTGTGGGTTGCAGGTGACGAAGGAGTCCTTAGGAAGGATGTGAAGCTACAGAGGAGGTAAGTGCAGCAGGACAGGGTTTCTTCTCATCTCACGTGGGGCTGGGAGCCATGGAGAAATTGAGGTTAAAATGTGTTTGTGTGGGGAAAATAAACCCTCTTCTTTAGTGGGGGCTGCAGAGCCTGGGTAACAGGTGTGTCTGAAAGGGGAAAAAACTCCCCCAAATGCAGCTTTGCTGGATATCCTGTGGTTTTTTAATACCTGCTGTGCTGTGTTTAGGGTAACACAGTGGGGTGAGGGGGTGTCTTGATTGCAGAGGGGTGAAAAGTAGTGAGATGATAAAGTGCTCATATACAAGCAAACCACCATGGTGCAATCACATTAAATGTAATTTGAATAAGATCAAATTAAAAAGACAATGACATTACATCCTTGCTCTGAAACCCATCAAACTCACTAAAAGCAATTTCCAAAATTGTAGCCGTGCTGGGATCTAATAAAGCTTTTATTACAGAGGAAGCGTTTGCCTCAGCTTGCCACTTAGCAACCCTGTTGCCAAGGGGGCTTCTTTTTTCCTGGTACAGGAGGGATGCAAAGAGCTAGAACAGTTTCCTTTCTGTTTGACCAAGTAGCAAGGCAGGACTGAGTATGCAGGCAATGATGTAAAGGCTGGGAATTCTCAGCTCTTTATTCCCTCCTCCCACCCCTTGGTACTCCAGGTACACTGAAGCTCACAGCCTACTCTGGGTTTTGTTTTAGTGCAGAAACCCAGCAGACAGAAGCCTTCTCATTTTCTTCATCACTTAGTGTACAACCTGAAGCACCTAATTATGCTCAAAAGATCTCTGTAGTAAAATAGGGTGAAATCCCTGTGTATGGGTGGATTGCAGTAGCAGATAGAGGGAGTTTGCTTACCTAAGTTTTGGGTTTCGGAAATATGTGGGTTTTGCAATATGACAGTTTAATTTCCAACATGAAGTTAAGGGAAGTAAGCCCCAAGGAATGGTACTGCAGATGTCTGTTATCAACATCTTATTTCTCTTCTCCTTTTCTGGTGGTGGGAAACACCACAAATCAGCCACACAAGGAGGTGAGGAGCTGCAATCCCATCTGCCAACACGCTTGCCCTCTGGCTGCTCTGAATCGTGCTGCCCGTGTTTTCTTCACACTGATTTAGTCAAAAAGCTGTCTATGGGGATAACAACTTATTTTTTCTGTTAATTATGCTTATATAAATAAAGAAAACCAATTGGAAGAACAGGGCATTCTAGAAAGTACGCTGGTGTCCAAGAGCAGCTGTTCTATCTGCCCTCCCCTCCTTTCTTTAATATCTTAGACCTTTAAAGAAACCAAAACTATTTTGTCACCCAAAAGGCTTCTTTTTTTAATTATTATTTTTTTAAGAGGAAATATTGTTAGCATGTAATGGATTTCTGAAATGCAGCATCCAGCTGGTGTAATAGGCACTGAGGGAAAGGATGGTAATGCAACCCAATTTAACTAATGAGTGTAATTTAGAGACTTTATTGCAGAGTTTCGTGGAGAAACAGTTTTGAAACATTCAGCCTGTGGAAAAGAAGGGGTTTGTGGTTCCTCAAAAAGCCCTGCTTCCATCTGTAAAAAAAACCTTGTGGTTTTTTTATTAGATCCTGTAAGCAACTGAAGAAGCTGTGTGCAACCCTGGGCATCCATTTGTCCCTCTGATGCTTCCCCAGGGATGCAGAGATGCCTCCAGGCTGCCCTGTGAGATCCCAGCCCAGGCCATAGAAAGTTTGTGAGACTTTGCACCTAATATTTAATTTAACCCTTTGTTGGCTTTAGAACCTTCACTTTTCTTCACAGCTGCCTGTTGATTCCTGCAGAAATAAATGTAAATAAATGTGTTTGTGGTTCTGTATCCCTGTCAGGGTGGTGAAGTGTGATGGGACAAGCTGCACAGCCCTGTGTCTCTTCTGCAGAGCATCAGTCCTGAGATGTCTCCTATGTCCAAGGGCAATGGTAACCCTCTGCATTTTGTCCATCAGTGGCCTTATCTGTGCTATTGTCTGGTTGCTGAGTTTGGGAGTATTTGGGTGTTTCGTTGTTTGTTTCTTTCCTTTAAAAGAAAAAAAACAAAAACAAAAAGCTATTGAGCAAATTCTCGTATTGGTACAGCTGGGCTCATCCAGAAACCTGTGGATACCTGGTCCTAGCCAGGTCTTGGCTTTGGGAAGCAGGGAAGAGCTGCACCTCCTCGTCTGGAGCAGGAAGGACTCATGAGACGAGCTGGGCTCTGCCGGAGAGGTGACAATGGCTGGGCTGCCACTGCCCTCTGATGGAGAGCAGCAGAACACAGTCCTGGTGAGCTGCTCTTCCTCAGGTCTCCGGATCTCTGCATCTGCACAGAGCGGTAAAATGTCTGTATGTACGTACTGGGTTGTCAGGCCCTGTTCCAGGATGCCCAGAGCAGTGATGGGGTCACCATCCCTAGTGGGGTCTCAAAGCCAGGTAGCTGTGGTGCTGAGGGACATGGTTTAGTGCTGGTCTTGGCAGTCCTGGGTTAACACTTGGACTTGATAATCTTAAAAATTTTTTTCCAACCAAAATGATTCCATTATTAAGGGAAGCCCAGTTCCAGTGCTGGGGTTTATGTGGTTGGTCACTTGGACTGGGCTGAACTGGTGTGTGCAGGTGCTCTGTGATCCTTTCTTCTTTCTGCTTTGTGTGTGCACATCCCCCCTGTGCTCAGGAAGGGCCAGGTAGTACAAGATAAATCCTCTGCCCTCTCTGGGGATGGGTTCATTATCTGACATGAAATACTGAGCCAGTGGCTGCTGTTAATGGAGTTTCATGGGCACAAATGGAAGCATTTTGCTTTTCCTTCATTGAACACCCATGTGCTTCTACACCTCCTGCCATCCATGGCTGTGCTCCAGCACCTCTGTGTTCACTTGGGAGAAGGGAGGAACAAACTTATCTTGGCACAATGCAAATCTCCAACCAAGTCTTGTGGTGTCCAGGATCCCAAATTTCCCTGTTCAGGTATCCCAGCCTCTAGGATCAGCCCACAAGCAACTTCTCAGTACTTGGGCCTTAGCAGCACAGAGAAGTGCCATATACTGTATATTTAAATTTGAAAGCACATGAGGATGACTAAAAAAATAAGTGCTGCAGCTGTTGTGGTGACTGTTGGTCTTTTGTGCTCAGCAGATTTTCTTTTACACTTTAAGAGGAGCTGCTGCTGGATTTAGCAAGGTTGCAGGCAGCAAATGTGGCACAGGGGTTGAGGCTGGTTTTGCTGAAAGGCAAAGGCAGATATTCCCTGACCCCTCCTGTGGGGCTGGCAGAGCCCTGCCCTCACTAAAATAAAAACTGTGAGAAAGGCCCCTTGGCAGGGCTCTGAAGGGGAACCATGTAATTATAGACCACTGTCTAGCCTGAAGTACTGCAAAGTGTTTAAGTGATCGTATTTCCACAGCTCATTCAAGGGTAATTTTAGCATTGGTACAAAATGCTGCTGATTCTGGATCGAGTAATTCCTCCTCTTCTGTGGTCCTGATGGAGGAAAATTAACCGTTTGCTTAAATATTTGTTATGCTGGAGCCTCACTGCCTCCCTTTGCCCAAGGCAATAACTTGGGAGGAAGCTTCTCAGCTGCCCATCCACTCCTAGTCCTGGCTGATGCTGGATTTTACCATTCCTGGTACCCAGAGCAGATTACACCAATGGGCATCTCCATCTGGGCTGAGAGATGCTTTCAACTGTGCTGTGGTTTCATCTGGGCAGTCCAATTGGAAAAACTTCTTAATGAAAAATTAACGTGTTTTCTACAGGACAGTATCTGATGCAGCTTGTCTGAAACTCCTCCCGACAGTGTCCAGCAGATGGTGCAGTGGCTTTTCGGCTCTGTACGGCTGGATTTCTGGCAAAGGATGCCTTCCTCACTTGTGAGTGGTTGGGTTGCTTTTTGGTTTCTTTTTTTTTTTTTAAATCTGAAAAATCAATTTATTTAATCCCCATATCAAAAACAATCTTTAGTTTAAGAGAAAAGTATTCCAGATCATTCAGAAAACACTCTGGTATCCAATCATGTGAAGCTTCAGTTGATGAGCAATGGACAGGTGGTTTCTAAGTGTCCTTTTATGTTTAATTTTGTATGCTTTTATGTGTGCCAAAATGCCCTGGGGTTGTTACAGTTTTGTGATGCTTTTTGCAGTGTGTTCTTGGTGTCTGTAGCAAGGGCAGGATCTTTCCTTGTGCCAAAAGTTTCCAGGATTACAGGTGTTGCAGGAGAGCACTGCTTGACAGGTGATTCAGATCTTTAAGATCTTGCTCTAAAAATACAAACAAGGTGCAAAATCAGCTCTGCTTTCAACCAAGTGCAAAACTTCTCCCTGCCCCTTCCCATGTCTGTATGACTGACATGAGCTTTTTCCACTTGAATACCAGGCTTTAAAAACCACCCACATGATGTGCACAGTTGGGAAAGAGGAACTTGATACCACAGTTATAAAGTGCTCTTTTGTAGGACCAGATTCAGCAATCCCTTGGTTATCAACCTTATATCAACCAGTGGTGAATAATTTCTCTGCCACCAAGGGTCAGCCAAAGAGTGCTGGAGAATTGCCAAGGATCAAGCAGTTGCTCTGGCCAGCAAAGTCTGTTTTGACACTATTTAAAGACAAAAAAAAAGACAACAAAGCCAGAAGGACTCAAATACTGATCTTGCAAAAAGCCAGTGGCATTTTGTCCCTGTTTGGGCAGAAGTAGCACTGGTAGGAGCAGAGCAGCATCCCACTGCCTGGTGAGATGTGGCAGTGGATAATGTCACTAGGTGACAGCCCAGCACTTAATGCTGAAGGCTGAGTTGATCAAAACCTCGTTATTCTCATAGCAGAGAGCTTTTGTGCAGGGCTCACCCACTGGTGAGCAGTGCCACACGAGTGCCAATCCTTCAGAAGGTTCCCAGCCCCTTTGTTTCAGTGTGGGGATTTATTTATTTTCAAGTGTTGGTTATGATTGACAGAAATTGGCATGGGGATAATGAGGGCTGCTGCAGAAACGAGCTGAGGCTTTGCAAAAATCTGCTCTTTGCAAACATCCAGCATGTAAAATGTGCTGCTCAAATGGGATTGAGCTCTTGTGGTCTCCTTAAGACGTGGAAAACTGCAACTCACTGCAGCCTAATTGGATTCAGCCTCCTAATTCAAGTCTATAGTCTCTTCATAACAAGATATTACTGGGATTATTGGCAGGGTAGCAGCGAGTGTGTTGTGAGCAATGGGCCAAATTAATTCCTCTTGCGAAGGAGAAAGAAGCCAAGACCTCAGCAGTGCTGCCCACTGCCTGCTCCCAGGCTGAGTGCTCCTGCTCACCTCGACTGCTCTGTGCATTTGCTAATGAGGGCTGAAAAGTGATCCCGTTCCTGCAGGAACTCCACTGAGCCACCCTGTGCCTCTGTTCAGACCTTCTGCTCCCACTGATGTCTTTAGGGCTGTGCCAAGGACATCAGCTCAGCTCTGGGTACAGCTCGGACCAGGGGCTCTGCTGCTCATGGCTGTTTGGTGTCTCTGTTTTGAGCTGTCTCCAGACACCACTAAAGGGCTTGCTAACTGGTTTGAAAAGCTTCTGATTTCTCTACAAGAAGATTCCTTCATTTAAATGTGACACTGTGTTTTTATGTGCTGACATCATCCTTGCTGTTACACCAGGACTTGGACAACTTCCACTGAACCTGCTCAGATGTTCTGGGCTCAGATGATCTGGCTGCAAGTTAAGAGGCACAAATTCAGCAGCTCCTTGGCATTGTTGTCCCAGTAGAATGAGAAAATGAGTAATTTCTGCTTCCTCCTTTCCTTCCTAATGAATGAGCTGAGAAAATGGGTGAAGTTCTAGCCAAATGCTGGGCAGTATTTCTGCTTTCCCATCACTTGTTCTGTGAGTCAAAGCTGACCCCACAAGCAATATTTTAATTTTATATTGTTGTATCACTGTAGAAAGGCTGTGAGCTGTCCCTTTGCTAGTGAGGATGTCCCAGAAAGCTGTGGAGCAGCTTGGAGGAACCTGATCTCTCTAGGAAAAAGACATGAAAGCAGGTTGGGATGACTCCAGGGGGAGGACAAGATGGGATCATTTCATGCATTTCTCAAATGAAATAGTTGGCTTCCTTCTTCCTTGGCTCAGAGTGGACCTGTGGTTGGTGGAAGCCTCAGCAACTCAGTTTCAGCAAATGCCCCTCAGGATGCTTTGCACAATTGGAGCTCTGGTGTTTCCAGTGGGAGAAGGAACCAAAAAAGATTATGAAAGCTCCTGAGAAACCTGAGATATTTCTTACAGTCTTGATAAAATACAAAATTTTAGCCATGGGAGGAAGATGAAGGAGGAGATGCTGGGTCTCTTCTGCAAAGAGCAGAAGGTCTGAACTCCTGTGCCTGGTAGGGTTATGGATCAGATCATCCTGGGGGCAATCACACAGCACCTACAGGATGGACAAGGGATCAGATTCAGCCAGCATGGGTTTAGGAAGGGCAGGTCCTGTCTGACCAAACTGAGCCCCTTTAATGATCACGTTACCTTCCTGGTGGATGAGGGAAAGGCTGTGGATGGAGTCTACCTGGACTTCAGTAAAGCCTTGGACACCTTCTCTCGTAGCATTCTCCTGGGAAAGCTGTCAGCCCAGACAGGAGAACTCTGTGCTGGGTTAGGAACTGCCTGGAGGGCCACCAAAGGGTGGTGCTGAACTGTGCTGATCCAATTGGTGGCTGTGGTGTCCCCCAGGGATCAGTGCTGGGCCCAGTTCTGTTTAATCTCTTAAACAGGGGTTGGTCTCTCCTTCCAAGTAGTTACCAGGAAGACAAGAGGGCATGGACTTGAGCTCTGCCAGGGGATGTTTAGGTTGGATATTAGGAAAAAAATCTTTACAGAGAGGGTGATCAGACATTGGAATGGGCTGCCCAGAGAGGGGGTGGATTCTCTGTCCCTGGAGGTTTTTAAAAAGAGACTGGATGTGGCACTCAGTGCCATGGGCTGGGAACCACAGTGGCAGTGGATTAAGGGTTGGATTTGATGATCTCAGAGGTCCTTTCCAACCTGTGAACTTGCCTTGGGAAGAGGGCTACTCACTACTCAGCTCAGATGATGAAGAATTCTGAGTAACCTTCAGCTAGCTCTTTCTGGTAATTAATAGATGACTAATTAGTACTTGTAGGTTGGAGTTCATAGTGGGTGTTTCCCTAATGACCAAAGCAAGCTGCATCCTGAGCTCTCCATCCCTCTGGGGAAGGAAGTCTCACTCCAGCTCACTGTGTTGTTTAGAAAAAAGCTCAAGCCCCAACCTCATTGTATATATTTTCTTCAAAACTTATGAAGCAATGTTTTCCTACTGTAATGTTACCCCTCCCTGGAAGCAAGTCTCTTGGTTTTCATTCTCTTTGAAAACCATGCATCTTTTTTCAGCTCTGTCTCTATCCTCGTCTCAGTCTTTTGCATTTGCAGTTAATTTCCACTTCAAAGCAAACCAGAAAAAAGATCTTTGATTTACTAGATTGGCTGAATTCAGTATCTTTCCCAGAAGTAGTGGCTCAGTATTTCCTACCAATAAGTTCAAGTGTTTGAATGATATAATTTCCTCACTTCTGACACTCGTCAAAAGGAGCGTGTTACATCCAGCTTGGTCTCCTTCATATCCCTGTGGAAAGCTTAGCATAAATTTTATCCCCTTTTAACAATAGTGGTGTTTGCCACACAGAGTCCTAAAGCTGCAAGGTCTGAGTTGTGATATGAATAACACTCACAGTTGGACACCTACATTAAGTATGTATGATGAGATCACTTCCAGTAAAAGCTTGAAATGCAGTAATGTGAAAAACATCTGGTTGTTGTGAGTTTGATTTAAAGTTGGAAGTCTTGGACAAAGGGACTATACATTTATTAATGTGTTCTCTGCTTTCTAGAGTTTTCCATGCAATTTTCTCATCAGGTTTCAAAATCAGGAAATTAGGCAGCCCTTTGGTTGAAAGTAGTTTATTAGACATCAGAAGTAGGAAAATATATGATCTCTTGGTGGAAATTAATTAGGGTTTTTTTGAAAATAGTCTATACTGAACATAGCAATTCCCTCCTATGAACCTACCATTAATATGTGTGTGTGTATATGCCAAAAATGAAATGGAGAGAAAGATTTGGTTGTTGGGAGTTGGCCACACCAAGCCATGGTAATTCCTTAGCTGGAGATGTTGGTGTATGTACAAGGAGTGAAGCCTGAAGAGGAGATCCAGGGGCTCCTGTGGCACAACCCTATGAATCTTGCTGAATCTTTAAAACCACATGGAGTGGCTACATGATGTCTCTGCCCAAGCAAAGATGAAGCATCACCTCTCCCACCGTCCCTCACCTGAGTTAGTCCCTGCCAACACCTTTGTGTCCTCAGAAGACCATGGGAGTGGTTGGTGCAGCAGACCATGGGAGTGGTGTTGCTCGGTGGGAACACGGTGCTCTGGGCAGTTGTGTGGGAATGATTTGGTGTCTGCATCTCCCCAGGAAAAATGCACACTATGTTTGAGATGTATCAGGGGTAACCATGGAAATTCAGCTGTTTAGCAAATTGTAGAGAGGAAAATTCAACAGAGAAGGCCAAGGGGATGAATTAGAGCTGCCCCTTGGTAAGTGTGGCATAGAAACTGGTGGAGTGGTTTTTTTCCCCCTTTTTTATTAAAAAAAAAAGGCATGTACACATGCAAAAATTTATAATCTTTCATCCATTTCTGACTGTCCTGAGATTTGGAAAATATTTTCAGGGGCATTGCAATGTTTTTGTGGTCCCGAGATTCCTGAGATGGCTGCTCCTTCCACCATGGGAGCCCCTGTGGTGAGGTGTCCTTTGTCATCTCCAGCCCACAGAACATGTTCTTGGTAGCCCCAAATCCACACGTTCTTGAGGCAAATCACCAAATACGGGAAAAATGTTGCTGGAAATGCTTCCAAGGGACAAACTGGCACTCAGTGGGGCTGGGGGTTTGTGACACCTTCATTTGTCCATCACACCTAGGACCTCTTTTCTATACATAAATTTTGTATTTGAACTTTCTGTTGCTCTCCTGTTGAGTCCAGTTCCTCACAAATGCCCAGTTCTGGTGTTTGGCTCATTTTTCAAACTGGGGAACTATTATAGCAGATTAACTGTAGAGAGGGAAAATCTAAAATGCAGAATATGAGAGAGCCTGGTGTTTCTGAAAGTTTTGTGCCACATTCTCTCTGATGCTGCTCAAAAGTGTTTGTTTCTATATTTCATTTGGTATTGCTGAGGATTTTGTTTCATTAATCCTTAGTTTCTTGAAAATTGATATATACAATTGTGATATTAGTCTGTGTAATTTCTGCTGCAGGGGAACATGGATGGCAAGGTGCTACATCTCTGCAGCAGCTACTGGGCTGTCCCTAGAAATATGGGCAGCCAACCCAGCATAATGTAAGCAGTTTATTCAGAAGAACAGTTATTTTGGTCCTCCCTCAGGCTGCATTTTCACATTGCAGATATACAACTTCCTTGGCTTGGGCACAGCATGGATAAATAGGATGAGTTTCTACCCTATGTGCAGTTCCCCACCAGAAACAGAGTTGTTAACCTGAGGAGTTTTTGTTAATCTCTTTCTGCACAATCATTTTTAATTCAGTCTGTTCTGGCTTTTTAATTTTGGGTCCATCAGTGTTTTGAAGAGAGCCAAGGTTGGGTTTGGTGCATGAACTGGGGCAAATGGCTGAGAAAACCTGTCCTCTGGATGTGCAGCCAACTACAAATGCTCAATTACTGGAAAATATTCTTCTAATGAACCCATCTGAATACAGTCTGGCTCATCTCAAGGCAGATGAAGATGAGTCACCTCTCATGCTTAAAAAAACTAGGTTAGCCCCATGTTTAGATATTCTTTTAATGTAGACTTGTTACTCTATACCTGAGGCACATTCTGAGCCCATCGTGGGTCAGTTCCCAGGAAAGCAAAAGCAAGGCAAGATAATTCAGCTGCTGCACAACAGCTGCTCTATATTTTCACTTGATTTATGGTAGCATGCTGCAAACACATGCATATGTTTGTGTGTGTGTATATATATATATGAAAGAATAATACACTAGCAGAGACAAAAATCCTGCTAATTATCTTAATACCAACAGAAGTATTTCTTTGACAAACCATTTGTTGCCCAATTTCCTGCATGATGAACTCGTATAATAAGACTATGACAACTTCATTGATCTTCAAAATCAGCTGCACGTTACTTTTCTGTGTTAACAGATGATGGAAAGATTTATATACAATATTTCTTTATCTTTACAGTTACCCAAGGCTGACACTTAGCAGGAATACAGATTTGCTTTAGACTATACAACATTATTTAACTTTGTGTAGTACCAGTGAAGATCTCTATTTAAGAACTTAGAGGGTTCACAACGTTAGTTCAAATTCCTCACATTAGGCTCTTCATTTGCTTTTTCTTCTGAAAAACTTAATAGCTGTTGGAAGAAAGGGAAAAGTATATTTTTTTCCTAGATAAAGAGAATCCTGACATATGACTTAGCAGGAAATTTTCCTGATGCAAGTGTTATAGACTAAGCTTCACAATTTCTACACTTCTGAGTCTGCTGCTCCTCATTCTACTTTCCCCCTCTCCCCCTTTAAATTGAAAGGGTTATTTCTTCCTCATTTTTTGCTTTTTGCAGTCTAAGCAGAACATGAAGCAATAGAACCAGAGACCAGACTTTTCCCAGCAGGCAAGCAAAATGAGAGACAAGTTCTTCTAGCCAGAAAACTGGAAAAAAACCTCTCAGTGAAGATGCTGAAGGCTCCGAGGTGACTTTTGGGTCAGATACTCAACCACCATCAGTGTATTATGAGTCAGTGAGCATCAGTGACCATTTCATGGTGCTGCTGGTTTGTTACTGGTGGCATTACCATGTGCTTTCCAGTCTGGTGAACCCACTCCTACTGGAGAGCCTGGGCTTGCTCTATGCTTGCAGGTGACAATTTGCTGTAATAGGTTAATTCCAGATGTTGCATGGGCAAGAAGAAGCAGTTGTGATGTTTCCCCCTTTCATCTCCTCTCGTGCTAACAGGGATGATTTCATCCTCCCACATGGACTACCCGGAGCTGCAGCCTCAGGTCCTCTCCATGCCTCCAACAAAGAGCTGGGAATGAGAAGCAGCCTGGAGAGCAGCAAGGAGCCCACTGGAGGTATCAGGTTTTTAGGAGACAATAGCACAGTGTGTGCTAGGCAGAAGGCAAGAGAGCTGAAAGGTAGTGGGGAAGCCAGAGTGACAAGAAATAAAAAGCCAGTGAGAGGTGTGGGCTCTGTTTTCTTTTCTGCTTTTTAGTTTAAATTCAATTATTTAAATGACATTGGATTTATCTCCCTAGAAAAAGCAGGATAGCTACACACCCCCATTTCCTCCTTTACACTCTTTAGAGACTTCCAGAGTTTAAAGGAAAATAAATAAATAAATCTGTTCTTGAAGCATTCTTAAAAATAAAATTGGCAATCCTGGAGTGTTTAATTAATCCTGATCTCTCTGTCCATTTGCTTTAAGGAACAACTTCCATGAGAGATCTCCTGCAGGACATTGGGGAGGATAGGACAGAGCTGGGGGTTGTGGGATGGAGAAGCAAACCCATCTCCCAGCCTGGGGCAGGAGGGAGAGATGAGTTTCTACAAATTTTCTGGAGGCAAACATGTAGCACCCTAATTCTGAGTGCCCAGTGAATGTGTGCTGGGAAGCAGAGACAGGACTGGTTTTGGAGTGAGATAGGAGTCCTTTCCTGGGCTCAGGGATGTGATTGTAGTGGAGACAAAAAAGAAACAAATCATCACTGGGGACTGGATGAAAGGTTCCAAGCTGAGTCAGAGCTTGTGGGCTCACAGTGGAACAGAGCTGCATCTTGTGGTTGTATCTGGGGAACTGGGAGGGCTGGTTCTCAAGCCATGTTCCTCTGGGCTGGCCATGGTGGGCTCACATGGGGGACCTAAATCTGGGAAGGATTCATCTGCTTTTCAAATGGATTTGATGTGAGCAATCCTCTGCAAAATGGGGAGGTTGTCTTAAAATGAGGTGCTTATGTCTCCGTGTGTCCTTTCACAGCACACACCTGTGGTGTTTTGCAGTCAAACCTCCTTGGTTGGAATTCTTGTGAAGATTCTTTATTTTCTGCTGTACTCATTTACAGCACGGTGCTGTGGAAGCCACATTGATGCTGAAGGTGGTTTCACATCAGAATATCTCAACCCACAACAGCTCTGAAGCATCAAGAGGTGAGCAAGGGCTGAGTTGCTGTTTTACCAAGCAAATATCTGGTGTTTCTTGTGAGGCTGGGCTCAGGAGCTCAGTTTCCAGAGGCATTTGGGTGTCCAGATCTGGTACCTTCTGCCCATTCCTACTGAGGATTCAGCTGAGCAGGGATGAGAGGCTCCAACTCTTTGGGCTGGATTGTGGACAGATCAGTGTTGAACCCAGAAATGAGGAGTAAATTTTCAGGAGTTTAACCTTTTGTCTTGTCAACCTGGGACAGATTTTCCCAGATGACTTACATTTATTTTAATGGAAACTGCGTGAGGAAACCACGACCCTAAATCAAGAAGATTATGTCAAAAGAGCAGACTTTACATTCATAAATCAAAATTACAGACTCTGAGTGGGTTTTTCTGCTCACAGGAAAGAACCCATCACTATTTTCACATTCTTAAAGCTGATACAATGCCCAACCTTCAGGTTATCAAGTTCTGAAATGGTTTTGTTTGTTTTTTGTTTTGGTGGTTTGTTTTTTTTAATTAAAGGATAAGGGAAGAAATCTTAAGCAGAGTCACTTTAATAAGCAGCAAGGGTAAAAGAGCAGTTCTTGGAGATTTCAGCACAAGTTTTGGCTTGGCATCTCATTGCAGCTTCTGTGCCAATGTGGGATGAGCTGCTGGAGAGCATTTCCTTGTGGTGGGGTGGTTGGGAGTGTGGCAAAGGATGTTGCATCAGTCCATCCCAGCAAGGAGACTGGCACTTTCCATGGAAGAAACAGCTTTCCCTATCCAGCTGCACTTAAATTCTAACCCTCAACTGAGATGAAAGGAGGGGAAAATATGAAGGCTAGGACTCTCCACAATGGGTAGTCTTGATCCTTTCAGCTGGGAAAGGTACCTCCTGAGCTTGCTAGGAGCTGGGGGTCAAAGGCAAATCCAACACAGCAATTACAGGCTGATCAAAATGCACCCTGTAGGATGGAAATTTTAATGTATTGCAAGAGACTGAGAAAACCAGGACATGTCTTTGGGCAAGGAGAGGGAAAAGGTCTCAATGGCAGGGTGAGGAGCTCCTCAAGAACCATCAGGTAGCAGCAGTGTCCTGCTCCTGGGGAAGGAAGAAAAAACCCTCCCTGCAAAAATTGCTTTCAGAGTTTTCTGGGGAAAAAAAAAAAGCTTTTCTACCAGGAAACAGTAGCCATCATTAATGAACAGGGAGCAACTTGTCATTAGGCTCTTGTCAATGACTGACATGTTTGTGGCTCTGGACATCTGGAAGGGATTTAGCAGAAAGGTCTGGTTCCTGTGACACCCCTAATCTCCCTTGGCTGATGGATTCAAAGGGAATGAGGTAGAAGGAGAAAAGAAGAAAACCAAAGTTCTGATTCTTGCCACATGTGAAATAAATAAAGGAATTGCTTAGCAAAGAGGGTAAACAACACAGCTCTGCAGCATCAACTTCTTTCTCTTTCTTTTCCCTTCTCCTGTTGTGAATTGGAGGTGACTGTGGTATGGTGAAAGCAAAATCTGCTCAGGTCTGGGTTTCTACAGAGGACTGGGGGCTTGGGGTTATCCTCCCAGCCACTGTCTCCTCTTGGACTGAGCACTTGGGGCTCGGTGATGCTCATCCTAGGGAGGTGGTGAGCAAATCTTTAGCTACACCCCAACCAACCACCAGGTACAAACTCTCATCCAGATGTGGGGAGTGCTTGGAGGCTCAGGCTGTGACTCTGTCTTTGGCCCAGCACTCTGGTGCCTCTGCTCAGCAGCATGACCCGAGCAGATGCCATCATTGACCTGAGACCAACGTGGGAGTCCTCCCTCTGCTGGATATGATGGGAAGAGACATGGAAAACCAGAGGGTTTAATTGTTGGTTTCATTTTGGTATGACATAAACCCCAAGGCTTTTTGATTACTTGCCTGTCAGGTTCTCAGAGTGACTCAAATTTCATCTTGTCTGAGGTTTGGGAAACCTTCCAGCTGAAAATGCAAATCACATGTTGGTTGTGCTTTTTTCCTTGGTACAGTTCTGCTCAAGAGAACCTCATCCCTCAACAGGGTACTGTTATACATTGTGTACAGATGAACAACATATTTTAGGTTGTTTCAGTTGATATCATACAAGATTTGGAATATTACCATGTGCATGGCAGCCTCTACCTAAGGAGAAAACTGAAGGAATAAAGCTGGTCTGAGTGTTTAACATGCAGTCCTAAAATATACCATTGGATGTGTCATGGTTTTGAGATGATCTTTTTTTAGTACCATCTGGGCTAAAATAACAAGGGTCTGTCTGAGAGTTATGAGTTAGTCTGTTAGTTCAGACCTCAGTAGGACTCAGACACAATTCCTAATTTGGACAATTCCTGATCCAAACAGTTTGTGAAGGAAAGTGGATGGGGAATTCCATAGTTCTTCTGTTTAAAGTGTATATCACTGAAGGCCAGTGATAAGGCAATGGGCAAACCAAAGCCACCTTAATAAGTATACCCAGCAGTAGTCAGCTTGGAGGATCTTCTGATGACACTTAGAAATGTTTTATTCTTTTTTTTTTTTTTCTCTTTTGAGAAGATTTGCTTAAAATAGGTTTTTGGGAGTTTGAAAATTGGATTTTGACAAGTCCTGAAAACTCACAGCAACAGGTTCCTGGTGTCAGTGCTGGAAAGGTTGCACTCTGGTAGTCCCATTGTATACTGAAGCAAGTCTTTGTCTTGCTGGATGTGTTATTTTCACATCATGTACCTAAAACCCTGAGGTTTGCTTTCTGCAAGCCCCAGGTGAGGAGATGTTCACTCCATCTCCCACCTACTTGATATGGCTTCTACAAAAGAAAAGAAAAAAAAGTGCAGTTTGGGATTAAACAACCATGACCTCATCCTGGGAGTTTCACATTGCTGTGGGTATTAGGACCATAAAACTGGAAAGTCTGGCTGATAAATATTTGTCCTTGCTCATGGACAAAACATCTCCTGCAGCAGCTGGAGGGAAGGAGTGTTGTCTTCCCAACTTTCCTGGGGCTCTGGAGGAGCCCTGCAGACACTCTGGACTCCTGGCTTAAATTAGCCCAGCCTTCTGCTATGATAAAAGAAGAAAGCAAATGTGTCCTTTTGCCAGCTTTGGAGCCAGGGAGTGATGAGAGCAGATGGTGCCAAAACATTGTGAAAAGCAAACCTTAGAAGAATTAAAAACTAATAATGAAGAAATTAGTCTGTCTTACTGTACTACAACTGCCAGACTAATCCTACTGGAATTCTCCCAGGCCAGAGCATAATTTATTCACTTTCTCAGTAGCTGGCCACTCTGCTTTTTAAAGTAGTTGCGGAAACAGCTTTGGTTTTAAGCAGCTCTTTATTTGTAGTGATGTTTTGCTTCATTTTGATTCCATTTGTCCAAGCACTTGGAGCTAATCCTAATACTAAATCCTGTTCTATTTTACTAAAGATACCACTTCTTGTTCTTCCACAAAATGCCCAAAGTTGCATTTTTGTTTACCTTGTCCCAGTGAGAAGCACCATGGAAATCAAGAGTTCAGTTTGCCTGAACAAGAGGAATTGGATTTGGCCCAAGATACCTTGCTTTACAAACGTGCTGTGTCTCCTATAAAATCCCATGTCTCCATTTGGTTTCTGCTTTGGATCTGCCAAAGTTCTGGTGCATGTTCAGCATTCCCCTGAGACCCCCATTCCCACAGCTTCATCTCTTGTAAAAAACAAGAAACCAATATGCATGTGAACCTCAGCAATCTGGTTTCCCCTGCTGGATAAAGCAATCCACGCCTGCTTCAAATGCTTGGAAACCTGCAGAAAATGCTGCTTTTTCCTGTACTGGATGGAAAATCAGCTCTGTGGACCTGGCTGGTTGCCGAAGAGGTTTATCCAGGAACATATGTCTGTACATTGAGCTTTGCAGAATGAAGGCAATTCTTTTCCATTCGACCCTCCCAACACATATTGCAACATTTGTCCTCGGCAGCAGTGAGGAAATGGTTTCAAACCCTTCCAGCTCTGCCTGGCCCTTTATCCAGGAGCCTTTACAAGCCCTGCAGATTATATTACTAAATCATTCCCTCTCAGAAATGATTACCAGCCTTGTCATGTTATCTACTCAGCTGGAATTACAAAACGACTGCAAGTAAATGAAGCTGGATGTCCCCTCCAGTGCCTTGCAGGGAGGATGAACTCCTGACATCTACTCCAAAAGTCTGTGTCCAAGGGGTTTCTGTTTGCCTGTGCTCCAGAATGATAGGCTGGGGAGAAGCTCTGCTTGCCAAACAGCTCCCCCACAGCAGGCAATGGGAAATAGGATGTCACCCTCTGAGTTTTCTAGCCATGAGGAAGGAGAAGGAGAAGATAAGATCCAGCCATAAAGGAGCTGATGAGGGATGTGAGCACCTTCAGCTCACAGACTCTCAAAGCTGAAGGGAAGCCTGAGAATGTCTTTCAATTGCTGTCTCCAGAAATGGTCTTGCTGCTGGGGGGGCTGCTTCAGTCCATGAATCCAGCAGGAAACTTGGTCTGCAAAGTGGACCCCACTGTACCAGGGGAAAAGGAGCTGGCTGAGACCACTGGGCTGATGGAGACATGAGAAGAGCTGGACCTCAGGAGAAGGAGGAGCATCCCCTTTGGAGCAAGTCAGCTGTAATGTCAAAGCTCACCTAGCAGAAACAGATCCAGGAGGGTGCAAGTGGATCTTATCTCCACTGACAGCCCAGGTCATCTAGTCCATCTTCCCATCCCAGGGCTGCCTTAATGCAAACTCTCTCCTCTCAGCAGATGTCTAATACTGAAAGCAAGAGGGGGGGTTGCTTGGCTTCTTCCCTCCCAGCTCTACAGCCCCTCTGATGTCTGGTCAGAGAAAAGTGATGGGGGCAGAAGGAGGGTGGTTGCTGGGTCCAAGCACTTGGTCCAATGCAGGATGGGAGAGAGCTGTGTCTCCCTGATGGTGGCCTGGCATGAGACATGACTGGGTGCATTGTGAAATGTCTCACTAGTTATCACTGATGCTGGTTCTCTCTTTGTTAAAAAAGGAGATTTTTTTTTTTTATTAGGACCTAGTTTTCCTAAAGTTTATTACTTCTTGCTTCATCTTCTGTCCTGCACTTTGTTATATACCTGCCTTACCTGGGGGCTTTAGGAGGCCACTGTCTGCAGGATGGAATATCCAGGAAAAAGCACCCAGCACTTGTCTAACTGCAAAACTGGGACATCTGTAATGTGCAAATGCTACATGAAATAGCCACCAATCATCTTCTCTAGAAGAAGGGCTTTGAGAAAAAACTCCACTGTTCTCCAAACAGCTTCTTGGTTTCTCAGCACTCTGGGATTCTAAATACTTTTTCTGAACACTTTTAATATTCTCCTAACTGCCAGATTTGTATAAACCCTCAGATTTCTTTCAGAAAGTTGGATAGTATGTTAGAAAACATACAGTAGGGAGCATGCTTGTACTTTCATGCCCTCATTTCTCTTTTCTTTTGCTTAGAGAGATGGAAAAGAAGGTGTCTCCTTCAATCCTAATGAAGAAGTTACCATGCTGAGCTACACAGGGATGTTTTAAGGTTGATCTTGAAGTCAGAGTTTTGTCAATGCTTTCAGCAAGCTGAATTTCACCCCAAGTCTATAGAGGAGAACAGGAGCAGCCTCTTGGCTCCACATCTCCAGTTAAGAGATGGCTTCTTGACATAATGCAGCGTGTGTATCTTTTTGGCAGGCAATGGTTTCTTCTGTCTGTTCTGTTTAACTGAAGTTAATAAACACTTTTTTTTATGTATTTTTTAGGAAGTTCCAATATATCATAACAAACTAAATGAATTCAGATTTCAAAGCTTAGCATCCCAAAATAAATGTCTGTTGTAATTTGGCTCAGGATGCTCAAATATTTGCTGTCTTCCTGAATTACAAAGTGGCCTGCAGCCAACCTCAGAAGATTACCATACTGATGTTGGGCATCTATCAGACCTTTGAATCAGTTAAAGCAGGCCAGAGAAAAAAAAACTTGCTTTTATCCATTTTAAGGTCTGTAGACTCTGCTTGTCAAGTGGTTTGCTTTCCAGTGATGGCACAAACTTTTCCATGGCTTATACAGCTATGCATGGAAGAAAATACTCTCCAGAAAGGTATGTCAGACTAACGTTTCTTAGGGGTTTTCTTCTTTCTTGCTGACTTGCTGAAAATAAGATGATAAATTGCAGGATGAGGAATAAAATGAGAACACGTAAGAGCTAGAAATGCCTTGTGGGAGCTGTTTTCTCTCTTATTTTTCTTCTTTCTTTTTTTTTTTCTTTCTTTTTTTTCTCCATATATGGACCATATGACGAAGTGCCACTGAATTATTCCCTGAAAGTTGAATTGCTACTGCTGGGGACTTCCTGCTCTGTAATTTTACTGTCTCATATATCTGCAATATGGGGAAGGGGGAAGGAAGGGAAAATGGAAAACAGATGAGAGGATATCAGCTTAGCCCCACAGCACTACTCATGAGCTTCGGTAGGTTTATTTTGTGTGTCTGCCTGTCGGCATACAAGAGAGAAACAGCCATGGCAAAGTGTTCTGAAAAAGATTTATCTCCAAGTATCTAATGTGGGAAGATAATTACAAGTTTATATGATGAGGTAAGAGAAGTTTTTTTGTTTGTAGCAGAGAAGATAAAGAAGATACTTCTTCCATCACAATGATATATTAAAAGGAAGCAGAATATTGTGTGTAATTGCCTTTTTGGCTGGTGCTCCCCGAGGCCCCAGAGAACAAGGGGGGAGGTTTAAAGCTCGGGAGCTGATTCAGGGCAGCATTCAGGCCTGAATGCTTATGTGGAGGCAGTTTAGCTTTGCTCAGACTAGATTTCTTTGGATATGCTCACCAAAACACTCAGCTCCTTCACCCTTAATCAGAAAGGAGAGATAAAACAAAGAGTAACTTGTCCTGATTTCCTTCCAGGAGCTTGCTGGGGGGACGTTTCAGAATTGAGCTTGCTCTGCCTTTGCTATTGAGTTTCATGGCTCCTCCTAAGCCAACATGTGGGCTGTGATCTCCTGGGGACCCAAACTGTCTGTAGATCATGAGGAAGGCCCCATAGGAATGCTGGAGACCAAGGCACTGGAGGAGTTTCATTCCTTCAACAGGGCTAAGTTGGTTGTGCCACCCCAGCAGTGAGCAGGAGGCTTTCACTTCCTTGGGCTCTGTTGAAGCTTTAGTCCCTCACACTAAATTTGAAATCCAAAGCATGTTTAATTTTTGCTTCTTTGTTTTTCCCCACTCTTCCTCCCTAGAGCACTACCTGGATTTTTATTTTATTCAGAATTTGCATCGTATGTCATGTCTCTAA
The DNA here is from genome assembly GCF_003957555.1 of Calypte anna. Taxonomy (NCBI): domain Eukaryota; kingdom Metazoa; phylum Chordata; class Aves; order Apodiformes; family Trochilidae; genus Calypte; species Calypte anna. The sequence goes on along the minus strand of NC_044259.1, from coordinate 14,565,593 downwards.
TGAGCCAGAGAGGCTCTTCTGAGGGTTCAAAGACAGCTCATGCTGCCTGCCATTATTCCCATTGCCTACCTTGCTGTTACTGTACATTATAATAACACTTCACATATACAGAGGGCCTTTTGGAGAGAGTTTGGAGTGGATATGGAACAAAAATCTCATTAATTCCCCGCCGTGTGCAGTGGAGGCAAGTGGAATTAGTTCTCTTCCTTTTTCAGCAGGCTCTGGACACATCCAATGGAACTGTCTCCAAAGGGAAACGAAGAGGATTATGTGATCTTTATTGGGATCTTTTTACAAGACTGATGTGTGAAAGGAAGAGCATGGTGTGAAGGAGCATCTGCCATGCTGTTAACACACACAGGACATGGAAAGAAGACCCAAAAGGCAAGTGCAGGAGCATTTCAGCTGAAGGAGTTGTTCCAAAAAGACCTAAAAAGACCCAGAAGGGAAATATTTTCCCTCAATATTAGAACTGAGAGAGAAAGCAGATAAAAAAAATGAGAATGTAGGATGAGATAGAATGTATTTTATAAAAGTATATTAACAGGCTCATGGCTAAAGCCCTTTCCCATCAATTAACTCTTCTCCTCCATATTTCCTACTGAAGCCAGGCACAAACTGCTGTCTCTTAGGGAATATTTTTCTGTGGCATTCTGATTTCATCTACCTGGATAATTTTTTGTTTGTTTTGTTGGTTCAGTCCTGCTGTGTCCCCTGCAGGGCTGTGCCTCCAGCATCATCAGCATCTGTCTACCTGGCATTTCACAAGCACCCCAAGAATAAAAGGAATGAAAGTTCATCTACTTATTCTTCTGAATAAATTCTGCTGAATTTGAAACAAGAGCACAGCAAAGATGCTCAGAGCTGTTCTCAGTGCTTTTGCTCAGAGTCTGGGAAAAATAGAGGGGAGAGTAGTCTGGTGGAAAATATCCAATGTGAAAACACCATTAACTGGAGATGAAAATGGAATGGATATTCAGGCTGATGCAGGACTGGGGGTTTTACCAAATGCCACTGTAACTTTTTATGGGAACTCTTGCTTGTAGTCTAATGAGGACAGTAGAAATTTAATATGGCAGGCAAATAGAAAGAAACTTGTAATTCTGTGCTGTTGGTTATTTCTCCTATTAGTAGAGAGGTGGAAAGGTGTTTTTTCTCTGAGGTCTCCCTCTGGCCTTTCTGAGCAACTCACAGAACCAAGAAAAAATATTTATGGGCTTAGTGATTTAATAATTTCACCCTTCAGATTCATTTATACAGGAAAAGCTTTTTAAATAATAGATGTTTATTGCTGCAGAAGATTTCTTCATTTTGACTGAGGGCTTGTCTTGAGATTCCTCCCTTTTTGGTGGAGCAGCTGTTATTTCTGCTTATTGCTTACTCTGTTGTGTGTACAGAAATGTCTATTTGTTCTAAGTGCTATTTTCTACGTGATTGATTTTAGAGTATTCGGATGAGTGTGCAGAGAGTCCATTGCTCCTGGATTTCATTTCAAACTAAACATCCGTCTGAAAGCAGAGGTTAAAGCAAGTGCAAGCCAAAGCAATGGCCATTCACAAATAGGATTGTCACAGTCTGATGGGCTGGGATATGTGAAAATTTCTTTTCAACAGTTGAACAGCTCTCAAACAGGTTCACAGAAACTAATTGAAGGCTTAGTCAGTACAGAGAGTCCTGCTGGAGAGGAATAATGAATGAGGATGCACTGGAGAAGAACAAGGAGGCAACAGGACTGGGAGGGAGGGAGGGGTAGGAAGAAACCAGAAGTGGTAGATAAATAGAGTGAATTTGCCCACAGGGTGTGAGGGATCTGAGCTCTCTGTTTCCCAAATGGCAAACACACCAGCTCAGCCCACCTGCCTGTACGTGGAGTGGTTTTCCATCCTGTCTTTGCCTTGCTCTGTGCATCTTGTCACCACCAATCCAGATTTTGGGGGGCAGAAAAAGCAGTGTGTCACTTAGGGTACCCAAAATGCTGCAGGTGCTGGGTGCAAAAGGATGGTGGGGCTGCCCCATCCCTTTCCTCTCCCAGCCCTGACCCCTCACAGCTGCTTGTCCTTCCTCACCCACTGTTTGCTTAAGGCTCCAGGAAAACACTTCACTGGGAAAAATCTTTGCCAAGTTCATGTCCAACATTTTTTGTTCAACAAACTTCTCCTGAGTATGGAATAGTGTTTGATGTCTTGGGGACATTAACCCTTATTTTGGATGGTCATAGCAGGAACATGGGGATCTTGGTGAGCTCATCCTAGGACAGGCAGCCCCGTGCTCCTGAGGGAAGATGCTCTTCTGAGGATCTGGGTTTTCTGTTCTTTGGGGGTGCCCAGGAGAGAAGCTCACAGGTCTATAAACCAGCTGCATGAATAAGAGGAACCTTATCTTTTCTGAAGGGGACACAAGGAAGGGGGCACAAGGAAGGCAGGGCAGGAACCTACATCCAAGTAGTTGGTCCTGCCACCATGTGGGAGCTTCTCTGTTCTTCTCTGCAAAGAAATTCCTACTAGCTGCTGTTTTCAAAGGCCTCAGCAGTTGTCAATGCCTTTGTTTTAATCTCTCTCTACTTTTTGTTTCACTTTTTAAGAGCTTTATGCCTTTCCCTGACAACAAATTACTAGAGCTGGGAGAGGAGTGAATTTTAAGGTTCATTCTCTCTTGAAGCCTCTGGACTGGAAAAATGTACATCCAGCAGATCAGGCTTCATCACCTGAAATCTTTACCCAGAGCTGAAGAACCAAGTCACCCCTGTCTGGCGAATGCATAGATAACTCCTCCCTTTAAAACAGAGCACTGAAGGTGCTCATAAAACACTTCAGTTTTACAGACATGTGGTTGGAAGACTCTCAGGGTCAGCAATACCCATGAGGGCTCAAAACCTCACCTATTCCTCAGGAAGACCTGAAAACTCCATTTCTTAGCTTTTAGGCTGGAGTCATGAGCCTTTTAAGGTAAGACTTTATGCTTTATCTACTTAAAGGCAGCAGCGACACAGTTCCCAAGGAGAGGAAAGCTGGCTGAGAAATGGTTTTATGTACTTCATCTAAGAACAATTAATGGTGTTTATAGGAATCAGATTTATTTACTGTGGGGGGAAAAAAACCCAACATAAAACTTTGTAAATACAGTGTTCATTACTGCTAAAGACTTCTTTTGCTTGGCTTGGTGGTTCCTTGCTGAATACATTTCAATTCCCATCCTTTGCAGTGCAGCTGCCCTTCCTGGCCGCTGCTTGGTCTGAAAATCCACAGGAGGGTTCTGCAGAAGTCTGTCCCCAAAGGCAAGCTGCCACAAAGGACCCATTCTGCTTCCCAGGAAGATTTAGGGAAGCAAAAAGCCTTCAGCTTTGTTCTCAGGCTGGTCAGAGCAAATTCATTACAATCACTGGGATGCTGAGGTGAGTTAGGGTGAATAAATGAGGACCAAGCTGAGTCTTCCTTGACCCTTTGTGAGTGGCACTGCACAAGGAACCTCATTCTTTAAGTCATTTGTCCGTGTTTTGGCCTCTTTAGGACTTCTGCACAACCTCTTTGCTGGGAATCCCATGGTGATTAAAGCAGTGACAGCCTCAAGTGAGAGTCTGAACTCTGCAGCCCTTATCTTCAGAGCCCTGAGCACCCTCTCTGCCCCTGGCTGGGATGGAGGTTTCCCAGGTGAGATGTTGGGATGGAGGACTGGAATTCCAGGGCTGGCTCTTGGGGACCTGTCCCACGAGCCAAGGCAGGCTGGTGTGGACACCTTTGTGTCCAGAACCCTTCAGAGTGACCCTGTAGCGTGTGGCTGGATGCAGAACTCACCTATGGGCTTCAACCCAGAACGGTGTGGATCACAAGCAACCTGGCCAAGGGGGCAAACTCATGGCAGCCTTAGTGTCAGAAAACAGAAACCTCTCACCGCGGGGGACGCCTGAAAGTGGGGGAAGAATTCCCCGAGCACGGGGGATGATACCAGCCGGCACCAAGGTGGGGGGAAGGGGAGATGTCATTCAAACAGGATGTGGGGCAGGGCGAGCTGGGTGGGGATGGAAGTTCAGAGGGGGGTGAGATCGATGCCCCTCGGCTCCAGAGCGTTTCAGTGCATCATCCCGCTCTCCGTCCCGAGTGGGGGGTGGTGCAACAGGAGGAAAAAAAATTCCGAAGTATTAAAAAAAACGAATGTGGATGAGACTGAGCTGGACGGGAGGATGGAGGACACCCCTGGCTACTTTCTGCTGCCGGCGGGGCTGAGGGGCACGGAGGGGTGGGTGGGCGGGCGGATGGCTGGATGCCCTTCCCGGGGGGCGGCCCCCTCTCCCCTCCCCTCCCCTCTGGCCGGGCCGGGCTGGGCTGTGGCTCCGCTCCCCCCGCGGGGGCGCCCCCGCCGCCCCATTTAACGGGACGCTCGGTCTGTCCCGGCCTGTCCCGTCTCTTCTCGACCATGTCGCGCCTGTCGCTGCTGCTGGCCCTGGCTCTGGGCCTCGCCACCGCCGCCAAGTCCCCGTACCAGCAGGTCCTGCAGCACAGCCGGCTCCGCGGCCGGCAGCACGGGTAAGCGGCTCTTCATCCCCTCCTCCTCCTCCCAGGGACAAAAAAAAAAATAAAAAAATAGGGAAGGGGGGCACGACTTTTTTTTTTTCTCTCTTAATTTGGACGAATCCCGGTGGGAAGCGACGGCTCGGCAGCGGCGGCTGCTTGTCCATCCCTGCACATCGCCGCGGTCCGGCTGTGCAGAGCATTGTGCGGGTGCGGAGCCGCTGCAGAGCCCGCGGCTGGCGCGGGGCATCCAGCAGCTCGGCCCGGCCCAGCCCGAGGGGATGCTCTAGCTGGGTTGTTTCTTCCTGGGATAACGACTTTTGCTTTCATCCTGAAATAACTGTCTTTCTTTGGTTCACTTTTCTCTTCCCTTTCTGGTTGTCTGACACCCATAGTCAGAATACTTTGCCTCAGAAGGGACCTTAAAGATCATCTAGTTCCAGCCCCCCTGTATGGGCAGGAACCCCGAGATTTTGAAGGGTTAAAGATATTTTGAGGAAATAATTCTTATTTGCATGAATTTATAGAAGAAAGAAAATCAGCTCAATGGCAGAGAAGTGTCTGTGTGGGCACCAACTGAGTCTTGACTGGAAAGCCCAATAAGTCTTGAAAGTTTTTGTAACAAAAGTAATCACTTACTCACAAACCTTCCGAGATAAGCATTGTCCAGAAAGTTGCATGTGAACATCTTTTGCTTAAATGGACAATGTGTTATGGGCTGAGTAGTTTTAGTCTTCAGTGACAGCTAGAAAACTAATGTAATGTTAAATAGTTGTTCCTACTGCTTTTAAAACTTACTGGGATTTAGGAAGGGTGACAGGATGACAGACCTTTCTTCTGGCTTTTGTCTGTCACAATGATGACACTGATTGAACGGTAGCTTCCATTTAAATGGATTGCTGGAGGCAGGGTCATGAAATGCTTTTAAAACCCCCTGGGACTTAAATATTGTAATTTGATACATTATCTGGCAGTAATCCAGGTCAGTATATATGGAAAAAAGGTCTAATCAGGTCTAGTTTATGAATCTAGTCAGGTACAGAATCCAGCAGCCTCGTTTTGGTCTGCTGTCTAGTTGTAAAATCTCAATAATGAAAGAATTACAGTGATTTACCTACAAATCCAGTGAGTCTTGTTCTTCATCTCTACATGATCTGCAGCTAAGTCAATATCCAGTTGTGCTGACAGCCCTGAGGCAGAAGTTTGCTCAGATGCTGTGAGTTAGTACAGTTGTGGTGTAAATCAGTGCACCCATCTCTGCAGAGAGAAGCCTGTTGGTCCCTGTACAGTAAATAGAGGCACAGGGTAAGAGGGGATTGAGGTCCATGCTGGTGCCTGAGATCTTTGGGACATGCAAGGAATTACTATGCCAGAGTTTCCAGATGAAATGAAGTTACGCTGAGCTAAAACCAGGCACAGCACTTTGCTCACTGGTCCCTTTCTGAAGGAGGGAGAACAATTTACACCAAACCAATGTTTAAACATCAGCTGAATTTTGGGCATTGATTAATGATGTGCTGAAGAGATACAGCAACACAACACCAGTCAAAAACTCTTGGAGGTGAGGTATGCTGTTTTGACTGCAGGAGGGAGCTCAGAAGGGATATGCAACAAGGCCTGCCACCCATTCTGCTGTGAGCATCCCCCCCCCCATCAATACTTCTATTGAGCTGAGAGCAAGTTGGGTAGCAGAGCTTGGCTCTGCAGCAAAACTTGTACATCTTAATTAACTTTTTTTAATTGCAAATCAGCTCGAGCCTGGCAGAGGAGCCTGAGAAGTATATAAGGAATTTAAGTATATAAGGTATTTAAAGATTAAAACCTAGGAATGCTCTCCTCAAACCCACTTGGCTCTGTGGGCACTCTGTGGAGCTGAGGAGCTTTGTGGACGTAGACACAGCATGAAGCTGTGGCTGTATGGTAGGTCCTGCTCTTCCCTGCCTCTTCCCAAAGGGCAGCCCCTGCCCTGGCAGCTCTCAGCTGCTGCCTGCCAAGTGGAAGGCTTCAGCTGAAGAGGAACAATAGGCAGTTTTATCCTTGAGTCAGCGTGGCTGGCTGGGAAAGGCATGGCAGAGGTGATGAACTCCAACGAGGAGATGGGAGAGTGTTGACAAATTCATTTGAAGCCAGACTGGGCATAGTCCCAGAACAGGCTCGGTGGGGAGCAGCTACTACAGCCTGCTTGTGAGAATCATTGATAACACAGCCCTAAGGGGGTGGGGGGTGTGTTTGTGTGTGTGGGGTGGTGGATTTTTCTGCACTGAGGAAAAACTAGGAAGATTTTTCTCCAGTAAGTCAGGGAGGGAGCAGTGAAGCGGCAGTCTTGGGCAGGGAGCAGGGCAGTGCTGAGTTCAATGCTGTCCTGAAGGCTCAAGGGTTTTTTTGGCAGGCTGCTCCCGGGATACAGGGGAAGTGATCAAACAAGTCTTTCAGTAGCCAGGCTTGTCAAGACGAATATTAGAGGGATTGTCCACTGCCGTCAGCCAGACGCTGCAATCGAGGCAAGGTTTGGAATTCCGATGTAATTGGAACCAGATTTCGGTGGGGCCGGGGTAGCCGAGGTGGGCTGAGTCAGAGAGCACAGACGTCTCTCTAAGCAATGGTTTGGCATGGAAATTACTGAGCCTGGGTCAGTTTGCACCAGCTGAAAGTTTGGCTTTGTGAATTCTAACTTTCTTTTTCCGTAGATTCTTCCTCCTTGTCCCTCAGCCTATGTATGGATAAAGGGGATTAGATGCTTTCATGCAGGAACAAACTCCCATTACTGGATATGGCTGTAGGGAGGGAAATGGTGAGCCTAATTCCCCCAGGTCTCATGGGTCTGCATTTTTCCCCTGGGTTAGGACAAAGGTGCCAGGGTCAGATCCTGCCTCCACAGGGCCCTGCAGCAGCCCCATCTACAAAGGCTCATTGAAGGCAAGCCAAGCTCCTGCTAAGGCTGGAGTTGGAGTTAGTCAATGTATAGGAGACCTTCCTGTTAATTCATGCTAATGGTGGGCAGGCTGCTCTGTTTTGGAGAGCTGAATTTGGGATGCCAGTGGCTAGCAAACATGGCCACAAGGAAGAGCTGGTGGTCAGGCTGCAAACTTTGCTTTTGTTAATTTTGGTAGGGAAGTGGGCAGTGTCTTGGGCAAACCCAGAATGAAACAGGCTGCTGTTTGTTTTCCTAAACACATCAACAAGACCTTTACAACAGCATCTCTAGACCTCATCCAGACCTTCATTTGCACAAATGAGAACTCTGCCTTGGATGATTTATGTGTTTTGCTTGATTAGTTGTTTTCTCCCCATCTCCCTGCCATATTTTTGGTGCCACTTCCACAACTGGGGCAAAGTCTTGGTGTTGGGAATATGGTCTCATTTGAACTGAGAATCCCCAGCTTGTTTGAATGTTTTTTACACCTCCCTCAGTGGCCTCACATCCCAGATCCATACATCATACTGTGTGTTGTCCACATCCATGGCCTGGGCTGCTGGCCACAGATCATGGAGATGGTGAGCCAGGCTGAAATGCTGTGCTGGCCAAACTAGCAGTGAGTAATTTCCCAACTCCTGTTTGACCACATCTTTGCTTGCAGTGACACCATTCCTAATGAAACTGAGAGGCTGCAGTCAGCTCTTGGTAAGGGTAATTTGTGTAACACCAAGCATTTGCTTTTCTGGTTGAGAAGAGTTCCAGGTACCTGATGTAGCCACTGCCAACCCATGCTGTCACACCTGCTGTGCTGAAACCCATGTGCCACTGCTTATGTGTCCATCAGTAGCTCAGCATCCAGGCCCACAATAGCTTAAGTCTGTCACACAGCCAAAGCACCCATTCTGGTTTTGCTGAAAGGCTGTCTCCAGGCTGATAAATGCTCTAAGCCATGAAACAATGGGGGTTTTAATTTGAATTATTTTATCCATTTTACTTTATCAGGTTTTAGTTGGGACCCCAAACAGTAAGTAGCTGTTCACCATATGAATACAGACCAAGCTATTATTTTTACACTTCATTTTTTTTATATTTTGCTGAGAGGTGGAACATGAAAAAAAGTCAGTATTTTTCCATTCAATGAAGGAAGAGATATCCTGAGATGTGTCTTTCACTGCTTCCTCCACTTGATGATAGGCGTTTTATGCTCAGATCGAGCGAGCTGACTTGCAACTTTCAAAGTTTCTTCCTTTGCAACCCAACAGCACTTTTTGAGTGCTGTCAGGTGGGGTTTGGCTCCACATTGGGGGTCAACATTGAGAGGAGGGAAGGCTTACCAAACCCTGTTCTGCTTTGTCCTTACCTGTAGCCCCAACGTGTGCGCAGTGCAGAAGTTGATTGGCACCAACAGGAAATACTTCACCAACTGCAAACAGTGGTACCAGAGGAAGATCTGTGGGAAGTCAACGTAAGTACCTGAAGATCCCATTGAGGAGGGGAGTGCTGGGTGGGAGAAGCAGATGGAGTGACAGATATGGGAGGGCAGAGCCCTGGCAGAGGCTCAGCATGTCTACATGTTAAGAATTGTTTTAGTCTTTTGGTGTCAACAAAATATTTGGTTTTCCCAGTTGGCAAACGTGATCCTAAAACACTTAGATGTTAAGAATGAGAAGTACCATGTAAATACAAACTGCCATGGTTTATTCTAATTGCATTTCTATATATACTTTAGAGCTCTTGATGCTGTAACGATGTGTGTACCAGATGTTTTCTGGTACTCAGCAGCATCTCTCTCCATGCTAGGCACAATGCTGCCTAGCTTACAGAAAAAAAAAAAAAGAAAAAAAAAAAAGAAATAAAAGGCAAACCAGAGCTGAGGGATATTGGAGAGAATATAAAATTCATCTACATGTGTTTGCTTTGGAAGGGCAAATAGAAATAAGGGGAAAGAGCTGTCAGTTTTAGCCAGCACTCTCTGATGACTCCAGCAGGAAAGTTAATTAGACTTGCAGGCCAATTCCACATTTAAATTTGCAAACAATAACATGCAAATAGCTATTTCATAAAGTATCTGTGCAAGCAGCCTTGGGACATTCTTTTGAAAGATGTAGTCAGCAGATAATTAAGAATATGCATACTTGACTCTCTGCCAGGCTGTAGATCAGGAGCAGGGAATTTTTTTCCTTGGTAGAGGCCAAACTGGGCTTTCCTACACTTTTGCTGGCCCACACTTCAGCACCCCCATATTACCCAGCATCAGTGCTGAGGTGTAGAGCTGTGGGCTGGGTCTGGTCCTGGTTCTGCAAGGTCAAGAAGAACAAACAGAAAATCACCTTGTGTGTTTCTGATAGAATCCAAGGTAAATTTTAAGTAGATTTATAGGAACCTGTTGTTCTTTACTGCAGAACTGATAACTTCTGACCCTGTAGTCAACAGCAGCTTTGAGATCCTGAACCATATTGCTTTTATCTTGGTTGCTTTTGTCAGTTTAGCTGTGATAGCTAGTTGTTGGGATGTGTTTCATGTGGCTGATGTTGGTGTTGTGAAGAGGGAGGCAGAGTAGGATTCATCACTGTGCATCTGACCTTTCCTTGTGCTGCCCATGAACTCATCTAAAAAGAGGGAAATTCTGTACTTCAGGAAGATATACTGCAGCATGTACCAGGCAGTGGGAATGTATAGTGGGTTTCCTTATGCCCACTTTACAGAAAAAAAAAAAAAAAAAAAGAAAAAGAAAAGGCAATGTAAAAACAAACAAGAGACAACTACCTTAATTCTGCAAAACCATCAAATCTGAGGAGACTTAATTTGGGTGATTCGAGTTCAGGCTTTTTGGATGTGAAATGGCCAAGGTGATGATTTAGCAATATGGTATCATCACTGTCTCTTCTGATAACAGAGCAGCTTAGCAGGTCTCCAAAGCAAACATGACTCAGCTGGGGCTGCAGGACAGCTTTGCTTTTGCAGTCACTGAAAGGCAAAGCGATCCAGCAGGGATTTCTTCAGCTCTGAAGCAAGTGAGAAACTAACCTCATGTAACCCAAGTGTGCAGCTGGATTTGGCAGAGGCAAACTCATCCTCTTATCTCTGGAAAGAGGTGGAACAACTGGCATTTGGCAGGAGTTCAGGATGTCATTCGAGGAGATGTGGTGATCTAACCTCATTTTCTCTGCTTTTACCCAAAGTGCCTATGATGATGCAGAGCTGAAAGAAAAACACACAGGGCATTAACCTGCCTGCTAACCTGTGAGATAATGTTCCCATTAGACATGGAATTTGCCCACTATTCTTTGCTTTGCATCATCTCCACAATGGGTGGTATTGTCTTCTCTCTTCCCAGTCATTTTTGCTTCTGGCCCTACTTTGCCCTTTAACAGCACTTGTGCAAAACAAAAGACACATGCCTTGACTCAGATTTTCCAGAGAGCCCTGTGACAGCTCTGATTACAATGTTTACTGGTGATGGCTCCCACTAAATGTGTGTTCCTGGCGTATGGAAGTAATCAGGAGTCATTTGGGCCATAAAGACCATGATGCATTATGCTGTGGTGGTCAAATTCTTAAACCAGTATCAGGGGTTTGATGCTGGGCCATGCTTAGCACCCAGGAGAGCATGTGGGCACAGTTAAGGGTGTTCAGCACCCTTGAAACTGGATGGTTTTGTAGGACTGAGAGAGGTTTTGAGAACAAACACCAAGTGCCTTCAAATGCCATAAGGAGAAAGGATTTGGCATGTTCATCAGTAGAACTGGGTGGATCCAACCATTGAGTAGGATACATAGTTAGAAGGTGTCTCCTGAAGTTGTGTGTCCTCCTGTTGATAAGGGGATCTGCTCCATCAGCCCTGGAAAGATGGTGGAGAGGGATAAGTACAGTTATTTCCCTCCTTCTCTTAAAAGGTTTTTCCTACCTGGAGGAATCTTGGCATGGGAGACACCTGATGCATCTCGCCTGCTTCACGTTAGACCTGGCCTGTTTTGCCTGCTTTGCTTTTTCTTGTCCTGCTCTGAGCACTATTTAAAACAGGTAGTAGAGAGGAAAGTCAGTGAGAGAAGAGGTACTGTGGAGAAGCAAAGCTGTGCTCAGTTTAGAGCAGAGAAGTTCAGCCCCAAGTTCAGAAAAGCTGCTGCAGGCCTGTAGCACAACCTGACTCCTTGGATGATCCTGTGTCCTTGGATGCAGAGTGACTGGAGCAGCTAGGAAAGCCAGCAGGAAAACCGTGATGTACCTGGGGTTTAGTCTTGTCTCCAGGTACATCACCTTTGGTTGCTGCTTCAGGCTCAGGGCTGAGGGTGCTCACAGTCACCCTGGGGTGCAGCGTGCACCATGCTGAGTTGCTTCAGAGCTGTGATGAGAAACCAATGGGTTTGGGCTGTAGGACAGGGGCTTTTGGTGAGGCTTTGCAGCCTTGCATCTTCAGCAGCATCTTCTGGTCCACAAGGGTGGAGTACTGGGACTGGATGTGCATCATGGCAATTTCAACTCATACATCAGAAGAGGACTCTTACCTCTTCATCTGCCTTTTTTTTCTGTGGTGTTTTGTTGTTTTTTTTCTCTTTGCTGAAGCATTGGCTCACACAGTTACAGGGAAAGTAGACAGAGGATTTATGTACATTTTTTTTATCACTGCATTACTTGCTGATGAAGTGAGATAAGACAGTTGGCAAGAAGTCTGACACTGCTTTGATTTTAATGAGCACTGAAACAAGATTGTTTGGGTAATTAGGTAATTTTCCACTGTTGGTTATTCCAGAGCCAAAGAAATATGTTCTGTAGAGTATATTCTCATAGTTGTGCTGGGTTGTTTTATATTTTTTCTCCCTCCTTCTTGCACTGGACTCATTCTTCCAGAGTTGAGGTTGCAACCCAACACGTCCCCATGCACTTTCTTGTCTTGAGAATGAAAATACAACTTACATAAATGTGGTTTTTGATTATTTTTTGAGGAATAACTACTGGCAGAGAGTTGACCCTTAATACATTCTTTTTTTTTTTCCCTCCCTTTTAAATTAACTTTCCTTTTCTTGTCTGATGTACTCTCCTCAGTTCAGGAAAAAAAATTACTTTCTGGCACTTACTTTACAAAAACAAAACATATGGGTTTTATTACAGGAAATTATTACAAATGGATCTTTATTCACTAATATATGCCTAAGCTTATTTTTATTACCTTGAAAAATGCACTTAAAATTTAATTTCAGATCCTAAGAATGCAACAGCACTGAAACAATGACTAATAAAAGCCAGGGAGCTTGCTCCTGCAGTCAGACATGGAGAGATGTTTAAAAAATAGTGTTTCAAAACCAAAGGCTAAAAACCTATAGGTTTGCCTTGACATTACTCAATGAGGAGGTCAGGAAATTGTGGTCAGAGGCATTGGTTTGAGAGTGGATGAGAAATGCTCTTTGTATGAGGGCATTGCTTGTTGAACCCCCATGGCTGGCACCGGCTCTGTCCCCCTGCAGTGGGTTGTAACTGCTGAGCAGCCACCAGAAACAGGGATGGACTTGGCAGTTCTAAAGGCTTTTGTGTAATGGCTGGGAGGTGTTCAGTTTTTTTTTTTCCTCTGAGCTGCTTGGCCTGGTTAGAGAACTTCCTTGGGCAGCAGGCTGTGATTCTGACCCACCTAGAAGAGGACCTGTCAAAGAAAGAACCTTCCTTCCATAGAGATGGCTGCCACAGCACTCCTGAAAGTGGAGCAGAGCAGCCTTCAGCCTCAGCTGGACTGCTCCTGCCCAAGGGCTGGAGGTGGCCACAGGACCAGCTGGGAGGATGCCCTGAGCTCAGCACCTTGGAATGGTGCTCACATGCCTTTGGGTGGGCTGAGGGGTTTTGCACTTCCGCTGAGTCCACCAACCATGGGAGGGCAAATGCCTGAGGCTGTTTTTTACAATCCCCATCTCTGGCTCCTTGTGGGTGCAAACACTCAGTTGAACATCTCTGTATTCACCTGGCCCATTGCAGAGGATTTCTGGTGTCTAACTCCAAACTCTGGCATGCAAAACACATAGCAGATGATGCTGGTAGGTGACCTTCAGTCAGTGAGTGAGACTGAGGACTTGACAAAGCCCCTTCACTGGCAGAGCTGGCCCCATTACTGGCCTCAGAGCTTCTTGCCATTAGATTCCCTTTTGGGGATGGGGCTGGAGATGCCCATCAACCCACTGAAAAGCAGCTTCTCCATCTTTTTCTGCTGTTCTCCACTCCCGGCGTGTGCCTGGCTGTGTGCATCAGCATCCTGCCCCTTTGTCACAGCCCATAAATCTCCCATCCATCTATAAATAAAGGCTTATGCCTTTTAAAGTCTACGTCAGCACTCGGGAATTATTTATGCTGAACTTTGGAATGATTTCTCTTTAATCAGCTCTACGTCTTTGATTACAGGTCTGAACCAAGAGAACTGTCTAGACTGGATTTATTTTCTAGGGTGAAAAAAAGAAAATGGGAGGTAGGGGAGGGAAGTGGTGAGGGGAGAAAGTGGCGGGGGGAGAAAGTGTGTGTTTGTAATGAACATGAGATGGAGGGGCTGGGGAAAGTGGAGCAGCAGGGTGTTAAGATCTCCAGTAGTCAAAGGAAGGGATTGCTTTAGGCAAACTCTTTCCCACATGGAATATATAATGTCTAGACAATCAGTCTGGGTTTGCTTTGTAATTCCCTTAGGAAACTGTGATACAGAATTTATTTGCTTCTGTCACAGAGAAGCAGGTATTTGTTTCAGTTACTGGATCTTAATTACCCTGAAGAATTCCCTCTTAAACCCCAGGCATTTCCACTGTTTGTTAACAGTGTTAAAATGATGACAAATATCTGAAGCTTGAGGATCCTCCTCTCTCTGGGAGTGTGCTGAGGCTCAGCAGTACAGCATCTTACTTGTTTCCCACCCAACAGGAGGGCAGAGGAACCACTTGTTCTGTTACTGGAGGAACACCCATTCCCTGGCTGCCTTATTTCATCAGTCAGGTGGCCTTGCTCCTTTCACACCCAGCCTAAGAGGGGAAAGAACCCCACGTGAAAAAGAAACACACAACTTCGGGACTGTTTTGGTTTTTTTTTTTCTATTTTTTTTCCCTATTAATGGCCAGCTTCCAGAATCAGATGACTTTTATTTCCCACTGAGCTGCAGGTGGTGGATGCAGTATTCAGGCAGCTCTTGTTCTTTTAGGGTCTGAAAATCTGCAGGATGGCCCTGAGTGCCAAAGGTGGCATCTCTGGCCCCTTTGGTTTGACTGGGGGATGGTGTTTGATCAGAGCAGCAGTTTGCTGCCAGCCAGAAGGAAATGCTGCCCTGAGAGTGCTCACAGGGACACACTCCAGCTTAGCAAAGGTGATCATGCTGTGGTGCAGCCCAGGGTGCCTTTGGTTGCCATCGCCAGTGATGTTTGTCCTTACAGGGTTTATCCCAAGCCCTTGTGCCACAACCAGGGATTCTTCTTCCCCTCCTGGTTGGTCTTGTGGATTTTGCCAGAAGTAAGCAAATAATTTCTGGTGCTGGACAAGAATGCAGTGAAATGAAAGGGAAATGCTTGGCTGGTTTGGTAGAGCAGCCATGATGGAATTGTGGCATCTTGCCCAAACAGTGATCACATGTGGCAGCAGCAGTCAGCTAGGGATATCCCCACATCCTCCGGGAAATGTGCCTAAATGAACCAGCACTTGCAGTATGTTGCATAGATGATTTGTTGGGTTTCCATCCACTGTTTGACAAAGGCTCCTGGAAAGAGGGGGTGGGGGGTTTGAAAAGAAATTGTATCTACTTTTGTTCTGAGGAGAAACTGGCAACATGCAGTCCTGAAGGAGATAGATAAAAATTGCAGTTTTTCTGTTGTTCAACTCTGTATTTCTCATGAAGATTCTGCTTGGGGAGATTTCCAAATATGGATGGATACAGAACTATAGCAAATGAGGAAAAGACAGGGAGACACCATCAGTTAATCTGCCATGTCCATCTCTCATTGCAGAGTAATCAGTTACGAGTGCTGTCCTGGATATGAAAAAGTTCCTGGAGAAAAAGGCTGCCCAGCTGGTAAAAATATGTTTGACATTTTTTAGACTGCCTAAAATTATGCAGCTGCCCAGTAAAGGGAAATGTTAGAAAATTATTCAAAGTGGATTTGATGTTTGCAATTTGTGTGCTCTGTTGCCACGAGCAAGTCAAAAATGGACTCAGTAGAGCAGCAGCTGAGTGCCAGATCAGCTCCAGAGCATGCAAAATGTTCCAGACAACTTAAAACCTTGGATATAATTAAACTTAATCAAGCATGGGAGGGCCAGAGGGAACTACTTATTCCAACAAGTAATATAACTGTATTGGAAATGCAACACAAAGGAGCGATGAGCAGTAGACAGCTCTGCCAACCTCTGCTCGTTTTCCTTCTGGCAAGCATGAGGTTAGCAAAACTACATTGAGGAGAAATCAGAGCTCAGCAACTGGTGGGGGTTGGGAGGAGATTAACTGGGTTTCTTGAAGAAAGAGAGATTCTGCTTTTACTTTCTGAATGTTTCCTTCCACAAAACTTTGATGCCACCCAGTTTAACCACATGGGCTGGTACAGATGGGGGAGTGGAGACTGAGATCAGCCATGAGCTGCTAGCTCTGAGCACCAAACCCCTGAGTACAAGCAAGCAATGAACATCTTTGCTTGCCTCAACTCACATCTATCGAAATTTGAACCTGGAGAGATGCCTTAGATCTTGGATTATGTTGCTGCAATTGAGGCTGGAGCTGTCAAGCTGTGATGATTTATGATCTAATTAATGACCAGACAGGAGTTCCCAGTTCATCTCCCCAAGCATTCTCAGCAGCAGCTCTCCTTTAATTCAGCACAGGGCAGGGAAGGATGAATGATGTGTTGGGAACATAATCTTCTCTTCTTTCAGCACTGCCACTCTCAAACATCTATGAAACCCTGGGAGTTGTTGGGTCTGCCACCACACAGCTCTACTCTGACCGGTCCAACCTCAGGCCAGAAATTGAAGGACCTGGAAGTTTTACAATTTTTGCTCCAAGTAATGAAGCCTGGGCTTCCTTGTCTGCTGTAAGATATAATTGTTCTTCTTTCTTCTCTTCCTCTGGCTTTCTCTGGTGGTGATCCTGCTCAACAGGGGTCTGGATCCAGCCCTTTCTGGTAGAACAGTCCTGATGTGGGAAGGACTATGAATTTCTAAAATGGGAGTCACTTTACTGGTCCAGCAGCTCCAGAGCTTTGTTTCTGAAAGACCCAACACTGGAGAGATGTGTATGTAAAAAAATCACCTCATTCAGTTTTCACTGCTTCTTACCATTAAAAGTCACAATAAGACCTGCAGCATCAGACTTTCCATACCTTTTGATTTTCATTGCTGACCCTCTTAATTTGAAAAGATGGTGTAAGACTGAACATGTACCCTAACACACATCCACATGTACCCCCCCATCCACCCTTGGAACACCCTGGAAACAGTCAGACCTCCTGGCTCTCTCCTACAGCGAGCTTAATTTCATTTAGCCTGGAAAAAAAGCATTTTTCTGGTTTTCAGGAAACTCTGGATTCCCTGGTCAGTAACGTTAACATTGAGCTGCTCAACGCCCTCCGCTTCCACATGGTGAACAAACGTGTCCTCACGGATGATCTGAAACATGGGACCACACTTAACTCCATGTACCAGGACCTACCTATCCAGATTCACCACTATCCCAATGGGGTAAGACATTTGTATCAAACCTACTCACAGCTTTTCTCCTGCTTTGGACTTCCTACCCTGTCTTTGGACCTCCAGGAGTCTGTAATGCTTAGGTTGACAATTATTGATTTAGGGTTCATATTTAGAAGGGGGCCTAAAGGAAAGGTGGGGAGGGACTTTTTACAAAAGCATGTAGAGATAAGACAAGGGCAATGTTTTCAAGATTTAGATTAGACATTAGGAAGAAAATCTTTTAATGAGAGGGTGATGGGACACTGCAACAGGTTGCCCAGGGAGGCTGTGAATGCCTCATCGCTGCAGAGTGTTCAGGACCAGGTTGGATGGGGCTTAGAGCAATCTAGTCTAGTGAAAGATGACCCTGCAAATGGCAGGGGGGTAGGAACTAGATGATTCTTAAGGTCACTTCCAACCCAATCAAGTCTGGGATTCTGTGACTTATAAGCAGATCATTTGATCAATGCTGTATGCTTGCCTCAGCAGTGGTTCTTGCATGTTTTCTCTGTCTTGATGATTCAGGGTAAACAAAACCACTAATTATTTTCAAAGCTCTTTACACATGAAGCGTTTCAAGCATTCTTGGTGGAGCGTTCTCATTCTTAGTGTGTTTTTCTTTAGGAAACCACATTTCTGCTCCTGCTGATTCAATATTCTAGCTCTGGCTGTGTTTGAAATAGAAAGACAGCAGAGGCTGCTTTACCTTCTTGTTGTAGGGTACTTAACACCCTGTGGCTCTTTCCCTCTGCAGATTGTGACAGTGAACTGTGCCAGGCTCTTGAAAGCTGACCACCATGCCACCAATGGGGTGGTTCATGTCATTGACAAAGTCATTGCCACCACCACAAACAGCATTCAGCACATCATCGAGACTGAGGAAAGCCTGGAAACCCTTCGGGTGAGTCCATCCCACCTGTGCTCCAGAGATCCCTAAAGATGCTCTGTCAGCTCACTCCCAGTGAGGTGTCACCAGGAGCTTGTTAGTGCCTAAGTGCTGTGACCCTAAAGCTGCTGATAAAATAGTTTGTCCCAGTATAGTTTACTTTACTTTTGGAGGAGAAGTGTTTGATACCAGCATAGGTAGGGATTTATGAGAATAATTGTCATCCTGATGTTTTTTCTTTTATTATTTTTTGCTGTCAGTGAAGAGATGTGGGCTGAGTCTGGGTTCTCACTCTTCTATAGGAACCTCAGCCTTGGGAGATGCTAACTGTTCAGATGTGATGAGTACTGATTTATTTGCCTTGGTATTTGCCAAGTTAAGGGATACCTTAAAAAGCACAGGGGTTTTGCAGCTATCCAGTTGTGGGTTCTGATCTGAATTCATTGCTGGAACTACTGTGACCCTTTTGAGACGTGTTGGGGTATTCAAACTAGCTCTCAGTCTTGCCAAAAAATGGCTTGTACTCAAATTTCTGGAACACAAGAGAACCACGGAGCTAGGTCAGATTTATAAAGGGAGCAAAGTGTTGAAAGAGGCTATTCAGGGTTTTTTTGTAACTCCTCTGAAGTTATAAAAGCCTTAATAAATCTGGCCCTTAGTATGTGCCTGAACAATGATGCTGACCTTTGTATTCTGGCTGAATGTCTTTTACCCTTTCTTCTCATTCCTCTGAAGGCTGCTGTGGCTGCTTCTGACCTCAACAGCCTGCTGGAAAGTGAAGGGCAGTACACACTCCTGGCTCCAACCAACGAGGCCTTTGAGAAGATCCCACGAGAAACACTGAACAGGATCCTGGGGGACCCAGAAGCCCTGAGGGGTAAGTGCTTGTTTACTGTGTCCATGGAGAGGCTGAAGAGATTTTTCAGTTCTTCTAAACTCTTTGTCAAGGATGTCTGAATGGCTCCTTGATGCATTCTGACAACAGCTGCACTAAACATATTTGACAAACTTCAGCTTTTTTTAAACTGGGCAGCCAAGAGTTCTTTGGATGATGTAGATGTGGTAGATGTGTAGACCTGGCAGAGAGGGTGTGATGGACATGGAGGAGGGAGCTGAAGCAATCCTTTCTCTGAGTTGTCCTGTTCTTACCTCTGATGTCAGAGTGGTTCCAAAGAATGTTTATATATATATTATACCTTTATACACTCCTTTAAAACTCCTGTAGAATATTGATCTCCATCAGTCTGACAAGTGTCTAATCAATGTAGCCTCTCCTGAAAAGTGAGTCAAATAACTATAGAAAGCCTTTCTAATGCTGACAAAGGTGAATAAAAATTACTCTTTTGAGGCACTTGATTTCTGTTAAATTAAACCCAGCACAATTTAAAATGGCTTCATATCTGTTGGAGTGGAGCCCCACACAGTGCTGTGCAGGAGGTCCTTCCCTCGAACAGGAGCCCTAAAAGCTGCAATAATTTTATAGTTGATTTTCCCAGCTCAATGAGATGCTTCTGTTACAGACCTGCTGAACCATCACATCCTGAAGTCAGCCATGTGTGCTGAGGCCATCATTGCTGGCCTGACAATGGAGACTCTGGAAGGGACCACCTTGGACGTGGGCTGCAGTGGGGAAGAGCTGACTCTCAATGGGAAGCCCATTATTGCCAACAAGGATGTTCTGGCTACCAATGGAGTTGTGCATTTTGTAAATGAGCTGCTGATCCCAGACTCAGGTACTGGTGCCTCTCTGCATCTTGCTGTCGCCTTTCTTTTGTCTGTTTTGCCAAGAAAATACTTGATTTCAAGGGCGTAGATGTCTTGTAGTGATGGGCTGAGTGCCCTTGATGCAAGGTTACTGTGTGTTGCTTTTCTTTACAGCAAAGACCCTGTTTGAGTTGGCACAAGAATCTGAAGTTTCCAAGTCTACAGACCTTTTCAGACAAGCTGGTCTCAGTTCTCATCTAACTGGCAGTGAGCAAGTGACCCTCCTTGCTCCAGTGAACGATGTCTTCAAAGGTAACCCCAGGGAGTAAATCCCTTTCAGCCAAGTTTCAGTGCACAAGTGTGCAAATCTTCTCACAATTCATAAGTGAATCACTGGTTCTGTCTCTATTTTTGCTGCAGAGGGACTCCCCATTGTTGACAGCAACATGAAGAACTTGCTTCTGAACCACATAGTTAGAGACCAGCTCTCCTCAAAATACCTTTACCATGGGCAGAAGCTACAGACTCTGGGTGACAAGGAACTGAGAGTTTTTGTGTACCGCAACGTAAGTTGCTGCAGCGTGTGATGCTGGGGAGGACTGAATGGTGCTGGAGGTCTGGAATGTCGTGGCCATCGTGTAAAAAGTGTGGCTGAGCATTGTGGAAAGTAGAAAAATCTCTTTCGAAGCCTACGCTAATTAAATATGGGTTTTCTGCAATTTTGTTTGCAGAACCTTTGCATTGAAAATGCCTGCATTGCTGCCCATGACAAGAGAGGAAGGTTTGGGACCCTCTTTAGCGTGGACAAAATGCTGACTCCACCGTCTGGCTCAGTGATGGATGTTCTCAAAGCAGACCATCGCTTCAGGTCACCTTTCTGCTCTTCCTACGTGCTATTTAGGAGAAGGGCTGTCAAAGCAGTTTCTATTTATTATGAGTCGTAGTCATGAATGAGTGTATATATTTTTTTTTACATAGAAAAGCATCCAAAACCATGGTCTCACCCCTAAATTATAGGGAGCAAGACTTCAAATAACCCTACAATGAGTGTAAGCCAAGAGTGTGTAGTCCCCTTAGTACAGGAAGAAGCTGGTTCTCAAACGATCTCTGCCCATCAGAACCACTGTGGCCAGGCCTCTGTCTCCTCTCTGTCATCAGGTCCCCAAGAATTCAGCATTCTCAGGTTGCTTTGCCATTTCTCAGATGTTCTGGTTGGACCTCAGGGGTTCATTTCCTACTGAATCAACAGTTTGCTTAGTTGGTTTTCTGGACACCAGCAGGGTTTTCCAATTGTAACTTCACAGCTCCCTTTTGAACACATCAAACAATTGGTGAAAGACTAATAAGAGTGGTTGATGGTGAAGTGGTTTGTGTGGGTTTGTCTTGCAGTACCTTGGTGGCTGCCATCCAGTCTGCAGGTCTAACAGAGAACTTGAACAGACCAGGTACCCTGACAGTGTTTGCTCCAACAAACGAAGCTTTCCAAGCCATGCCCCAAGGGGAACTGAACAAACTCATGGGTGAGTATTTGTAGATGAGCAGCTGCTGGGGGTTGTTGGCATGATATGGGAAGGATGGAGAAGTTTCTCTGCTGTATCTCATTCTTTGACCCTGTCTGTTGGAAGTGTGGGCTTCCTACACAACCGCTTTGAGTAAACCCCATCCAGGAGAAGGCTGCAGGTGCACAGAGCAGCACTGAGCCCTCACATGAAGTATGGGCATAGCTTTGAACTTTCCTTATACTTGGAAGACATTTCTAAGTGTCTGCTACAAATTTATTAGGACTTCAGTTTGGCTGCACTGGCTGTTGTAAGCAAGGTAACTCAAAGGGGTTTCCAGAGGCACCAATGAGGTCTCTGCATTTCTCAGGGATGAATGAAGTGAAAATGTGGCCCTCAGCCATGTAGGATCAGGGTGTCTAAAATAAACTATATAAATAGAAAACCTGGTCCACATTCAGCCTCAGGTTACACCGTATGAAATAGAAATAGGGATAGGATGGAGCTGCTTCTGCATCTGTGCCTAGGTGGACAAAGCAGGAGGCCAATCTGACCCTGAGAAGACAACAGATGTTCCAGTCTAGCACAAAGACCAATATCCTGAAAAGCACAGGCGTGCCTGCTGGGTGTGGAAAAAAGCATGGGAATGTTTAATAACTCTCTTCTGGATAAGCAGCACTATCTTTTATTTTGTTCATGTTGAAAACCAGCTGTGGTTGGAAACAATGTCAGGTATTTGAGTGTAATGTCTTCTCATCATTAAAGCTCAACCAAACATTGACATCATCATTTGGGAAGCATCAGCTCATGGTAGCTGGTTATCCTTTTAAGTGCAGTGATGAGGAACTGGTCATATCAGACTGTACATCCAGTCTAGTGCTTAATGTGTAAATATTTCAGAACTGTTTTGCAACTATGGTAAATGGCTGCAGGAATGAAGTATCCCTATTGGGGATGCTTCAGATGTTCTCCTTTTTTTTTCCCACCCAAATATTTAGCTTATGCTCCCTATGAAGAAGTGGATGAGGATGCTGAGTGTGAACTGTGGCCACCCTAGAAAAACTATAATTGAAAAAAGCTCACAGTGTTTTGAGATTGTTGCAGGAGCTGCTCTGGTTTCCTAGATGGAGACCATCATCTGCACTAGCTGTTCCTCATTGCCTGTGGGTTTTGTCAGCAACTTTGCATCCTCTAATAGAGATGGAGGAGGGCTCTGAGCCCGTGCTGTGCAGGTCACTGCCTCTTCTGGACACGGAAAAGTGAAGGGGAAGTTTTTTGTCTTCCTAATATCTGTTTCAAAGCTCAGCTAGATGAGCAGAGACTCACTGAGGATCAGGAGAGCAATCTGCAAGCCAGTAGATAGATCTCTCCTGCACTTTTCTCCTTCCAACCCCAGGATCCTGCAGTTTCAGCAGTGAAGGTTATTGCCAAGTGACACTGGTGCTGGCACAAGTCTTGACGTTTGCAAATATCCAAATACTTTGTCTGCTTCCTTTATTTCA
The DNA here is from genome assembly GCF_003957555.1 of Calypte anna. NCBI lineage: Eukaryota > Metazoa > Chordata > Aves > Apodiformes > Trochilidae > Calypte > Calypte anna. The sequence goes on along the minus strand of NC_044259.1, from coordinate 14,542,911 downwards.
CATAGACCTTCTCCCCCCCCCTCAACTTCTTTGGGAAGTGAAAGCAGCAGCAGAAGCAGGTTCCTCTTGTGCACAGTGAAGGAATAAAGGACTGAAAAAACAAGAGAGAGGGATTTCATGGTCAGGTTGGGTGAGACAGCTAAGCTGGGACATAGGGAGAGTGTCAGGGACTCACTGGGATCCTGACCTTAATGGACAGGAATGGCCTCAATGTCCTAACCAGCTCCTACCAAGGTCCTTCTGCCAGGTCTTTTCAAATTCACATTGTTTCGTTGCACTTTCAGGAAATTATGGTATTTTCCATGTCGTCTCATTCCAGCACATGAAATGTGAGAAACAAACGGTGCTGCTGTTTTGCAAATGTAAATGTTTTCATCCCCCAGGTAATGCCAAGGAGCTTGCCAACATCCTCAAGTTCCACGTGGCTGATGAGATCCTGGTGAGCGGGGCAGTCAGTGCCCTTGTCAGGCTGAAGTCCATGCAGGGAGATAAACTGGAAGTCAGCATGGTGAGACACCTTGGATGGGCTTTTGTGGTCTGCAGGGCTGCAGTCTGTGTTCACCTGCCCATTTTGAGGCCCAAAGTACATCTGTGCTCTCCTGGGTGGTGTGGGACCCCCAGCTAAATGTGTGTGCAGAGCCACCAAGCAGCAGTTTCTGGGCTGTTGCTGTGTGTTCAGTCCAACAAGCTGGCAGCCTTAAAATGTGGTTTGTTTCAGCTTTCTCCCCAGAAGACCAACGTAAATGATTTCCAGGAGCTGTTATAAATGTAACCCTGACTCATGTGGGAACAAGCATAAATAACTTAAATGAATAGCTTGTTCAACTAACGTGGCTTTCTTAGTGGAATGAAAATGCTCTCTGCATGGGTTCCCTCAGAGCAGCAGGGTTTATTTAGATTTACAATTTCATTTCACAAGTTCTGCACTGCATTAGGAAAATCTAGGAGCTTCCATTAAGGGAAAAAAAAATATATTTCAGAAAAATAATAAGTCAAGACCTCTGTGCATGAGAAGGAAAATACTTCTGAGGGCACTGAGTTGGCCAACTTGAGTGATGGACTCTTCCCATGTCCTGCCCTGGTCTGCTGCCTTGATGCCATCTCCAAAGACATCTCTCTTGATGTGAGCAGAAGCACTTACTGTCACCAGGTGGATGTGTTTTGCTGCCATGGGACAGCATTCCCAGCCTGTGCACCAAAAGGCTCCAGGCTCCAAAGCCACTCCAGGACAACTGCTCAGGCTGTAATTTATTTTTATATTCTCCTTAATTGGCAAAAGGAAAGAAACCACCTACAGCCATCCAGTAAATGAATGAATGCAAAGTGAGGGGGTTTTAAAATAATGTTGGAAACCTCTGATGACAAATTTTCTCATTTTCTGCTTTTTATTTATTTTTTCTCTTTTCCCGAGCAGAAAAACAATGTAATACATATCAACAAGGAGCCTGTTGCTGAAAGTGATATCATGGCCACGAATGGTGTAATTTATGCTGTGAACTCTGTCTTGCAGCCTCAGGGTAAGTCCAGGGTTGGAAATATCCAGAGCTGCACCATTAGAGCAGAGCTGCTTTGGGAGGGAGAGGTGACACCCAGCAATTGCTTCAGTTTCTTGAGGAGGATTAGCTATTATGGGATTTTCAACAGAAAATAATGGAAGGAAGCAGCCTGTGGGCTTCTCTGAGTATTTCTATGCTAACTCTATCCTACTCTTAGCTTCAAGGCCACAAGAAAGAGGTGATGAGCCTGCAGATCCAGCATTAGAAATCTTCAAACAGGCATCTGCGTTGTCCAAGGTAAAAGAGAAAAAAAATCTCTCTCTGTAAGCTACTGAAATGACAGTTTGGTAATAGTCATTGGAAGATAATGTCACATTCAGATTTTGACTTCCAAAGACAGTGAGCTTCTGTGTTCTCACATGATTCAGTTATATTAGAAACAATACATTTTGCAGCATGAAGCCCACAGTTCTGCAGCACACTGTGAAAGTAACTATATATGCCAGCCTTCAATAATATATATCATCCTGAGGAGTCATTCACCCATAGTTTTTGGAGTCTAGGACAAATATATTGACATGCAGACTCTTATAATTATCAGAGATTTGTTGTTTTGATGCAAACTTTGTGTTTTCTTTCCATGCAGGTTTCTCAGAGGAATCCTCGACTAGGTAAACCAACTTCTTTGCCTTATTTCTAATTTCCATCCCCTGCCCCTTAAAGACAGCTTTATTCTCTTGCCTTGCTCCCAGCAAGAGGCAACATAACCAGGATGGGAGGGGACAGAGGGATGCTGTGTGTCTGTCCCACCCAGCTCTGTCTTCTCCTTGCAGCACCCGTCTACTCCCGGTTACTGGCGAGGATGAAGGAGAACTCGGGTGGATACTGAACTACATCCTAAGCAACCACAGGCAGCCTCTCCATCCCATCCACTCCAGCTGACAGCTAACCAGAAGGACAGAATTGTTGTTAAAAACCAAATATTACCCTTAAATTTATTTTTGTTTCTAATCAAATGGGTAAGAAAAATTAAAAGCCATATATATATATATATGTATATATTTTAAGACCGTTTTTATTGGGTTTTGACCTTAAAGTTCCCACACCGAGGATAGGGTTTGGGTTGGGGTTTTTTTGTTTGTTTTTTTAATTAAGTTTGGGGTTTTTTTTCACAAAGTAGTCCCTAATTTGCAATTTTAACATGCCCAGTTTGAGGCTTGATACATTCATACAAGGTCAGGTGCTTAATTTTGCCCTGGTTCAGGAGCTCAGATTGATTTTTAGACCTCACCTTGGTGCTCTCACTGGGGGAGACCCAAAGGGGCTGAATAAAAGCCCCTTTTCCAGGCTCCCAGTGGTACCTACTGGCACTGCAAACTCCAGGCTCCCAAAGCAGGAAGCCAGGTACAATCTCACTGTAACCCCCTCCAAACCAGTGCCAGAATTGGGAAATTTTGGCCAGAATGACTTGGCAGGGATTGTGCATGTTCAGCTTTTTGTGAGCAAATACATGACCCGGGGCCAGATGTGAGGCTGGGTGAACAGTGATTGCTTTCACTGGGGAGGAAGTAAATTTGTTGAATTCATTAAGCATTACCCAGGCAATTTTGTTTCCATGTTTGGTTTTTTTGGTTGTTTTGTTTTTAAACAAGTGTGTGTTTCCTTCTTCTCCTGTTTTTTAAGTCTTCCATGAAATTTTGAATTTAAGGCTTTTAACAAAATCCTCTCCATTGACATTGAGAAAAAGGCATAATTATAAGCTATGGTTTGAATTGGTTTGGGTTGGTTTTTTTTTTCTTTTTTTGTTGTTAATGGGTTTTGTTTATACCCATGGGTTTTAACTATGCTGCATTTTGTTCACAAGATTGAAATGAGAGTTCTCCCTGGCTGAAGCCTCCCAGTAAAGAACAATTTTTAAAGAATGGTTGGTCTTTTTTTAATAAAAATTAAAAATAAAATCAAAAATATAAATATGAAAAGTGATGATAATGCTTGTTTGCTTCTTGGTTTGATTTGAATTTCCTGATGGCCCAGTTTGATCACCTGAGCACTGGGAAGGAGTGGTGTCAGGTTTGCTCAGATCACTATTAACAGGTCTCATAGTTACTAGAATGGGATGGCCAAGCAGGATTAGAAGACAAAAAAGAAATGAAGAAAAAGGGTGTCAAGCACAGAATATGAAAAAAAAAAAATCCAGATTGTTTTGGTCATTCTGTCTGAGAAACATGCTGGTAGTTTTTTGCTATTACAACCCCAAATTGAAATGCCATGTGCTGTGAGCCATCTGCATAACTCAAAGGGGTGGAAAATAATCAAGCTCTTCTTTTATTTCCCTTCCCCAACCTCTCTTCTCATCTTTTAATTTTTCTGCCATGATACAGTCCTGTTATTTAAGGCTGGAGTGGTGATAAATGGAACCATCTGAGGTACTTCCCAGCAGCCCAAGGAAGAAGAGTCCTATCAAGGCACTGGCTCTTGAGAAAGTCTCAGCTTTTTGTAATTAGAATAATTAATTACTATTAGAATAATTAGATTAATTAGAATAATTAATCACTAACTCCTAAAAAAGCCTGAGAGAGAGGAAAAGCCATCTTGCTCAGTAGTAGCACCTATGATTGCAAGGGTAGTATTGCCTTTTCTTTGTTTTGCTTTGCTTTTCCTTCCTCCCTCATGCTTCCTGGCTCGGTGATACCAAGTCCTTTGCTCCTTGGGATGCTGGGAAGTGGCTCTGACCTTTGTCTAGGTGAGTGCCCCTCACTAATGCCTTCTTGTTGTCAGCTCTGGTGACCAACCAAGTGTTTCTATGTGAAATGAAACGACTTGAGTAGATGGGATTAGGGGAACGTTTGCTTAGATGTGCTCAGTAACTACCAGAAGTCCCATGAGCAGTTGTCTTCTCCTCCTGGGAATACAGCCCTGGCTTTCCACTGCCTGGCTTATGGGCAGGGGTTGGGGATGGTGATCTTTGTGTTTTGCCTGAATTTGCTGGCTTGCTTTGAGGGGGACACCAAGTTTATGAGTCCCAGCAGCACTTGCAGTAGATAAAGGTGTACTATCCTTTTAAACTGTTCCTTTTTTCCTCTCTGCTATCTCTTCTGCTATTGGCTCCATCTCCATAGCTGCTGTGAGATGCTAGCAGCTCTCCTGGTCTTTTGGGTGTAGGGCTGGTGTCCCTGTTGTGTTACCTTTATCATTTCCCAGGGATTCCCCATCCTGGGAAGCCATCTACTAAGTCCACAGGGCTTTAGTGCCTCCAGATGACATTTCATGTTGGTGGAAACTCTTGAGGTGGTTTAATTCCCTCCCTTTCCCTGCTCCAAGCTGGTTTCTCACCCTACTCTTCTCAGGGAGGGTTTCCAGGTGGCTGAAATCAACAGCAATGGTTGAGCTGCTTTTGATGGTCAGCAGGGACTGTATCTCTTCCATTGATTCAGTGACACTTTGGGCATTTTTTCCCCTATGGATGTTCATCCCTGTGCCTTATCCCTGTGAAGAGAGGGTGGGTGCTGGCAGCCATCCCACCAAAGGGAGTGAGATGTTACTGCTTCAGTCTTCAAGTGGTACAAAGGGAGGAAGCGAGAGGAGAGCAGCTGGAAGATGGGGAAATGAGGAGTGCTGAGATGATGGGAATATGAAACCTATCTGCCATTTTCTAAGAAATATTTTTTTCAATTATTTTTTTTTTATACGATGAAAGGTGGAAGTGAAAGGAAGAAGGAAGCTGCTGGTGCTGAGGAGAAACAACTCCTCTGGGGAAGTGCTGGCTGAGGGGCTGAGAGCTCTGTGGGAACCTGAGGGATACCCCAGCCTGAGGGCTGTGGTGTGATGAAGGAGCTGGGTCTCCCCTCTGTCCCCACCCCATCCAACCCCACAGCTCTGGCTGTCCCTAGGTAGTGATGCCTTAGGGTGGGGGGGAGAAGGTTCACCTGCTATGTGAGGGACCAGGTTGCTGCAGAGTCCTCAGGGCAGCCTTGGGATGAGGAGTGTTTAGGATTAGTCTTCTCAAGGCAAATACCACTGGGGTATTAAGAGTGCAGATGAGGCTTTTGGAGGAGAATCTTGCATTTTTTTCCTCCTTTGGAGTCAGGAGTGTTTTTCTCTTGAAAATCTGCAGGAATGTGCTGCTGCCCTTATTTACTTATTTCAGAATAAGGACTCCTTCACTTCCAGTGGCTCCAGTTCAACAAAATAATTAAATGTATGTAGAAATCCATTTGGAAAAACACAGCTTTTAAGTGTGCCTTCTATATCCTGAAATCCTACTGATGCCTGGGCTGATGAAGCTGTAAGCTGCGGGCACCCCAGTCCCTCTGCCCAGCATGGTGTGTGCTCTCCTAGCAGTGCTGCTGGTGTCTTTGGACACGGGGAGAGGCTCACATGATGATGTGGCTCCCAGTTTATGGTGGGCACCTCAGAGGTCAGGCTATGGGTCTCCAAGTCCTCAGATAGAAAATATTTACAGCCTTGTCCCTGACAACGCTCCATCCATCCCTGCAGTTAACCAAAGGGACCTGATTTTGCAATCTCTGCCCACATGAATGGCAGTGACACACCCCGCTAATCACCCCTGCACTGGCACCAACAAGTGATTAAACCAGCAAAAGGGGCTGGTTCCCTTCCTTAGCTCAGAGCTAAAGAGCCGGAAAAAGTGGAATAAACAAAGCAGAGCTGTGGGGTGGTCACGCAAGGCAAAGGGAACCCGAGAGCATCAGCAGAAAGGGCTCCAGGACAACACCATCTGTGAGCTCTTGAGGCTCAGGAAATGCTGCTCTTTAAGAAGGTCGTGGTGCTGTTGCCTAGGGACGGAAACGGACTTGGGGGTGGGGGGGTGGCTGTGCAGTTATGCCTTTTATTTATTCAGCAGATTTTTGCCTCCTTTTTACATAAAACCAGCAAAGGAGGAAGTTGGATCCTTCTCCCCTAACAGCATTTGACTGCAGAATTGTTTATGGGCTTGCTCCTACTTTGTGTTCTTGCTGCTGTTACCCTGAAATTGAGGAAAATGGTAATAAACTAACCTGTGCTCCCAGCTCTTCTGAAATGTCTGTGAAGATAGAGAGGCTTTTGAATTGAGGTCCTAAAAGATGGGACACTGAGCTGGGTGAGCACTGAACCATGAGCCCCAGAAGGGCTGGTTGAGCTGTGCAGGCTCAGACATGGTGTCAAACTGGTCAAAGTGCCCCTGGGAGAGATTTGGGAGGTGGAAACATTCCATCAGGTGTGCAGATAGGGCAGGGAAGTTGCTTATCCATTGCTGACTGGGCACAGGAGCTGTGCTTGCCATGAGGTCCCAGCTGTGTCACTGGGGCACAGCAGAGAGGCGCAAGATGTAGTGCTCAGGAGGTAAAAAGCAGACAGTCTGGGGAAAACCAGCTCCCTGGCACACATTCTCTCCACCTCCCATTCCTCTGAGTAATCTCTCCTCAACTAAGTACCTTTGCAGGAAAAAGGGAGCTGCTGGTTCAGGTTAGTGGTTTCTGAGGCAACACCATTGCCTCAGTGTTTATCAGGTTTCCTGACTGCTCAGAGTGAGCTGGATTATTGGGAATCCACGTTCTCCTGTTTCTTCTCCTCCTGTATGATGGCATCAAGGGTCAAAAGCACATCCACACAGGATGCTTTGCCTCAACTGTGCAAAAGTCTTGCTGAGTCCAAGGAGATGCTGAGATGTTTGCAGCCTTTATTATTTTAAGGACCAGAGTGGTCCAGATGCTACTGGAAGATATTTTTAAAAGGTGGGAAGAAATTGTCCCTGGGAAGCCCTGAAATGAGGTGGCAGATGCCTGGGGAGAAATGACTTGCCTTTGTTCAACAGTGTGGATGCTTCAGAAAGTTGTGGGCAGATGTGCCTGGGAAATCAAAAGGTTGTCTCCAACTGGGCTCTTCTTTCTGCCCTGTGCTCTGCCTTGCTTAGCTTTAGGTCAGATTAACACGAATTGGGGGAAATTGAAACATGAAATACCTCGTATTCAAAGAACACAGCACTTCAGAACATGCTGTACTGGGCATGGTGGTTTATTCTGGGTTGGCTGTTGGACTCAGTGAGCTTAGAGGTTTTTTCCAGCCTTGGAGATTGTGTGTGTGTGATTCTGTGTGTGAACGTGAGTCTGTGGGGTGATGGGCAAGGAGGGATGCTCAGTGTGGAGAAGTCCCACACAACCTGGGGTGCTGGAGGGCACTGGGGAGCACGGGAAGTGCAATGAGTAATGCTCAGAGTAGGTGGTCCCAGATCTGCTGACCAAATGTTCCTCCCCAGCTGCTACCTCTGGACTCCACAAGCAAGTGATTTCACTTTTCTGCTCAAAACCAGGCCCCCTAAAGCCACGCTGCTGGCTGCTAACACTCACCTTGCAGCAACCCCTCTTCTCCCTCGGGTAACCTCAGGCAGCACCAATTCTGCCTGGGAGCAAAGGGCTGCAGAGCCCCATTGCTCACCATTTAATTGCAACCAGATTCCCCTAGCAGTGTCTGCAGAAATATTTATAAGTACAGCCAGCAGCTGCTAATGCCAAACAGGAAATTTTCAGCTGAACAAACTTTTCCACGTTTCTAAGTGGGGAAAAGTAAACTGTAGCTAAGACTAGTATTAAAATAAAATTAAAAAGAAATGCTAAATAGCAACAGGCTTCCACTGTTCCATATCCTGAGAGAAGTTCATGTTTTCTTGAAGACTTGGTTCCTTCTAGCTAAGCCATTTTCTATAAGCTGAATGTCTGTGCGGTGATACAGAAGGTGGCTTTAGAAAAAGAGATTTGGGTTCTACCTTGCCAATGGCAATTGTGCTGCAGGAGGTGAGAGCCTCCTGTGCTGGTATTGCCTGTGCATCAGGGAAGGGTCCTTGGGATGCTTTCAGTCAAGGTGCATCTGTTGTACCTGCTCTCATGTGGCTAATCCAGCTCAGGGCACCAGCATTTTAAGCTGTTGGTTAATGTAATTTCAAGGAAAAAAATAAATGAATACAGGATTTGAATGGAGAGCAATGAGCCAGGGATGAGGCTGGTGGGAGCAGTGGACACTCAAGGGAGAGAAGCCCTGTTGGGTCTTGCACTGGACATTTTGGGATTTTTTTTCCAGGATTTTTTACTGTTTTGTATTGAGACAATGTTTTGGAGCACTAGAACATGGAAAAAATGTAACACTAAATCTTTATGGAATTATCTGTCTTACACAGATTCTGCCATTTATAAATTCAGTAAATTAACCCTCAGGAATAATGCATTATTAGGCTTTTAATAACTGATTCATGTCCTTTCATAGCTAATGGCTTTCAAATAAAGGTGAAATGAAGCAAATATCTCCAGTGTGCATATTAATGCTAAAACTATTCTTCAAGTGTCTTCCAACTGGAAAATTACAGATCTATAACCTTGAGTCTTTCAAGGAATTAATATCAAAATAACTCTACCATCCCTGCCAGTGCTTTCTTATACAGATATTTTTTATCAGCCCCTTTTTCAATAAACTCTGACTTCCATGCTACCTTGATGGAAAGAGAAGAGCTTTCTAACATCTTGCTGCCAGGATTTTTTTGTTTGTTTGTTTGTCTGTAACTTCTGGCTGTTGGTAACAAACCTTTATACACTTCGTTTACTGGAGTTAATTTTCTTTGAAGCAATTCAGTGGTGTGTGGTGAGCTTGGCTGCAGGAGCCCAGGGGCTGAATTGCAGTTCCCTGGCTGGCTGATTTTTTGGTGAGCAGTGTGCATTTTAAGAGGTAAAAAGATCGTATAAAGAAATGAGGTTGAAAAGATTCCTGTAAATTTTAGTGACTAATAGGAGTAGGATCTCAGGCAGGCTTTATTTTACAGCATAAAAGATGGAATTCAGCAGCAAATTTATTCATGGCTTTTCTACTTGAATGAACTCTATCTGGTTTAGTAGAGAATGGGAAATAAAGCACCCAGGTGGGCAGCTCATTTTATTATGAGACTGGGATGAAGGTCTCAGCCTGGTGTGGGATGGAGGGGAGAGTTGCTGGCTGGCTGGTCAGATACATCCATGGTGCTCAGAGAGGTCCCTGCCATCTTCCTTGGGAATGTAGTGTGCTCCATTGCCAGTTCACTATCCAGAAACCCATTATATTTAGAAAACAGAGTTTTATCCCTAAAAATCCCACTTTTCAATCTGCTGATCCTTTTTGTAGGTTCCTGACAAGCGTTTCCCTTTTAGCTTTGGTCTTTACCCAGGCACCACAGCAGCCAAAGAAATATGGAGGCCTTTGGATGGTATCCTCAGAAAAGTTCTTGATCACAAGGGTTTTAAAGGGGATATCTCGTGAGGCGTTTGTCACCTTGTAATCAATCAGTTACTTTAATCAATTCAATGCTGAATCTCCCTCATTGCACAAATTTACTAAGGGACTTTTTGAGGGACTTTTCCCTTGGAGCTGCTCAGAAGTGGTTGTTTGTCCTGCTGCAGAAAGGAAGCAGATACCCCAGACCTTAACTCACCTCCATCAGAGGCTTGATGACTTCTTGCACATTCTGCCTGAGTACATGTAGGATGTGCAGACTCCTTGGCAGCTCCTCGTTGCTGCAGCAGCCCCTGTCATACCTCTTAAAGCATCCCTGGGTTCTCCTTTCCCTGCTTGACAGGAGGCACCAAGCTCCCCTGGGTCAGAAGCAGCAGGACGGAGCCTGAGTCACAAGTTCCCCATGTTCTGCTATCTGGAACATGTTTCTGAGTCTAATTTACACCAGACACTTGGTGAGAAAGAAATGTGCCTCTGAGCCTTTGCAGATGTCTGGGCAGTCAGAAGGGGCACATCTTAGCAGTGAGAAATGTTTTGTTTCACTCCTAGTTAATGCTTAAGAGCCCCGAGTGTCACCAAATTAGGCTTGAGAAAGCAGTTAAGGCATTTCACTGCCCCTGGGTAAGTCTCTGAGCTGTTTGATGTGCTCTTAGATGGAGATTTCATCGTGCCAGGCTGAGGTGCTCCACACATGCCTGCTTTCCCAAATCCTTATTGAAGGCTTTACACAATGGTAAGTTCACATCTTGGCATGAATCTTGCATGTGTTGATGAGGACATGGCCTGAAGTCTGTGTTTCCCCAGCTTTGGGCATCAGCACCATTGACCCAGTCTCAGCTCTTCATTCTCTGCTGCTCTCTGAGTCTTGTTTAGACTCAGATATCTCCCCAGTCAGTGTCTTCCATTGACCACAAGGATTCAGCAGCATCTTACATAGGCAGATGAAAGACAAAGCAATTGAGCTGCAGTCAGATGTCCCTGCTGTGACAGGGAGGTTTATTTACAAGTTTTGAAAGGCCAGCAATTAAATCTGCTTTCTGCATAACTGATGGGAAAACTCGAGCTGCCTGCTACTAAGCTCTGAGCAGGAAAATAGTTTGGAAGGAACTTTCATGTGGTACTGTCTGGTTTTGGGCTGCAGGTCGCTTCAGTCTCTGCTGTTCAGCTCAGATGGGCATTGCCTGACTCCTACCCAATTTTTTAACAGGTTTTTAATTTATTTTCACTGAAGCACTAAGGTGCTATTCTGAAATATTTCTCCCAACCTCCATGTGATGAATAAGGAACGACAAGAAAGTGTCTGAGAGCCTCTTCTGCAGGGTTTTGTGGAGAATCCACACAGGGGTAGGCAACTGTCCTGAAAGGAAAAGGTAGCTCACTTCAGAGCCAGACAAATGTGGAACCATGAACACATTGGCCTGGACCATCACTGCCAACCTCAGGACTGCAGGTAGCTCAGATCACCACAACTTGAACAGCAAGATGTGGGGAAAAAAACAAAAAAAAAAGGAGTAAGCTGCAGGTTTAATATTGCAGCTGCCTGCTGCAGAGGGGTTCATTTAAGGTAAAGCAGAACTGGAATGTCCCTAAAGAGTGAGAAGAAAGGAGCTGCCCAAAGTGCTGTGTGCCAGGTCCCTGCTGTGGTGGCATCACTCCACCTTGCCTTGGGTGCTGGAGCTGCAGCACTTGAAGCTCAAGTCTGGAATTTTTATTGAATTCAGGAGCACATTAGATCTGTTTTAGGAATTTGCTAGTAAAATCCTTCTTTGCTGGGAAAGGTTGATTCACTGAACCCAAAACTAACTGTAATGCAAATGAGAGAGTTTTCTCATCATAGAAAAGATGGAGACCATCACAGCGTGGCTCACACTGACTTAAGAAACTGAGGCTGTTATTTCAGAACTTAATATATGTACTTAAATAGATGGTACAGTAACACCACGTCTTCGTTCTGCCTAGAGCTCCATGCCTGAATGCAGAAAAATCATGTGGAAGTGCATGTTCTTGGTTGTGAGCTTTCAAACCATCCCACAAGGTCTATTTGGGAATGATTACCTGTCCTCCTGTCCTTTCCCAACTCTTTGCCTATGGGATGCAGACATCTGTAAAGTCCAGTGGCTGGACTTGCTGCTAGCTTAATTCTGGCAAAGCCTCTGGAATTTGTTCCATGTTTCATCTGTTGGATTTTAATGGGATTTTTTTTTCCTCCATCACTACATTTTGCACACAGACATGCCTCACATTTTATGAGCCTTATGTAGAAAACGTATCAGCACTCTGAGGTAGTAGTGTAATTGTGTAAAACTTCATCCACATTGTTCTGGGCCTGTTAAACTGTTTCTGGAGACTTTAGAGACATGGCTTTGGTGGTCAAATGTATCATAACCATGTCACCCCATCACTGCAGGAGCAGCACTGCTGTTGCTGCAGCAAGGCTCCAGTTTTAAGTGGGTGATTATAACTGGAACCACCTGCAGCTGCTGAAGCCAGGAGCCTTTTGGCTCTGACACTGTTTTGCTGAAGACTCTAATGTAATTGCTTAGGCGAATTAATCTGTAAAGGATGTTTTTCTCTTGTCTCTGTGTTGTTTCCAGCTTACAGCATGGAAATATTATTGGTCCTGGGAGGCCAGGGGGGAGAAGGGATAGAAGGAATGTCAGAAGCGAATGAAAGATTTGGATGAATGTAGGAGGTACCTGAGGTTTTTTTCACTCCTACATTTGTTAAGCCCTGGAAACAAAGGTAAAACCATTTCATGAAGTTGCACTTAGTAGAGCAGGTCTTGGTCTGCCACAGGGCAGCTGTGAACTATTTTTCTGGGTTGTCAGAGCAGCTTTGCCTGCAGAGAACCATCTGCCAATATATCTCTTCCCTTTCTCCACTTTTTTTGTCAGATTCATTCATTATGTTCACCTCAGAAATTCCTACCATTATTATTTTCTTTCTCTTCGTAGAACTTCTTGTTCCTCCTTTCATATTTTACATATTTTCCCTTCTCTGTTCCAATCCCTTTCTTCCACTTGTGCTCATAACAATATCATTGCTGCAAATCAGTTCTGGAAAACATCCAGCATATGGTTTCACCTTTGTGTGCTCCTCCATCAGTTTCTCTGAGCAGAAGGTCTTTAGAGAGTGGTTCAGTACCATCAGAAACCCAGAATATCTCTGGACATTCAGCCATTTGGTGATCTACCAGTGTTTGAACACCTCAACCTGCAGGTAGAGATGGCTAAATCCTCAGTTCAGAGTCAAGTATCCAAGACATTGAATATTTACAATAATTTTTTTTCTTCCAACGTCTTCTGTGTGAGAAACTACCGTGGGTGTGGGTATTTTTGAGGTAAAAAAATGTGTGGATTTGGCCATTTCCAGCATCCATGCCACTTGAGTAAGAAGACTCCATATGTGGAGCACTTGAACTCCCTGTTCTTGAAGGGGTTGTTGGAAACAGCGTCAGCCTCTCCTACATCCCTGAAGACTTCAACCATGCATGTTGACACTCAGATCTGAAGGCATCTGTGCTGAAGAAATGTTCCCAGATGAAAATGACTCATTAGCAGAGGCTGGACTGAGGCCACATTATTTTAAGTCAAGCCCCACTTGTCCTGTCTCCAGCATCCAGTCCCTTCTATAGAGAGGCTGCGTGGGCCAGCTGACCTTTGATCATCAGCTAACACATGAACATCCCTTCCCAGCAGTAGCTTCCACATGCTGAAATTACTCACTTGACATCCAAATACTAATGGAAAATGTCTTTTTAATACTGACAGTTATTCCCCTTTTGCATTCATGACCAAACTGTGGCCTCTTGGATAGGCTTCTGGCATACCGCTGCCTTCTCCAAAGCAAACATCTCCTCTAAATGGTGAGCTGCTGATGGAAAAAGAACTATCCATTGGAATCATTGGGAAAGGGAGGTCAGGAAGGTGCTTCACACAAAACTGTAGATTTCTTTAATACTAGACAATGAAACTAGAACCTTGGGCATGCCTGTTGCTTTGCACTGCCTGTTTTTTCCCAGGCCATCCCAGTTTCTCCTTCAGAAACAGGACAGGGAAGGGGAGGATGCAGTAGAGCCTTGCCTGATGCAGTATTTTGTACATTTTCGTGGGGTTTTCCTGGGATGGTCTCTCCCACTGCCTGTTCCTCTTTTCTGTTCAGCTTTGCAAAGGGCAATGGCCTCGCTGTGCCAAGGCTCACAGCACAGTGCTGCAACAAAGGGCAGTTTTGCTCCATGAAACAAGATCAAGTATATTTGCCTGTTTACACAAGGTTTCTTCAGGCATGTCAAGTATTTTAGCTGTGGAAAGAGCACAGTCATTTTAATATGGTCAGACTGTATGCAGACAGGCCAGGGATTTCAGAAATAATTTCCTTCAATTTATTGCTGTTTTAAGTGTTCGTTTTTGCCTCTAATATTGGATGTCCTGGGTTTTCCTTTGCAGCCTACTCACCATCTGCAAAGTTGTTTCAAATGTGCTACTGTATCTTGAGCCTTTTCTTCAATAACCAAGGTTTTGTACTAGGTAGGAGAAGTGCCTTCAGCCTGCCCTGCAGAATCAGGGTTGGTTTTCACTACTCTCTCATTTTCTGTGGAGTTGCTGGTGATATGAACAGGATCCCCTTTCAGAAAGGGAGGAGACCAACCTGGGCCAGGTTTGGGCTGTGATTTGACATCCAGAACATCTCACCTGCTTTTGCAGAGATGGTGGCTGCAGGGCTGGCTTGAAGGGCAGGTGATGGCTGGAGATTTCCTTTCCTGTGCACTTTGAAGAAAGTTGTCAGTGGAGCACTGTGCCTTGTGAGCATGGGTCTGTCAGCATCATCTTCCTTTCCACTTCTGTTCCTTTTGGTTCCTGTGGATCTCCATACTTGAGCAGCTCTCCCCAGTCTCCTGGAAAGAGTTCTGGACTCTTCTTGCAGAGGCACCAGAATTCTTGCAGGTTGTTGGAAGCTGAAGGGATGGGAGTGTAGTGTATCTGGATGCAGAAAAGGAATGGCTGGTGAAACAATGAGGTTATTGAAATGATGTCAGTCAAAAGCTTTTGAATATGGTGTTAGTGAAAAAAAGATGTGGCTCATGGTTTGCATACTAACTTGACACTTTTCCAGCTAATTCTGAATTATAATAAAAAAAGAAAGATGGAGAACTATTATATGATGTTATTAGGAGCAGTAATTCATGGTCAAAACCAAAACCAGTGCAGTTAGGAGTCTGGAATGTTGCTCTACCTTGTGCTATTTTTTTTCCCTTCATTGTAGTCAATGTGTTAAATGCTAAGCATGACCCTAAGACCTTGAAGAAAGCATTTGCCTCTGAATTTACTCAAAAAATATTCTGTTCCTACTGCAAGTGCAAAACCCAAGCCTGTGGTTTTCACTGGCTGTGGCTCTCCATGTGGTTTTGTTATTGGTTGTGCAAGCTGGAATGTGAATGCAGCCCAAGAGCCAGGCAGGGACCTTGCACACACCACTTGGCTCCTAATGTGACATTTCTAGCAATCCCTGGTGGTGATGTAAAAGCACACTGGAGTCTTTGTCTGTCTGGGTCTGAACCTCCTCCAGAGTCAGTACTGATGGCATAGTCATGAATCCTTGCAAAAATCAGCTCTTAATTTCAAGTTTTAATTATTCATCTGTTTAACATCAACATAAATATGTGCATGTTACCATGAAATTGAGATGATTTTCATTTATGTAACAGTATCAAGACTTGGTAGGTTTCCTGGAACTCCACTGAAAAGTGGAACAACGTGGGTATGGCCTGGTAAATGGAAAAAAAAATGTCCTAAATTCTCCTTCTGCCATCAGTTCAGTGGCACCACACACATAAACTATGAAGAACAAACTCAACTCCTTTGTGGACAGATGTGGGTCCCTGGGCATCTCTCATGTTGTTCTTGCAGAAAATCAGCTCCTGCTGCTGAAAAGGTCTGTAGCCACTCAAGGATTGTTTCTCTTCTTCAGTTTTCCTGTCCACATCAGTGACTGCAAACTCAAAGTGGCTCCATTCTTGCAGGAGTGAGGCATTTACTTCTGTGTTCTCCTGTGTGTCCAGGTTTCTCCTTCATTCTCCTGTTTTTGTGGGGTTTTGTTTGTTTTTTCCTTTCATCTTGTTCTGTTTTTTCTCTGTAGCTCCTCCAAATCCCAATGTATTTCAAGGTTTAAGAAAGAAGGACTCTTGCCATCTGCCATTGCTGTTCTGTATTCTTCCATACAGAGAGAGAAACTCTTGGTTAGAAGGGCCCAGTTTTGTTATGCCCAAACAGTTAGACAAGATTTTATAGGAGGTAGAAGTGAGGAGAAAGAGTGACAAAGGAGACTTGCTTAAAAATAACTTGAAAAATAAAAATACTAAGGTGGTGATAGGATAGGATTTGATTTTAAGACAAATGCCTGATGCCCCAGATCTCCTGGATGAATTGTTGGGGCTGCAAGAGGTGATTAGAGAACTAAGGAGAAATTGAGAAGTTGGCATCTAGGATGGGTTTCTCTTTTGAAGAAAATACATCTTTTTTTAAGAAAATATTTCTTCCTCACTTTGCCAACCTTCCTTTCAGACCTTTTACGTGGCAAAAGTCTGCTACAGCTAAAAGAGATGCCAAAAGCTTCTCTAAGAGCTGAAGGAGACTCAAAACAAGCATTTTTTTTTTCTGCATACCTGTGCAATTTTGACACTGAGAGCTTTTCTTTACATATTTTGCCTCTAGATTTCTGCAGCTAAGTCCTCTGCCCTGTAGGAGGGATTAGAGCAGCTAAAATACCAAGGGGACAAAGATCCTCCAGGCCCCTCTCCTAGTAAAATGATCCCACCTTTTAAATGACATTTGAATTGTCCAACCTTTTCCTCTGATGTGGAAAACATGCTGACAGGAATGAAAGCTGCTTAGTTTCTGCAGGAGTTATTGCTTTAGCTTGGTGCCACTGTAAATTTTGGCATGCTTTTACAGGGAAGATGTCTGGAGTTCAGTTTATAGAAGAAAATTAACAATAAGCATGGAAGACTGATAAGAAAAGCTCTGCTTGTCTCTGAGCCAAGCAATTAAAAAAGCGGAAAAAATTCTAAATGAAAGCAAATTTCCCTACTTCTCTGGATTCTAATTTTGTGGCTGTAAATTAATTTAATGACATGGAATTCTGAGAAGTTGAAAATCACATTTAGAGGAAAAAACCAGCTGTCACTCAACCACAGTTTTAGAGGTAGTATTACATTTATGATTGTATTTTGATGTTTTCCTCCTAACTGCAGAGACCATAAAATCTACACTCATTTTTCAGAGTAAAGACAACTCAATTTATAATACCAAGAACTGGAAACAGAGAGAAAAAGCACTGGGATGTGAGGGGAAGATGATCCTAGAAGGTGACAGCAAGCCGTTATCCCAGTTTCCATAGCCAGAGGCAAAGACTTTATGACCATGTCTGAGGTTAACATGGAGCTTCTGGCTGTAGCCTGTGAAAATGGAGCAGTTAAACACCTTCTAAGGTTACACTTGGCCAGTCACACCAAGGAATGTGGGAATGTAATGAAGTCAATGAATTTTGGAGAGGTCCTAATGGACAATGTATATGTTTCAAGAAGTATGAGGGACAGCCAGTGGAACCCAACTTTCCTGCCTCCTAAAGGGAAAGCATCCACTGAGCAAATTAAGATTATTTTATATCTTTCCAATGTGGTCCTTGTCTAGAGGTATCACTGTTCATGACCTCAGAGCATCCTGTTTTGCAGTAAATCTTTAATCTTTGTGGTTATGGGTCCTTGGGAGCCCTGGAGAAGGAAGGGATGTGACTGCTAGAAACCTTGGCTTTGGTGTGATGTGCTTGAGGTAGAAAAGGGCAGCTCACAGGCTGGCAAATGAGAGGATGGTATTTTCAGGGCACTGAATGACAATAACAAACATGAACTGTCTTCCTGGAAGAATCCCTCAAAGCAGGGACTGACTGTGAGCACCAGAGAGCCCAGGTTCTGGCAGAAAATGTTTATAAAGGGCCAGTTTGAGGACATGGACTTGCTGCTTGTCCTTAGGTCTAGCCTGTATATATATGCTTTTGTTTTAATTAGATAATTGTTGGCTCTGGAGATGTTTCCTTCTAGTAATTATGGCTTTTGTTTATTCTTCTGTCTCAAACATGTGGTGTGAGGGAGGTTTTATTGCTTCTTAAGAGCTTCCCTCTCATTACTTCATGTCCTCCCTCTTCCAGCATCTTTAGCAAATCCCTCTTAAAACACAACAGGTCTAAAACCCCTCAAGTTGACTTGAGGAATAGATTGAGGTAGATGAAGGAGAATTTGGATCTGGAAAACTTCCTTACTATATCTGCTTGTTTTTTTATGTGTTCTTGAAGAGCTGTCTTGGCCTCAATTTGATTTACACCCTTTTAGAGGATAATCTATCTTATTCCTGTTAAACACTTCAAAGATCTCAAGCAACAGAATTTACTGGTTAATGACTTTCTGACTGTCTGGAGCTACAAAGAGTGATGGTGTAGCTCCTCCAGTGCTGATTATTCAGATGCCTGGGCAGATAATTATTTAATGCCATCCAACAAAATGCCTTTATAAACCAAGGTGTTCTTCTGAAGACCTCCTTGTTTTTCTTGGTGCTGTGCTACTTTGCAATGGAGAGAACAGATTTTTCTTGTGGAAGGTAATGCTCCTAAGCAAATGCTGACATGAAGGAACAAATTAATTCACGTTCAGACATGATGTGTCCTGCTCAGAAGCCTGTGGTCACCAGGCCAGGTGTCTGGCTATTAAAGTCTTGAGGTGACAGACATAAACAGCACTGACATGACAAAAGACCCACTGGAGAGAGGAGCTATAATTTGGCTGCATGTAAAGATGACTCACCCAGGAATCTCATCCATTTATAGGATGTCTCCTGGATAGTGACAGCTCCAACCCCCTGGAGCCAGTGGAAACACTTAGAGGGATTTCAGTGGGAGCTGAACTTGGCTGTGGGGAATATTTTTTCCCTCTGTAGCTCTTTGGGTTTTGTGGAATTGTTTCTTCCAAGACTAAGGAGTTTTAATCAGCAGCAGTGGGATGAAGCAGGCACGTCATTTTTAGAGCATTGTTGCTTCTGCAAAGGATGAAATGCTGCTCTGTGCTGAATCATGTCTGGGGCACTGGGAAAAGAAGGTTTGAAGCAGATGTTGGTGTGGTGCTGCCTGGAGAATGCTGCAGGGTGATGTTGCTTAATAACCCATCAGAACAGCATCTGTAATTGTGGGGCTAGAGAGAAGGATCTGTGGGGTTCTGGGGAGGAAAGATAAAAGGCTGGAATAGGCATGAAGGGATGGATCAGAAAAGGATGGGGGCTTGAGGATGCTGGGCAGTATCAGGGGAGGAGCTGCCCCAAGGCTGACACCAAGCAGCCCTGCACGAAGGCACAGGGGACATTTCCCTTCCAAGGTCAGCAGCTCCAGGAAATGATCCTATCAAGAAAGGAAACCTCCTTAACATCAATATGAGAATGAATCTGCATATAATTCAGAGCTCTGGTGAGCCTTAGCTCACAGCCACTGTTCCTCACTCAGGGGCAGGCTGCTCACTTTGGACTTGCCACCGATGCAGGGAAGCACAAAGTGCTTTCAAAGGCTGTGGGACAACTTTGAAGGCTGGAATTTTAACACATAATTATTCGGCATTTCAGTTGTTAGCAAAAAAAGGTTTTCAGTAACCAGGTAGAGTTGTGTGTGTGGATTACTACCACTTTTTTTGAGGTAACATTTAGGACTACCCCTTTTATCACCATTGAAATGCAATGAAGAGTGAAAATGCAAATGCATTCATTGGGAAGGAGGGAGTAGTTGACATTTTCAGGCTGCTCTGGGCAGCAGCAGTCCTGCATTAACAATAGAAAAAAGTTGCCACACAGCTGGACTGCACTGGACATCCTCAAAAACTCCCTAAATCAGCAGGATTTCAGAGTCCAAAATGTGAAAGGTTTTCACATGGTTATAACTATGGCCTTGTGGTTTAAAAAAAAACCCTAAACCCAACCCAAGACAAAAGCTGAGTCCATTTGCTTCTAGTGCTTACACAGCAGGGAAGATCTTGCTTTTCATGTGGTTTAATTCCCAAGGTTTTAGTTTCTTTGCTCTGAAAGTACAAACTATAAAACCCAAAAAGCTTTTCTGAAAGAAATCCTTATGCCCTATCTTATTATTAAACTATAAATTAATATTGTGCCTAGGCCTTAAGCCCTTTCTGCCCAGCAATGTGGTGGGATCCTGTCCTGCACTCACACTGCTCATCTCCAAGGCTTTCCCAGAGGTGGGAAAGTCTCCTGGCTGCTTTGCCTCCACCTTTGGAGGATGAACTGAGATTTTTAATTATTATTATTTTTATTCTTAGTGCCAATTAAAAAAAAAAAAAAAAAAGGCGGGGGGGGGTTTGAAAAGAGGTAGAAGTAGCACTTGGCTGGGTGGGAGCAGAGACAAGGATGGTTCTGGGGGGTGACAATAAAACACCTGATGCTGTTTTATCGGATGCTAAACATCTAACAAGTGTACATAAAACCTTGAGGCCTCTTTTCTCGGGGTCCTTACAGAGAGTTATACCGAATTATATTATTGTTATGTCGAATTCCACTGTCCAGGGTCAGTTCCTGGGTCACTGGGTGCGCTGCAGGCAAAGCACCGGCAGCACCGCCACCTGCAGGCAGCAGGCTCAGGGCAGCAGCAGCGCTCAGCTCGCTGCTTCGCGACGCCGGGAGGGATGGGGAGGGGTTTTTAAACAGAATTGTGCAAAAATAGGTGATGGGAGTTGGAGCTCTCCAGCCTGTGATGGAGGCGCCAGGTGGTGCTGGAGGTAAAGGCTGCTGCAGGAAAAGGGCTCTAAGGTGTCACTCGCTGCTGGTGCTTCCTGACTGCACTGTCCCTGCTGTGACAGAGCTGAGATCCCAGTTCCAAGGAAGCCATCTGGAACCCAGGGTTCATCAGGCTTCTGCTCAGAAGCTTTTGTGTGTGTTTACTTGCCCCTGAAGCTCTTCTCCAGATAACGTCAGCAATTAAAACTCCATCACAGCTTGGCTAACCCAGCTTCACGGGGAAAGTGATGCCATTTAACCAGGTGGCTGCTGCTGCTGAGCCACCATTGTCCCCATGTTACGTGACCTGCTGGCTGTTGTTTGTGAGGCTGGTTAGGGGGTGGCTGCAGGTGTGTGCTGGCACAAACTGCCTTGCAGGCAGCTCTGTATCCTCTCCTTGTTTTTTTGCTGCTCTCCTGGGGGTTTGGGGAGGCAATCTAACCTCTAATCCAATTGTTGTCAGAGCTTATTTATACTCAAGACTTGTGCTGGAGAGAAATAAAAGTCTCCCAGCAGAGAGGCTGGGGCTCAGAACTGCTTCTTTGGCAGGTTTCTCCTGCCCCTGGGCCTGGTGCCAGCTGAGGATCCTATCTGGGGAGGGAGGAGGAAATTGTTCAGCCCTAAATATAGCTGCTCTGATAAAGTCCACTTGGTCCATGCAGCCTTGGATTTATCCAGAGAGGGGTTAATTGTGCTTGGTTTTTCTCAGTGGTGGACACCAATGGCTGCTCTGCCTCCCCTCCAAGGTGTGGATGGGGAGCTCCTGCAATGTAATGTTTTTTTAATGGGAGATGGGGGACCCAGTTTCTCAAACACTTATGCAAATGTACTGATTGGTGTATTTAGCAACCTGGTTGGTAGCAAACTGGTCTAGGGGGAGGTGTTCCTGCACACTAGATGATCTCTAAGGTCCATTCCAACTGAAACCATTTTATTAGAATGGAGCTTTGTTCTCATGGGAGCTCAGTGCTTGTGTCCTGAGATATTAACCCAAGCCTGGACTCAGGGTGAGGACTGCTGCTCCTCACAACCTCCCTGCAAACTGTAATTTCATGGTGGCTGCACACTGAGGTGGCACAGCCAAGTGTGGAGCTGCTCTCCTTCCTCATTCCCGTGCCTGTGGGAGATGGGTGATGCCTGACTTAGCCTCCCACCCCCTCCCAGGCCACTCTTCCAAAATGAGTCTAACCTAGAGCAACCCAAGTGTTAATTCAGATGGGCAACCTCAGACCCACCTTTGCCTAGCCCATGGCTCACCCAAGGGCAAGGAGCCAGCCTAGAAGGGTGGTTGGAGCCTGGCTTCCTAGCTCTGAGCAAGAGGTCCCTCTGGTGGGGATCTCTGCTCAAAAGCAAGCCCCAAACCGCTGGCTGCTCTGACCAGCAGCTCCTGGCAAACCCTGGACCTGCTTCCCAGGTGCAGTGCTGCAACCCAAGCAGGTTTGTCCATCTGAGCCCATAGCAAGCAGAAGCAGCTGCTGCTCTGGGGCCAATTTCTGACACTCCACTTTGCTCACTGCCCTTTCTCACTCACTCTTCTTTGCTGGGCACTTTGGCCACACACTGCCCAATGGCCTTGGCTGCCTTGCATCACCTTTTGCAGACACTCTGAGGGATTTGCCCAGTGTGCAGCTGAGAAGCCCTGGCAGAGCTGGCAGATAAGCACCAAGTGAGGGGATAAAGGTTTGTTTTACAGGTAGGAGGGTGGTGGGGACTGAAAGCACCCAAACTCTCCCCACTGCCCCCCCAGAGGGGCTGCCCAAGGACCAGACTGGCAGCTGGGGCTCAGTGGGGTCAAGGCAGTGGCGCATCCCCCGCTTTGCTCTCGTTGCTGTTTCCTTACTTTAAAAATAACCCTGAAGGAAAAGCAGGACACCTGGTTTATTTTCCAGGAAGAAAAGCACCAGGGAGAAGAGTTTGCTTTGTACTTCCAAGAAGCAATTTCTGATAGCGCAGCAAGCTATCTCATTACAGAGGTCAGCGGGGAAGTTTTTTTCTTTGAGCTGGCTGGGGGAGGGAGAAAACACCTCTCCTCAGCTTCGGATGCATTGTGGGTCGAGCCTTGAGTGTCATGGCTTGCTTTGCTTTGTTTATGATTTCTGTGATGTCCCCACCCTGTGTCCAAGGGCTTGGCAGCCTTGGGGAGGGAAGGCAGCCGCAGGCAGCGGGGTGGGAATGCTGTGGGACAATGCAGGCACAGGGTATCCAAGTGCTCACACTGGGCCAAGGTCAGCTATTGTTCCAGGGATTATAAATAGATGTGGTGGTAATAACGTAAAACTGAGCCTTGAAATACAAGCTTTAGGTTCTTCTTCAGCTCTGAGGTGAGGAAAGTGGGATAAGTTACAAGGCAAGAGGCAGGGCAAGAAAGGAGCAGTTCCAGGAACACCCTGCCTGCAGATCGGATCGATAAAACAGGGTTATAAAGTTGTGCCTGAATTTCCTACTCCTGCCAATAATGAGGATTTTATTTTTTCCTGGTAAACCACAACATGCAAATATGCTCTGAGAAGGGATATAAAATAATAAGCATGTTTTCCCCTGGTATAAATAAACTTGACATTTGTACCTGAGTGCATGTGGCAAAGTCAAAAGAGGCTTTCAATTATAGAGATAGGAGATGAAAAACTATTTTTTATATAATGTTTTTCCAAAACCAGACTCAGAAAAATAAATCAAGTTTCTGCTTGACAAATTTCCAAATGCAAGAATTAGGTAGTGATTTAGTGATTTTTAAAAATATGTATTTTTGTCAATAGTCCAGTCAAAGCCTAGCAAAACCCAAACTCTCACTGCATTCATCTCTTGGGTGAAAGTATTGGTTTTGCCACTTCAGAGAGGGATTGGGAGAGCTCTGCATGGTGGGTGCCTTCTGTGGTACAAGTTCAAGGATGTTAAAAGTGAAAACAACTCTTGTTCTGTGGCTTCTGGTGCCAACTTGCAGCCTGTTCCACGTGGGCTGTGGGTGCAATCTTATTCCAACCTTGCCTGGAAGGGTTTATCCCTCACTAAATCTGTAGCAGATACTGTCTGGCTGTGGACTTTCCACATCTGCCCAACACTACGGAGTGGCCTGGGGATACTAGAGAAGCTGAATATCCCTTTTTATTAGTAGGATTCTCTTTCAAAGGAGGGGCAGGTAGAAACCTAATACCAAGAGGCTTTCAATCTGTGATAACTCTGCTCTTCAGCAGATCTGATCTTCTCTTCAGCAAGAGAACATCAGCCTTGTAGGAGTAGAGTTTTTTATAGACAGAAGGCATCATCCAACAGGTAGGATGCTGTCTGGACTATGGGAAACCTGTGCTCAATTACATGGGACTTGTGGCAACATACTTAGGTCTCTCTGCATGCATCCTGAAATTAATTTCATTGAAACAAACAAAAGAAATCTTGTGGTTTTAGTTCCCCCCAACTCCAACCCTCATTTCTCCATTTGGGAATATAACTTGAAAATAATTATCACCCTAAACCACATGCAGGAGTTGTAAATCATGTGTGCTTTGAAGCAAAGTGACACCACAGATTAATTGTCATTTAGGTAAATGGTAGTCTATATGTGAAGATCCTAAACTGGCTGTGAAAATGTAGTTTTAGAGAAGCTGCATAAATTTTTTGTCTGTTGTTATGATGGCATGAAGGAGTTGCAGACCTCCCCTCAAGAGGCTTTATCCACATTTGTTGTGCTGTTGTTTTATTTCTATTAAAGCATTTGTCATTTCTAGAAATTGACTGAAAAACCTGGACTGGCATCTCAGGCCCTTTTTGTCTACTAGAAGACATCACAAGTATTCAATTGCTTGTGCTTGTTTAATTGGAGTGAGGAGACATGAGATGAAATAAGATGGTCTGTGCCATTTAGTGATGATGTTGATGCTGTGATCGTGTCTGTGTGAGCACAAAAAGCTGTGTACTTAAGCTTCAAAATTCTGATTGCAAAAAAACTGCTTTGAAAGCTTTGGTTGTATTAATTACAGCATTACTGCACATCATAGCTTCAGTGCTTGTGTTAGTTTATATCTTGTCTTCCTTCATCTTGCAGGCTCAGAAGAGATATAATTACAGCACATCTTTCCTTTTAAAGTTTCCTGCTGGGATATTTTGTGCTTGAAATCAATGCCTGCCAGTGTGCCTGTGAAATTTCCTGAGGAAGTCGTTTAAATGGTGCTGTAAAAACCGGGGACTGATTTAGTAAGGAGGAGCAATCCAACATTGTTTCCAGAAACCCACAGCACTGAAGGAAATGGAGAGCAGAGGGGCTGGGGAGGTCCTGCCCATGGCTGGTGGTTGCACCTCTCAGCAAATACCTGCATGGGGATGAAGATCTGCTGGGGTGAAAGGTACCTGGATAGTGTGGAATGCAAACACAGGATATCAGGAAGGACTGTCCTCCTTTGTGTCAAACAGGAAGGTCTCATGAAACAAGGGAAGCAACATTATTGCTTCAAACTGCTCTGCTTGCAGAAGGTGTCCTCACCTCTAGTCAGCACAGCCTGGAGTCACGTTATGGGAAATAGCAGAATAACCTCTTTTTATTTTTTACAATTGCCTCTCTTGTGTTATGTCAGGATGCCCCCAGCCCAGCAGTGAGGCTCTTCGCAGCCCTGACCTTTGCTGCCACACGCTTGGCACCAGCAGCAAGCTTCTGGGAGAGCAAGCACAGGGAACATGAAGCCAAGTGATACAGATCTGTTTCTTGCTCTCCTTTCATCCCTTCCTTGGGGATAATTCTGTTTTTTGCAGGCCCTCCAGCAGCACTTCTTATGGGAGGACTGGCTCCCACTCTGGGAGCACTGCTGGGCTCAGGAAGGAGGAGATGGAGGCTGCCCTGCTTTATATGTCTTGCATGGGCTCTGGGATGCTGTTCTGGGAATGTCAGACTGGAGCTGGTGGCCTGGAGGACTAAATGTTTCATGCAGTCCTCTTCCTAAGCCCTCAAGCTGCTGTACTAAGAGGATCTTGGTGTAAGCATTTGGCCCTTGCTGAGATGTTACCCAAGGAGCTGGTGAGGTGAAAGCTGAGAGCAAAGGTCTCAGCCAGACCCGAGCTCTCACTTCTAGTCTTACGGATGTGTTTTATATCAATTCGCCATCAGATGGAGCAATTTTGGAAGCAAAGACAGCTCTTCCCCTTCCACCCTCCCTGAGCCCAGGACTCAGCAGTGTGCTACAGCATCCTGCTGCATCCTTGGCATCACTGAATCTGGGCACCTTTATCTGTGGGGGGAAATAACTGCAACAGTTTGGTAGCCCTGGTGCTCCCTTGGGAAGCACAAGGAGGAGTTTTCAGTTTCTTCATTTAAAAAACAGGAATTCAGCCTGGACCTCTGGCTGCTGTGTGAGCGTGGGGTTCATCGTGGCTGCACCCTGTGAGAAGCTCCATCTGCCAAAGAGAAACTAAGGGGATGCTGTGCTGGGGCTGTGGGAACTGCAACAATCTGTGGTATGAGCAGAGATTCAGTGCTTGGTGATGTGTTCAGGTGAGGTGTTAATGTGCTTTCCTGGGTGAGCAGGCAGGGCAGGAAGGGTTTCCAAGGTCGTAGCCTTGAGCTGAAGTGCACAAAATGAAGCAGAGTCTGGGTCAGCTTGACTCTGGGATGCCCCTGGCATGTTGGGATGCTCAGCAGGATCTCCTGCCCTGTGCTTCAAACCTGGACCTGTCCCATCTCACCTGCAACATCACCCTGATTTTGATTCTGTGGACACTGGTTCAATAGAGCCAGTCTGTGCTGCTCTGCTATGAGAAGCACAGCAGCAAGAAATCAGCTGGTGAGGGCAGATATTTGAGCTGTGCTCCAGGAGCTCCCTTGGTAGTATTTACTTTGACACTGCAGGGGTAAGACATAAGTAAGTACCTCTGTATTTAGGTGTTGTGCATCAAGGGGAGTTTGCTGGAATGGGACATCTGAACTGGGGTGCAGCACACAGCCATGGGGGATAAATGCTGGTTGAAGCAGTGGAAAAGAATAGAAATGATGGAACTTTAAAGAGAGGCTAAAAAAACCCCAAAAAAACCTTTGCCTATGGAGAGAGGAAAGAGGAGAAAGACAATTTTTCTTTCCAGCTGTTTTTCTTCAGTTCTAGGAAGGCATGGGCTGCATGACTGCATGCTGTATGCATTAGCATCTTGTGTGCTTCAAAGAAATACACCTGTGGATCTCTCTGAATAATAGGAGTTAAATGAGCTACATTAACCACACATTTCCTCCTTCTGAATTTTCAGGACCTCAGTAGTGCTGTTTTGGCAGGTTAAGCTGGCAGTTCTTGCCATGATGTCTTTAAAGGTTCATTAAACCCCTCAATGTGCTATCTTCTTTTTCTAAGCCAAAGATTAAACCAAAGATTTTTGTGATTAATAGCCCAAGTAAAAAGACTCAATAAAACCTCAGTTACATTGTGAGGTACCTCATCATCCTTGCAGTGATGGTAAGATCATCCTTATGATGTATTGATGTGGGACAGCACCTAACTGCCTGGAGCTTCTCTGCAAATACACTGCCTCCAGCAGCTCTCCTGCCCAAGGTGCATCATGTCCACCCTCAATATTTCAGATCTTGCTATCACTTCTTGGTGAGAGACAGTTTACAGCTGTTAGGGTGAAATCCTGCCCAGGCTTGGGTACACATCAGGGGTGAGGAACTCTTCAAAATGAGTAGGATTTGTTTCCCTCCTCCTTGCATGGGGACACAAATGGATCCTACAGCTGGGATGCAGACAAGGAAACATAAACCACCCCAGAGAGCCCATGGAGATGACAACCTCCCTCACATCACACAGCCCTGCCCCCCCTGTAAATCTGTGCTGTTGTTTTTGGCTGGTAAATGAAAGCCAATCTGAGGCCTCCATCCAAAACTCAGTCCCTGGCTGTGTGGGAGAGTTTGTACATGAATGTCCAGAAGGCAGACTGTTTGGTTTGGGAGGGTTTTGGTGGTTGGTTGGTTCTATCCCCCAACCAATTCACTTTAGGTTTCACAAACAATATGGAGCCAATAACACCAGTGCCAACAAACTCTGATTCTTATCCTGCTTCCTGGTATTTGCAACCCTGGTTTTTTGGATGGGGAAGCAGTTTGTGTCAACTGGCTTCCCTGCTTACCAAAACCTTTCCTTTCCCACTCCTGGGACTCTCTCTCCCTGGGCCAAGCTGGGAATGGCTCTATTGCCCCAGCAGCCCCTGCCAGGGGGGCTCCTGGCTCCTCTGCTGAATTCAAAACCATCCAGCAGTGATACCAATCTCTGTCCCATGCAGAAAAATTGCTATGAGCTGTGCCATTGCTGTTGGATAGGGGCTAACACTGTACTGGCATGGATGCTGCAATAAGGGTCTGGGCTCAGGAGGAGGGGAACATGGCTTGCACACGACAACTGGTTAATTTTTGAGCAGCCTTGTAGCTATTTTAGTTACCGTCTCTTTTAAGGAGATCAACACTGAGGGCAAATTCCTTCCCAGATAAATCATGCTCATTCCACATGCAAGAGAAAGTGGGGAATTTTGTTTTTCAAGTGGCTGCTTTGCATGTTTCTCTGGCTGGCAGCTTGCACAGCAGTGCCAGAGCCTCTCTTATTGTGTGCGTGATGTTTGCAGCTCCAAATGAGGAGTTATGGCCTCATGTGATGCTTAGGGGATAACTCTCCCCAAGATAACTCTGTGTAAAGGCAGAAGATTTTTTTAAAAAATCCTTTTAGAGAAGGTGTCAGCCCCATACTCTTAATATTTGGGTTTTGGTGTAAGTTGTTTAGTTGTTTTTTTTAGGAAAGGAAGGGGAAGCTGTTCACCTGGCACTGTGATTCCCCCACAACATCCCACAGGAGACCCTTGTAGGATCCATGCCACTTCTTGTTCCACGGGAGGAGGCCACTACTGCCTGTGGAGGGAGGCAACCAGTTTGGGTTGAAAGCTCTCTGCATCTTGTGTTTGATTTATAAAATTATGACAAGCTTCATGAAAGGGACCTCAACAAATCATCAGTCTGTTCCACTGGCCCAAAGCTAATTTGCTTCTCTAGCCAAAATAATGGATTTGGCACCTGTTAAAAGCTAGAGATTATTTTCTAGTGTTTGCCAAAACAGCTCTTGATTGGAGGGTTAAACTGAATGCATCTTTGAAGGAGTCAAAAACATGTGGCTTGGGGTGTAGGGGGATTTCCCCCCTCCCACCGTGTTTCAGGGCCCCTCCTGCTTTGTGTGAATTTTTTATTTCCCATGAATGAGCACCAGCTGAAATGTTCTGGTCCTTGCTGTGGATAACAGCATCCCTTCAGAGGGAAAGCTGCAGAACTGCTCCTGTATTTTTCAGTAGCTCTTGACCTGGAGCCAGGCCTTGTTTCTGGAGCTGGCTCCTGGCTCCAGCACAGCTGAACACAAGGGCTGGCTCATCCAGCCCCAGCCAGGCTCTTGAGTCTCTCTGCTACTTGGTTCAGGGATGCTTGTTGGAAATCATCTTGCAATGAACTCTTCTCTGCTCACATGAAAGCCCTCTGATTTCCTGATGTGTGTTGTGCATATTAAACCTCTCGAGCTGCTTTGGGCAGCATCTGCTTTTCCCAGTTTCAGCCCTGCTACAGCCCTGGTATTGTTTTACAGGGATCTGAAGACCATGTGTGTTTGTCCCTTCCACAGAGAATGCACTTTCTGCTAAGAGCTGTCATGTGCTTTTTTGTTTTGATCCTTTTCCTATGTGCTTGGGGTCATCTTTGCTGCAAGCTACAGATCACGTACAGGGCAGTCGATATTTGCTGGGTTTACAAGAAATGTGTTGGCTGCAGTTCAATGAGTTGTTGCACTGTGTCAGTGGATTTGGCAATAAATCGATTTCTTTGCAAACTCTTGTTGCTGTGGATTTGCTTTGTCCATTGCAACAGGACATTCAGAAATGCTGGTGGCAAGGGAGCTGCTTGTGGGGGAAAAGATGCTTCTCCCTTCCCACCCATCCCCATCTCGGTCAGTGAGACTGGGAGAAAAAATCCCCAGTGACAGGCCACACATGACCAGAGGTTTCACTGGTGTCAGCTGCCTCTGAACAGAAGCCAGAAATGCTGTTGATCTATCAGAAATACTGAGATACTCGATGAATATCAGCTTTGGCAGAGTTTCTGAGAGGAACTGCTACAGTGACTTTACCTGAACAAGCTGCTGTGTAGGGCAGGTGGGTGGGAGGCAACCCCAGGGCAACCCTTTCAATATCTGCCTCTGAAAATCATCTAGGAATCCATCTAACCCTATCAATGCCTTAAAAAACCTTAAAAACAAACAAACAAACAAAAAAAAAACCCCCCAAAAAAACCCAAAAAAACCAAACTAAAAAAATTCTAGAAACCCAACTCTCATTGTTGTCTGCTTTTGAAAACCTTCCTGTGTATCTTGGAGCCAAATGCTCCGGCAGAGTGTGAGTCTGTTCAGGATTTAGTTCAAAGGGGCTGGAAGGAACTCCTGGTATTGCAAAACAGGCAGTGCTGGAGGCCAATCACTGCCCCAGCAGCCCCTACGCACGGGCCTGGCCCCAGCCCAGGGATGGCAAATTGGTGACTCAAAGCATTGAGTTAGTCACTGCTTGATGGGGAATCCAGTAAGATGTCTTAGAGGATTGCACCAGATAGGTTGTTCTCCAAACATGGCAAGGAAAGAGTAGCTAAAACAACAGGGAATTCAATGCATGCCTTAATTTAAGCGTGCCTGAATCTTCCTCACAATACATCACCATGACAACTCCATCCAGATTTCCAGAACAACCACTTCCAGCCATTAAACTATCAACTATGTACTCAGTGTAACAGCATATTCATAAAGCAATGGACTAAGTGCCAGGAAAAGATGTGATCAAGCAGCCTTATGATACTCAAGAGGAATACTGTACTGCTCCAATGTGCATTTTAGTCTATTTTTTTGTTAAAAGCAGATGGAGATGAACATAAACTGAACACAGAGAATGTTTGTGATAACTTGCAGTAACTGCTGGGTGTGTTGAAATTGTAGCACCAAAGGAAAAGCACTGCAAGGTCTTATAGTGTTTGATAATGAGATATCCCTTTCCTAGCGGGCTGCTGAGCTCTTGAAGGTTAAATTCAAGCATTATTCTGGGTTTAGGAAATGTAGATCCCCTTATTGTATATTTTCCAATGACTCATGGCAAGGTGAGAGCTGACCATGCAAGTTCTCAATCTCAGTGTTCTAGCAGCAGGACTCTGCATGGTTTTGAAACATTCAGTTTCAGGCCACTCACAATGTTTTTGCCTTCCTAAAGCAGAATAAATCAGAAGTGACCATGACCTCTTAGAGAAGGATATCTGAGTAGCAAGCTGGTTTGCAGTTGGCTTCCCAAAACATCATTTTTTAGCAGTATCAGACAATCTATGCCCAGAACATTTAGAACCACCAAGTGAAGGATCACACATCTTTCTGATCCCTGTGTGCTGTTTTTTTTCATGATTGTTGAAGGACAAACATGACATGATTTCTGAGGGATTTCCTAAATGTTCCCACAGTAGCCTTTACCCCAGTTTAAACTCTTAAGATTATTTCAGGGGGTACTTTTCTCCTCCTTGATGCTCATTCCTTAGGAGTTTGGCTGTGCAGGATGAGCCCAAACAAAAAAGATCTAATGCAAAGGGGGGGTTATGCTAGGGCACCCCAAAGCCCTGCTGGCCACGAGCATCCTTGTCCTTGGGGCCAGTTGAGCCCCATCTCCATGGCCATGCATTCCTGCCTGTAGGCTGAGCACTGCATGTCTGACCTTCTCACCCTCCTGGCAGCATTAAGTGTCCTTTTCTGTAAGCTTCAGCAAGGCTATATTTTCCTTTCTTTATTTCCTCATCTCCAACAGCTGGTTATTATCATCATGAAGCATAAATGGCCTCTTTCACACTTAGCAAGGTGAGGGCTTCTGTGAATAAAGCCTGACCACAGGGTTTGCATGATGAGAGCGTGAGTGATTCAGAGAGTTCCTGGCACCTAAATAAGTGAAAGGAACACTAGGAACACATCTCAGGTGAGGGGCTATTTCCATAGACTTGGCTCAAGAATATGTCCTGTATTTTACAGAGAAAGAGATCAGAGAATGAACTTATTAATATCTATAAATATCAGAGAAGGAGGTGTTGGGAGGATGAGGCCGATCTCTTTGCAGTGGTGCTCCAGTAATAGGACAAGGAATAATGGGGTTAAGCTAGAACATAGGAAGTTCTACCTCAACATGAGGAGAAACTTCTGTACTGTGAGGATGAGGGAGCACTGGAAGAGGCTACCAGAGAGGTTGTGGAGTCTCTTTCTCTGGAGATTTTCAAAACTGGCCTGGATGTGTTCCTGCGTGGCCTGCCCAAGGTGATCCTACTTTGGCCACTGTAGGACTAGATGATCTCCAGAGGTCCCTTCCAATCTTAACATTCTATGATTCTAAGAGACTTGGGAGATCTTTCCTTATGGTAAGGAGGCAATCAGCAGCACATCTAGGAAGGAGATTTCCAAACCAGAGCAGTGGGAAAGTATTAAGATGATAATAAGTGGAGTCAACTCAAGTGTCCAAATGAGCACTTGTTATTTGGTGGTGAATTCAATTGTCTCAAAACAAGCAAAGGGCATTCACCTACAGCACCAGGTGAGGGAAAAAATAATACACCTTTGATATGAAACAGATAGGTATTGCCCTTACACTGTACTTTTAATTACACTGCCCTTACACTGTACTTTTAATTTTATCACCCAGCATATCTAGGCACTGAAGGCAAGCTGGATGCAAATGTTACTGTTATTTGCATGAAGGGCTGAAAATAGCTGAATGCAGGTTATACTTATGGGCATGTAGATATCAGAAAGCCTCCAACAGCATCCTGTTACAGTTAATGGTCTGTGCTCATGCTGCTCCACGCTGGGATACCCTCAAATATCACAAACTAAGCAGAGCTGAGCAGGATCATTAGGAGGAAAGGAGAGCTCTGAAGAATCCTCCTGTGTTGGCAGCCTGGGTCCCTCTGAGCTGGTGTTGTGCTGATCCCCAGCACAGCTGTGGATGGGCTGCTGTACTGCAGCAAACTAGAAAATGCACAAGACTGAAATACAGCAGGCTGAGTTTGTTTTGGTTTTAATATTATATTTTTTTATTTTATTGGAGGGAAAGGATTTTTGTCTGTTGCCTTAATTCTGACTTGGTGCACTGCACCTGCACCCTGCTATTCCCCTCAAAAATCCAGGCTGAGACCAAAATCATCCTAACTTTCTCCCTGCTGGGAAAAGCCTCTTTACTTCTCTCTTGAAGGATCTCCTTCTAGGCTTAAATAAAGCTCTCTCTTTTCCTTTCAGCAGAGGCAGGCAAAGGGCTCACAACGTGGTCTGAGGAGACACTGATGTGCAACGATTTTCCTGAGAGGCATTGCAAAGGTAAGTCCTGTTTTGGAAAATGCATCCCACAGAAATACCAAATACAGCTTCCAGTAAGCAGCAGGAGGTTTAATCTAGCCTCATAGACTTTAACACCCACAAAATCCAGATCCAGAAAGGCAAGGGGTGGCCATGCCCCCAGCCTCAGCAGCTGTGGGTTGCTGAGTGCATCGTTTTCTTAACTTTGCCCAAAATCCCACTTTCTGAGTGGGTTTTATCCTGCCTTCCAAAAGCATTTTTGTGGAAGTATCAGGACATCTTTAATACTTGAAAAAAATGTGAACATCAGAGCCATTTAATAAGATTCTCCCCCGCCCTCCTTTCCCTTCCTTTTGTTAAAGCAGAATGAGGCGGGATGGACTCTTGTTTACAGTCTCTTCCAGTGGGCTCTTTGGCTGCCAATGCCACAAATGATGTCATTTGTTTAGAGGGAGACCGACCCTTGGAAATGCCAAATGTAATTAGGATCTTGCCTTTCAATTGCCTTTCCCAACACACTGATGGTGAGAAATGGCTCCTACCTTTTGAACTTTCAGACTTAGGGGTGAGAGCTTTCTCCTGAAAAACCTCTTGGCAATGGGTTTCAACACAGGGTGAGATTTCACCCCGGTGTTTGCAAATATCTGAATTTAGAAAGTTCAGGAGCTTTCAGCCAGGAGGGGAGTGACATCACTGAAAACCACTCCTGGGTGAAAAAAACCCCCATCATCAACCCCTGGAGACTGCAGAGTTGGAGGTTCTGCCTGCTTTCAGGTCCTCCAAGTCTGGGAGAAACGGGGCTGAGCCTGGTCAGATGCTGCCAGCTGGTTTGGAGCCAACCTACTGGGATCCTACTCCACCCATGACACTTAGAGAGAAACAAAGGGTGTAAAGGGTGTGTTTAGGGACAGGAAGAGGCGTGATGCTTGTGACTGTACTCCAGCTATTCTCCACTGTCTGAAGCCCCCTGAGGGAGGAGGTGGGAGGAGGCGAGGGGAGGAAGGCCAGGAGCAGATGGCATTAATTTAGCACAGCCCAAGGCTGCAGCACAATGAGCTGAAGCTCGGCCCTTGTTTAGAGCCAGCCTGAAAACCTGCAGCCCCGTGCTTGCAGGCTGCCCTTTTACCCACCATGAGAGGGGAGGAAACCTGGGCACCTGAGCCAGTCCTGAAATTCACCCAGTAAAGCTCCAGCTGACAACACTCAAGCTGCTGTCAACATGCAGCGATGCTCTGGGGGCCCATCCCAGAACTCACTGACGTCAATGGAAACCTTTCTGTTGACTTCAATAGAGTCTGGATCAGGCCCCTGCTTTATAATTGCAAGCATACATGGTTTCTCTCCTTCCTTCTGCTGACCAGAGATGGTAAAAAAGTGTGTGAGACATCTGCTCTTCAACAGTTCTGGCTGGCCAAGCACCTTTCTTACACTGGCATGGGGAGCCTGGAATCAGAATAAGATGTGTGCAGGCACTATTAGAATTACATCTGGTTTATTGTGATTTACTTTCAGCTTATTTGGTGATAAGAACATCACTTGTCCTGGCAGCTGGCACTGCTGCACACTGTGGTGTCCAGACCCACCCTCTCCTTGTCCCTCCTTCAGCAAGGGTCTGCTTCTCAACCTCATTTTGAATCCTTAGCTGTAAAATTCACAGCCAAGAAAACCTAAGGAGTGTATTTTCTTTATCCTCTAGTTCTTAATTCTCACTCCCATCACTGTCCTATGTGAAGCTGGTAGGTCCTATCTGCTTTTCTGAGAGAAAAGCAGCTCACCCACCAAGGAGCCCAGCCTGTAATCTGGTGGGTTTGTATGGATGTGAAGAAGCTTAACCCAGAACCTTCCTGCTGCTACTGATCCTCAGTGCTAGCTCCATGGCCTTAAGTCTCCTTCATTATCAGTGTCCTTCCACCAGCACCTCTTCCAGGGATTTTTGTGCAGGTTATTTGAGGATACTTGAGTGAAAACATGATGATGAAGCACCTGTGTTTTGACTACACACTATCTTTTGCTGCTGGTTTTAATGTTCTGTACATTCCTGTGTGATTACTTTTTCTGTGTTGCCTCTCTTTCATTGAGCCTGTGCATGCAAATCCATGCTGGATGTCAGGGAGGAAGGAGGGAGCACAGGGCCTGAGCTGTGTCCTTTAAGCACAAGATGGGTGCAGCCAGCAATTTCACCCAGCAGTTTGTGGTTATTCCTACAAGAAATGGATCAGCAAAACAGCTGCTGATTTCATTTTCAAAAAATGGAAAAAAGGTTTTCTCAAAAAACTGAAGCAAAGGCAAAGGTCTGCCATCAAATCCATGGGGCTGATCACTTCTGCAAACCCCAGCCACTGCCTGGTACTCCTTCAAAGGGCAGCCCAGATTCACAGTGTTGAACCTCCCAAAATTTTCTCCTTATTTTGTGTAAATTTGCCATCATGTTGTAGGAACCTTTTCACTATGGGGGATGAGACTAAAGCTTCCTTCTATCTCTTCCCATCATAGTAAATCAATGACAGACAACTGAAGACAGAGCAGAAATGCTTTATTGCTTTACTGATGCTCTTCAGTTTTATTTTGGTGCCAGCACTTCAG
The DNA here is from genome assembly GCF_003957555.1 of Calypte anna. NCBI lineage: Eukaryota > Metazoa > Chordata > Aves > Apodiformes > Trochilidae > Calypte > Calypte anna. Next base: position 14,507,424 of record NC_044259.1, on the reverse strand, counting down.
TTTGTACATCTGTGCCACAGAATCCACACAACCACCTATTTTAATCAGTCCTGAACCTTTTTCTGCTGCATCAATAGATATGGTTGTTTTACCATGGTAGGATATATTCGTAGCTAAGGGTGGAAAAAACTTCTCCTGGACCAGCTCAGAAGGGGAATATTGTCAGTAAGTTTTGTCATTAGGACTTGTAAATCAGCACAGAAGGTAGAGATTTAGAAAGTGTCTTTCCCATTCCATCATAAATCAAGTTCATTGACATCTTTTTAGAAAACTAATGGATTGATTTAATTTTTTATTATTATTTTATTTTTTTCCCCCTCTGCTTTTTACTTCAGGGGAGAAGACAGGTTGTGAAGCTTCTCACTGCATGTAGGTAACTTGGTAGCCACAGTACAGGCCAGACTAGAGTTGATGGGGTGCATTACCTGGGAAGCAGATCTTTGGTTTCAGAAGGGGAGTAGGCAGGAGACCACCCATTTCTGGAGGTGAATCCATTCACTGGTATTGCATGACCCCATTTTTAGAGCTGCTGGCTACTGCCTCCTGGTACTGTGATGCTGAGTGAAATGAAGGACTTTGCACAGAGTGCTCAAACCTGGCCAGATCTGGATTTGTTACGGCCTGATGGTGCTGATAATACTACGAGGAGTAGCATCAAAGTGAGCAGTCTCAGCAGGGCAGCTCTGTCCCTTCCCTGGATGTCAGGAGGAACCTACGGGGCTGTGTGCAGTGAACTCCTTTCCTTTGCAAGAGCTTGGCCCAAGATTCCACGGTGGGGCCACTCTTTGTTCCAGGCAGCAAGCTGGTGCAGGACTCACGTCCTGGAGGCAGGGAGGAAGGAAACCCTAAGGAAGGAAGATTAATAACACTCTGAGTCATGACCTAAGTCTCAGCCTGCCCCCGGGCAGCACGTGTCGTGCTCACCATGAGTGGGGTTTAGAGCAAAGTGACAACAGATGCTCCTGATTCAAGTGTGGTAAAGAAATCTCTTTTAGGTTTTCAACTTAAGGTTGTAGAATTTAGTGTCTAGAATGTTTTTTAAAGGTGGGCATCTGGGGGAACCTAAAACATTGTGGTTTATTTAAGAAATATTAGCAATAAGCACAGGTTAGTGCAAAAGGCAAGATAACAAAGGCTGTGTTGTCCTGGTTTGATGTACCATCAGCTGGCAACTTTGGCCAACACCTGAGAGACTCTAGAAGAACACCATGAGAATGAAAAGAGTTTTTGTGACTCGATTTTATTTTCTGAGTATAAAAATCCTTCCACTGCTGAGGTACTTGTTTTCAAGAGCTGAGGAAGAGTCAGGAATACTCAGTAACTCCTGGATTTAACTGCACCATGAGGAGTTTGGAGAGGAGGAAAATGCCCTTTCCTTCTTCTCCCTTGCTGATCCTTGACCTTTGTCACAGTCCCTTCCAGGCAGGGACATTTGTTAGGGCTATACAACCTTCACATGTTTGCTGTTGTAACAGGAGGTTTGGATGTTTCATGAAAACGAACCAAAGGGAGAGGTTCATTAACCAAAAATCTGGTGCAGTTTTTTAGCTGAATGTGATAATGGCATTAGTTAGATGGCAAATCTCACATTTTCTGGTGTTGGAAGGGTAGGAATTGCTGATGGGAACTTGAAGATTATCAGTAAAATAGTGCCAATGGGGAACACAGAGGTGGGGGGGATTTGATAGTGGTTTGACCTTCGCTCTGCCCATGTAAATTCTGGCACATTCAGTCTTCAGAGAAATCACAGAAGAGACAAAGTTGTCAACATCTGAGATGAAATCAATACCCAGATGGAATTGATGCAAATTTCCAAAACAAAGGCAGCGAAGGTAAAAGCTCTGCTAACATTTGGCTCTCCAGTCTGAGATCCCTGGAAAAAAATTCATAACTTAATAGAGAGATGTTCTTGTTTGTTGCTTCTCTCCAATCTTTCATGGTCATTTGAAAATTAAACCAGACCCTCCTCCTCCACACAGTCTAGTACTGTGAAAGCAGCTTGTTACAAAACATGGTTCAGAATGTTTAAATAAATCTATGTAGAATAGAGAAGGAACTATTAATGATGCATCACTCCTCTGACAGGCTGCAAAGTTATTTCACCCTTCAACACAAGCGCAAAAGCATAATGGAATCCCCACTGAGTGTTTTCATGCCTATGAGAACATTAAAAAAAAAAGGCACAACAAAATGCCCAGTGTGCCTGTAACTGTTAGCTTGGGTGAGTAAGGAGGCCAAGAGAAAACGTGGAACTGTGGGAAATATTTGTGGCAAGGGCAGGAAACAATAACTGAAAGTGATAAAAATGGATGATTCTTGCACAACCACGCATCGGGCAGTGAAGTGCATTGCGCCCTTCCCAAGGGAGGACAATCAGCAAGCAGAGCATCAGTGAAGGCTCAGGGGGTTTTCTCTCTGCTGCCATAAAGGATTTTAAAAGCTAGAATTTAAAAGGACCTCCAGTTGGGAAAGGAGGCTGTTTCTGGTGCTTTTGGTTACAAAAAGGGCCATTCAGCTGAAGGGCAAGACTAGGTGAGAGATACTTGGGCTGCACCATTTTAATCTATTCTTTTTTGCTTCTAGTTTAACTGAGAACACGGAACAGGCACAGATGTAGCATTGCAATGTGTAAAAGTGGGGTACTAAATAGTACATTAACAGAGAGCTGAATTCTGCTGTTGTCAATCAGGCCCTATTCAGAAAGAAAGCGGCAACGCTTCTGCCTGCATGAAACCCCTGGATGACTTGGCCTTTAATTTGCAATAATTAATTTCAATTCTACTGAATCCACTGAACTTTATGAACTCAGAGTGGTTGCTCAGGTACACATCAGTGGTGAACTGGCTGTAAATGATGATTTGCTCCTGAGAAGCTATTAACTCCTCTTGTCTCCCCCACCACCACCTCCCTTGCAGCACAGATTGAAAGTACTTCTGAAGCCTTACATCCTATTTGATGTTTAAATGCAAAGAACCTCAAAAAAGTTGTCCTGAATTATTGCCATTTACTACACAGAACTGTTCTTTTATGCAGGTCCAAAAGCTTTTCTGTATTCAGAAGCTGGGGTGGTTTAACTTTGCTCTCCTTTCACACTGACGTAACTTAATAACCACCCAATGGGAAGTGATGGTTATAGTGTTGTAAAACTGCTGGAAATAACAAGATTATCTTTGACTAACCACAGGTTTTTCCATGTCAGGAATCTGAACAGCCTGAAATAATTTCTTTTTTTCCTTTTAGAAGGAAGTAGTACATAATATACCTAGGGGTTGCACAAGACATCATGCTCTTCTCAGTGCAAAGCCTGGGGAAATAGGTGGAAAGGAAAAAAGGCAAGCAAGGGAAGCAATCTGTGAGAGACAGGCCTCTGAAAACTAAGTCTGGTATTTCTGAAAGTTAGAAAAAGGTATTTGTCAGTCAGGTGATGGGTAGGACCTGGGAAAGCCACACAACTCATCATTTTTGTTGTCCATAAATTCTGGAGCCACCAGCAGGACCAGTACATTGCAATCTGAGAGAAAACCACGAGAGTTCATTGCAAGCTTCTCATAATCTCATTAACATTTGTCTTTGTTTCCTGGGGCAATACTGGCCTGCAGGAGGGCAAGTCCATTCTCCTGTCACCCCTCCAGGCTGGAGCTGCTCCTTGGGGTCCACGATGGTGCCAGGGATGGCTCTGCCTTCTGCTGGGAATATCCCCAAAGGTGCATGTGGCAGCTCACCCTGGTGGGACACACAGTCCCCTTCCAATTCCCCTAGAGAGGAGAAGCTCATGGCAGAGTCTCAGCTCTTTAAACTGGTCATGAATCACTCAAAAATTTTCAGAACTCTTGGTTTGGAAGGTACCAGGTTTCCTGTCTGAAGTTCTCCCAATATCCGTTCAGCATTGTTGTCCTTCCGCTAGGAATATTTTTTCCTGTATATGAAAATAATTGCAGTAATGTTCACAAGATAAAAATGGAAATATGCTACATGCATCTGATATATTTTTTTTTTTTCTTTCCAAGCCTTCGTTATTTATCACTCCTCATAGAAGCAATTGTATGGAAAACAGAAATTTCAGTTTTGCTGTGTTTCCTTTTGGTCTGGTGCCATAAACTCTTGTAGCATTTGAAAAATCTGAAAATCCTTTCTTTCACCTTAAATAAGTACCTATGTACTAAGTACATGACAGAATTCTCAGTTTGCATCAGCACTATCCTAGCCAGTGGTGCAAACTGGTTTACATCCAAATTTTTCAAGTATTCTTTTACTTCTTTTTAAAGTGGTCCCTATCTGGAGTGAGCAGATCAAATGGTAATTCTTTCTGAAAAGGTTTCTTTGAGTCATGTAAGACTGAATAAAACCATAATTTTGTATTTTACTGCCTCAGTGGGGAAAAGCTGTTAATTAGGAGTACCGTGGCAAAGAAAACTGCTTTTTGGCTCTGCCTGCCAACTGGTTTATTCTTCTTATAAACAATTGGTCCCACTTAATGGCCAGACCATACTCTATTTACTGGCTACCATCAAGTGTTCCCAGACCTCGTAGTTTTATGCCTGTGAAACACTTGCATGTTATGATCTCACCTCATGATACAGAATCTCTCTGTTCAAGTTTATACATGACGTGGAAAGTCTCAGAGATGTACTCGGAGGCTCCGAGGTGTAAAATTAGTGTAATTCCCCTGGAATGAGAGAGCTGAGCCAGTTTGTATCAAGTGAAGCTGTGGGCCACAAGGTCTCACAGACATTTGCTTTTGTCTCGCAAAAAAGCAAACAAACATTCTTCATTTCAATGGAAAATCAGGCTTCTGCCTCTCCTCACTCATGTACAGAAGAAGATCAAAGATGGTACAATCTCTGCTTGCAAGGCAGCATTTCACTACCAGACAATTAATATGATAGTATCAGGGAAATGAAAATCTGTTCCATGCCTAGGTGTTTCCCCTCATGGACTGGAAAACTACTTGGTTTATCATTTTTTGTCTTTAGGCAAAAAGGTTACTCTTTATTTGCATGTTTGTCAGTTTGTGCTTGAGAATAAGAGATTTACTTAAAAACAAGCTCAGCCAGCTAAATGAAATGCCAATGGTTTTATTATCCTGAGAGAGCAAAGCACTTAAGCCCATGATTAAAATGAAGTTAATTGAATTTAAACGTGTGCTTAAAGCAGTCATAAATACTTCACTGAATAAATGGCAGACTTTTTCTTGTGCTTCAATGAAAGGAGTAATCTGTATTTTCCTAAAACCTGGGTTTATAGCCTTCTATCAGAAGTTCCAACTATCCTAATAATAAAAACTGGCCTCAAAATCTAGATTTTTTTTCCTAAGAAATTTGACAGAATAGAGATCAAAGTGCTGATTATATAAGAAATTGGCAGGGTAGGTTTGAAACAAGAACACAAATATTAAAATCTGGGTGTGATGAATTACATATAAGAAAGGCAGGAAAAGCTTATTTCAAGTTGAATTGTGTGGCTTTCTCAGAAACACATCCTTGGTAATCAGGATGGAAACACCTCCTCCTTCTACGAAATCCCAGAACGTCAGAAGTCAGGGGGTGGTGGAAACAGCAGTGCAACTGCTGCCTGGTTTTGCACTCAAGATCTCTGTACCTCCTTAGGCTTTGGAATTAAGTTAAATTAAAATCTGAAATTAAAAATTTCAGCTCTGACATTGCCACTGATACATCTGACTGATTTCAGACACATGGTACTTTCTACCTGAACTTAATTTTCTTTGGTTTTCTAATAGGAATGAAAATGCCTTTTTCTTAGAAAGTGTAGTAATTAAATATTTATGAAGGATTTTGCTGCCTTTTTCAGTGAGACCAAAGAAACTCTGGCCTAAATCTGTTCCCCTGGCACATATAAATTTATGAAAATACCTTGTGACATAGGTTGTGTTTTACTGCAAGTCTAAGGAAGAAGAACAGGCAAACGGAAATTTGGGAAAGCTGCAATCCCAAATCATCACTGTCAAAACACAAGTTTTGGAAATGACTTTTCCATGAGATGTTTCTCATTTGCATTACTGTTTTAATAAGATTTTTTTTTCTATCAAAACACAACTTTTCAAAAATCCTCCTCCCTGCTACCATTTTCCCTTCACAGGAAATGTTAAAAAGCCACTTTTTTTTTTTTTTTTTGCTGTTCAGTTTCCCATTATTGCACACCTCTTATGTCACTTGAAGAGACCAGATATAGGTTTAAGACATAACATTCTTTGTTGTACATAAGCATATAAAAATGTAGATATAAAACTATGGATTAAAATATATGCTTACCTCACTTATGCTTGTCCACATAGTTGTGCTCTACCACAATGAAGCTTCACTAAATTGAAGCTCCTATTTAAATTACCTTTAATGTGGAGTTCTTAGCAATAGTTTCTTGATGTAGATTAGAGTAATTAATGCATTTTTGAGCTACGCAGTCTAAATTCATTACTGACTTTTTGGAAGCTTTGCTCCTGAACATCTTGAAAAAGCCAGAGCAGTATGTTAAACAAAAAAGCATTTAACAGGTTTTTGTCCAGAAGATATTTACTCCTATTAGTGGATGTATTTATATGTGTCATTTATAAATGCACGACAATATTTGTAGACTGGTGAAGAGGCAGAAGTGCAGTTTCACACAATTTGGGAAAAAACCAGACCAGAATCTGTGCTGTTTTAGAGACAGTAATATGAGATACGAGGATGAAAAGCAGTTCTGCTGAGAGCATGTGCAGAACATGCATGTGACCCTCAGTGGGATCAAAGGTCTGTGAGCTCAATGTCCTGTCCAACACCCTGAGGATGCCCAAAGGCAGATGGCAAGTATGAGGAAAGCAAGCAGCAGTTGCACAGAATACTGTCCCAGAAATTTGCAGCCTGGGGATTTCTGGAGTTGGAGTTTGATATCTTTACATTTAGTGACCTTTAAAAGGTTTTTCTTGTGAATTTGCTGTCACCAGTTTTGGGTTTTGAACTCCTGTAAACTTATAACCCATAATGTTTGGTGGCAGAGAGCTGAACCCTCTCTTACACTTCGTGTGAAGAACTACCTTTTTCTTCTCAAAAGCCTGCAGCTAAGCTTCCTTTCCACCTCCTCCAGAACTGGAAGACACAGCCTTCTTTCACCTTCCCTGTTCCACTTGTGGTTTTTTTTTTTGCAGATGTCTGTAATATCCCTTCTCAGCTCTTTCTTTTCCAGATGGAGGAGGCTGTTTAGACATTCCCTGTGTGGGTCCCATCTGATGTTTCACTTCACTCTTTTTGACCTTGTCTGTACCTCTGCCAGATGTTTCTTTTTGAGATGGGGAACCAGCCCTCTGCATGGAGCCAGAGATGCAGGTGCACCAGGAATTCAGTGTGATCATCTTTGCTTTGTTTGCCATTCCTTTGTAGCAATTCCTGACATTCAGTGCACTCCTTGGTAATCAAAAAAGCATTCAACACCTGCATCAAACTGCTATAATATTGTTTCTGGGTAAGAATATGTTAGAGCACGTAATCTTGGAAGTGACTTCACTCCCATCTGTGCAACTTTACATTTACATCAAATTTCATCTGCCTTTTGTTTCCTGTGCAGTGTGGTGAAGTCTTCCTTCAGTTCTTCACACTGAGTTCCTCATGTTCACTTTCCTCAAGAGCTTTGTTATCCACAGATGATCTTATTACTCCTTTCTCCAGCTCACTCAGCAATACGTTGAGCAGCGTACAGAAACTCCACTTCCCTTGCTGTGAAAAGTAACCAGGCACTGCCACTCCTTGCTGCCTTTCTACTGAGTAGTTATGTCTTCTTAGGAGACCATTACCTCCTCCCCCCTGGCAGATTATCTTCCCTGAGAAAGGCAGGAGACATTGCCAAGAGTCTTTTAGAAAATCCTGGTAGAATACATCAAGGAGAACATTATCTTTCTTGCTGCTGACTGAATCTTTCAAAGAAAGCAAAGTCTGACTTTCCTTCACCAAGCTATACTCATCTTTCCCTGCTGGATGCCTCACGGGGGGTGTCTGACTCTTCCTTTCTACTCTAGGCTCAAATCTTGCCATATAATTGGAGCTCTGGCACAGGAACTCAGACTTGCAGAATGAGGGAGACACAAGGTTTCCCATGAACTGGGCTTTGAGAGGGTTGAGCTGATCATTTAGCCACAACCCTCGTGACCTTCGTGAAGACCGGTGGCTCGTGATTGCACATAATCATAATATTCTTGTTATTTCAGAAAGAAATGCTTTGATTCTGCACGCATCTAATCGTCTGAATTTTATTTTCTGTTTTAAGTGGTTGTTCTGGGGTGTGCAGCTGTCAGAATGTTCTATTAGCTGGACTTTGAAACGTCTCTTAGCTGGTCAACACGACTAATCAGCTTTTATTGTGTTTAGCTCAGTAGATTCACATAGAAGGATTTGTCTCCTGCAGACTTGTGCTCTCGTTGATACATGTTGCTCCCTGGTTTTGCCATCTTTGTGTATATGCAGAGTGGTAAAATGCAAATACAGAGGGCCTGGTATGAAGATCATTAATAATTTAGAATTGTATTTTTTACATGAAAAGCACCATTATCCTAATTAAATGGGCCCATTTTCAGGTCTGTGTGTGCATGTGCACACAGACATACCATCTGAATGCCTGAACTGTGTACATATATATATGTATTACACATGTTTATACACATTTCTATCCCCTACATGCTTTCAGATAGCGAGTATTTTTTTTCTCTATTTCCCTTTTTCTGCAGAGAGACTTCATGCAAAAAGTCAATACACAGTGATTGCAGTTGTTCCCATTTTGCCAACTAGAGATAAATTATTCACCCATTAAGGCTCAGCCAGCTCTGGCAAAGCCAGGATTTCCACCAGCAAAGAGCTTTTTGATCTAGAGATTTGAAGAAAGACACGGCACCAAAGATGGCTGCGTCACATCGGACCGAAGAGCATGATTACAGGATGAAGGAAGGAAAAGGAAAAACAGACTTGACACACAAGTATTGCAGAAAGTTCCTAAAGTGGGAATTTGAATTCTCTGCAGCCAGCTCGGGGTGTGCTGCTGGGTGTGTTACCCGATCCCGTCCCAGCTCCACGCTGGGGACCCCTCCGCAGGGCTCCTCCCCGGCAGCCAGCATGAGAGCAAGAGAGAGGGAAATAGGACTTGCTTGGAAAGGAGCTAGTGAAAAAATAAAGGGTCAGAAAATGGAGCTGCAGTAATTATCTGGAAGGTAAAGCCGTGTTCGTTTGTTATTGGTTGTTGGGTGCCTTTTTTTTTTTTTTTCCCCCTTACCAGAGCCTGCCTGCCACTGAATTTAAGTTTTGAAGTACGTTTTGGCAGCAGAGGGGGAAGGAGATTGGTGGAGATGGCGTCACTTTATAAAAGTTTCTAGGTTTTACTGAGCTTCTTGTTTGTGGTGGGTTTGTTTTTTTTTTTTTTTTTTTTTTTTTTTTGTTGTTTTTTTTTTTTTTTTTTTTCCTTTTTTTTAAGGGATTGGGGGGAGGGAGGTTTGTACTCTTCGTAATGCAAGTGGGCGATGTGGCTGAGATCTAAATATACGCCTGTGAAAACAGAACCCCTGAGATAGCGACACCGATAGCAGAGGCTATTGTTAACTTTTGGGATTCCAATTAAATCCTGCAATGTTAAATATTTATTTAATTACTGGAGAGAGAGAGCAGGAATTCTGACTGTACTAACAGAATAAGGCAGTAAGGAGAAGGTTTTTTTTTTTTTCTGCTACCCCCCACTTCCAAATCTAAATAGCTATAGGCAAGCACAGGCTGGAATATGAACATTAAAGGACAAAAAGTTTCATCTTTGTTTTAGGAGTTATATTTCAGTCGGGTAAGCAAAATATATTGCATGTATTTTTCCGTATCTCCGGCTCAATCCAAACATAACATTCCAAAGGATAAAATCTGTTAGAAAATAAAACCCAGTTCGTGACAGCTGAACTTCTACACAGAGTCTAAAAATTATCTAAAAGCGCCTTGACAATCCTAAATGTCATTCCCAAGATGTGATGAATTGTAATTAGGGTTGTGAACTATTTTAGTGACCCTGCCTTACAAGGGGCCTGTCCAAGCAGCTGGAGAATTTATGAACTTTTTCTTGTTTTCTTCCTTTACTGCATGATATACAAAGGTTTGAAAATAATAGCAATAATCTTAATTTTTATTTCACATTTGCAAAAAATGTACCCAAAATGGAAAATCTGTTTGTCTTTCTATTTTACTTCCCATAAGTCTTTTTAAGACATTTCTCATAGGGCAATGCTTTAAAAAGTGGAAGAAAAGTTAACAATAATATAGTGAATGAAAAATAACATTTTTTAAGTATTATTGTGAGGGAAAAAAAAATATTTTGTGATTATTTTTTTTCACATCCACCTGGCTTCTCAAAAAAATTCTGATTTTTCTTTTAGAAAATGTTTCTTATTTTCCTATTAAAAAGTAAATAAAAAACCCACAAAATTTCTGTATAAATTCTGCAAAGAGAAGTAAATAGCTTGCAACACACTGTCCCAAACCTGCAGTACACTATGCCCAAAAGCACTTTAATTTTATAATAGCTATTATTGTGCTTGTATATGCAGATCTTGATACTGTAGAGGAAATTATTAAACCAACTATTTGGTGGGGGAAAAAAAAAATAAAAAGCTGTGTCCCTAAGTGTGCCACAAAATCTGAATACCAGTTGCAAAGGCTCAGAGTCCTGTGACTTGGGGACTTGGGCAGATGCACAACCAGAAGGAGAAAGTCAGGTCCTGTTGGTTCCTGCTTGAGAAAGCTGGAGTCCTCTGCAGTGCCATCACTAATTGTTTTGTGTTGGGAAATCCTCAGGTGATAAAACTGCTGTTAGAAAGTTGGCTTGTGTGTAATTAAGTCTAGGTCTAGCTATTAAAACCTAGTTTTGTTACTCATAGGCTACACTCTTCAGCTGTGTATGCTTGCAAGATACAAATAACCTCAGTGTCCTCTGCACTGGTCTAAGCCAAAACCATCTGTGTGATGAATGGAGAGAGATTTTAGCTATAGGTTTTATTGTTCAGACATATCCAGTGGGACAAATTACCTTTATTGTAATGGGTACAGTTATTGGAATAGATTACTTCTATTTCCAGCTCTTCCTTTTTCCTTTCATTTTATTTATTTCCAGAGGAGATGCTGGAGGTTATGTAGTCTTCTTCCTTTAAAGCTTAAAATTCTGAATTTACTCATAAGCAAAAGGTTTTTTGTTTTCTTTTTGTTTTTTTTTCTTTAAATTTCTGTTTCAGAGTGTTTCTGTTTATTATATACAAGCTTCTCCATAGAGTGGGTGTAACCAGGAGAAGAATTTGGCCCATGATGTGAGCTAAATTTTCAGTGCTTCCACTATTTAGAGCTCTGTTGTGCTAAAAATAGTTTCCCTGTGGTTTTGGCCATGGAGCCACAAATACAAGTTTTCAGAGCACAGTTCTTGTGGATGTCAGACCCAGCTATTGCTACAAGAAATGGAATTCCAGCTCATGACTGTCAGCAGATGATTCTGGTGAGTCTGAGGCTGCCTGTTAGATCTCCTGACTGTCCCAAAGCAAGAATATGTCCCACCCAAACATCAGTACCCTCCAAAAAGGAACTTCAGAAGGAGGTGCTGGGGCTGGGAGTGAAGAGTTCAAGGAAAAGTTTGGTCTATGCAGGTGATAACATCAAAGAATACACCCAGGAGGCTCCATGTTTGGCTAATGGTGTAGGACCTTAAACAAGTGGAAAGGAAGGTAGTAAATCTTGTAAGAATTAAGTAAGACACAGTTTTCTTCATGGCTGATTTTGAGCAGGGCTTTCATTAAAAAAAAAAAAAAAGCTCCTAGTGACTACAGGTCATGGTAAGTAGAAGGAAGTTAAGTGTGATGTTAAATTCCTTCTCTTTCTGTACTACATTTTCTATTCCACTTATATGGTCCAGCTTCTCAGATGTCCACAGGGATTTGGTCTGGTTGCTGCAGACAGTTTTTAGGAGGCAGGAGCTATCTCTCTTCTGAGAGTAGCAGTGGGTGTCAAGGCTCCAGAAAGTGTTCTTACAATGTGAGGTCATGTTCTGGAAATAGTTGAAAATAATTGATTTAGAAGAATGAGAGTACCACATGTTTCTGTGCTGCTGATGCAATGGTGAGGGTAAGCTGGAGGATGGACTAGAAAAACAGCAGTGCTGGAAGAATAGGGAAAGGAATGGAGCCATATAAAATTCTTTTCTTTATCATTTCTTCTGTGAGAGCGGTGTGTTACTTTGTGTTAATCAGCTGGGACATTTTTTCCATTCCTCCAGGAAGATTTCCACACCCCCATTCCAAGAAGCAGATCCAATTTAGCAGTACTTTGCCCTGACAAGACTCTGTTCACAGGTGTCAATGGAAGAAGGTTTTGCATTCTGGTGTGGACTTTACCCTGGTTCTCAGGCAGGCTTCTCTCACTCATTACTTGTTATATGTCTTACTTTCTCACAGGGTCCTTTCCCCCTTTTTAGGATATTACATTGCATACATTTCATCTATGTTTTTTAGACATTTTTTTAATTGCACATTCAGTTTTGTGCCCTTAGTTGACTCTCAGATCTGTCACACTGGGTATGTCATCCACAATATATTCATGTTTTATTCTGTAGAATGTGAAAAGATAGTGTTGAGCTCAACTTACAAAACCTTTACGTGATGTCTTTGTTTCTAACATCTCCAAAAGTGTACCAGCATCCACCTACATGTCTCATCTAATTTATTCTCCCAGTCTAAGAAGAGAAGTTGGCAGCTTGAAGCTCGATGGGCATTCTACCTTTGGGTATACTTGGGGTATAACTTGCATTTCCCTCCCCTGGCCTACATTTTCATGTTAATGTCCTATAAATGTAGCTTGAGGAAGAAGACTGATTCTGCTCTCTATTTCTTGGTGCTGCTGTATGAGTTGAGTCATGCAAAGCATCTAGGAGTGTGGCTGTAACAACAACAGAGTTCATAATTTATTGTCCTAGAATTCAAAGGCTGTGAGCCAGTGAGTGTAACCACCAGCAAGGGCCTTGCAGGTAAACACTTTGAAATATATTTCCTCCAGATACTAAACATTTTTTTTTTTTGCTTCATTTTCTTCTGGATGAGATGAGATGTCCACAATACTTGTATTGCCTTCTTGCTGTGCTTGTGCTCAGTGTGCTGTGAATTGTGGAGTTATTTAAGAGGACCAAATGGCCAGAGCAAATGCCACCTCCCTTGCCACTTGCTGAACTCTGCTCAAACACAACACTGTTTTTCTGCCTCAAAAATATACATAAAGGTATGTATAATATGTTAGCCCCTCCTTAGCCCATCCCACCCTGAAACTTTTCAAACAGGGATGGCATGTTCCTCTCTTCACTGCCAGAAAAAAAAATAAATTCTTTTCTCAGCATTTCCCCCTTCCCCCATTTCTTCTCAGCTGACAGCTGTGAGAGTGGAACTTTCTTGAGCTATCCCATCCATTTCCCCCAGTTCTGTTTTTAAGCTAAATTTGGATTAAATATCCAAACCATCTTACACACTACAGAATTATTTTTTTTTTTAATGGTCATAAAGCAGCTTTGCAAATATTTAATCTGGTTAAAGGCATAGTAATTGGGTTTTTTGTTGTTGTTGTGATGGTGGTTTTGTGTTTTGGGTTTTTTTTTTGTTGTTGTTGTTTTTTTGTTTATGGTTTTTTCCCCCCTCTCTCCAGCAATTTAGAAAGTTGATAGGGAATTAAGTTGAACAATGAAGTCATTTTAGAAGTAACAGGAAGGCCAAAGTTTCATAATAAAGCATCTTTTTTCAAGACTATTTCCTTCTAATTCAAACAATCTGTTTGATTTTGATTTTCAAACTACTACTTTCTAACCAAACAAAGATCTCATTAAGAAATACAGGGATCATATTCAAAATCTGGAGAGAAGAATCAAAATAAAGTAACTGAAGACACTTACAGAACTTCATGGTTGCTTCTCAACCTTGCAAGGCCTGATACAAACTGGTGGTAGTTTTTCTCTTGATTCTTTTGTACTTTGACCAGCCTGGAAGGTTACAGCCAGCTCCAACATAAACACCTCCAGCAGCAGAGTTTTATGGGAAAGGAGTTTTCTCACTTCATTGCCATTAGACTGGGTGCAAAGGAATGCAAGACAGGCACCTGTACTTTAATTGACTTTACAAGGCGGGTCCAAAGGTATAAATGTGTGCAGTTGTCCCTGCAGAATATGAACATCAGTAATTAAAATATCAAGGTAAATTGAAGGTTAGCTGGTCATTTTTCCTTGGATTATCATGGCTGCGTGTCTCTATGTTGGAAAATGGGAGTTTGCTAGTGCTAAAAGAGTTGATAGTTCCATGAGTAAAGAAATTCATTAAATCACATGATTTTTGGAAAATGTCCAGGATGCCTCGAGTCTACCCACTGCAAACCTTTTTCTTTAACTTGGGGTAGTATTAGAGTAGACCCACTGGCACGTGGCACCAGAGATTTAAGTGATGGAAACCATGGATGAAGTAGACAGTGGTGTAAGCAGTGTTAATTTTATTGTGGCCTTAATGAGATTCAGACTTGAATCATCAGATAGCAAGTGTCATTTACTTTGTCTGTTACTGCAATAGGAGATAACTTGACTTTAAAGATGTGGTCTTTGGACATTCCACATTAGTCTGTGACAAAATGGCAAAAAAAAACCCCTCACAGAAAAACAGTTTTTTAGCTGGTATGTCACATACATTATTACTGTACTCCAAAGTCTTATTGTTTAAGCTCAAAACCCACTGCTTTCTGAGGAGTGGTGTGCTGCAAGCAGAGATGTCTAACGGTAGATTTAAATTGAGAAGGGTTTTGAAAACTTCAGGCTTTTTGTTGTTTTCTCTCCTATACATGTATGCACACCTTCAGCTTTCCTCCTCAATGGAAGACTAAAACCTCCAGAGGAGGAAGCACATCTGAGCTGTGCATTGCAACTCCATCTGACAGCACACAATTGTTTTGTAACCTCAATAAGAGAGCATTTATGTTTCACAGAGACACCATGGCTGGCACATGAACAACACCTAAAATGCCTGCTGCCAATTTGCTGTTTGTTACTTGGTTTATTAATTAAGTTACACAAAAGATTTGGAAAAAGGCCAACATGGGGTTTTTTTGTCCCATATTTTGGACTGCCCAGCCAAAGCAGAACAATTGCTGGTGCAGAGATCCATACAAGTCCCAAAAGGTTAGCCCTGTTCTGTGACTAAATTACACCAAAGCCTTGCTCCTTCTCCACTGTCGTGAACTTTTGTAGAGATGCCCTGTCGGACTGTTAATTGACCTCTATCTACCTCAGATTGGAGTAAA
This sequence comes from Calypte anna, assembly GCF_003957555.1. NCBI lineage: Eukaryota > Metazoa > Chordata > Aves > Apodiformes > Trochilidae > Calypte > Calypte anna. The sequence goes on along the minus strand of NC_044259.1, from coordinate 14,492,116 downwards.
ATGGTGCTAAAAACTTGTGTTTACACCAAAAGTAATCAAGAGCCATGTATTTTTGAACCAGAAGAAAATTTCTTCAAGGATCATTATGCTTGAAATTGAAACTGCAGTTTGGCTCCTTGGATATCTTTGCTTTTTTTCTACAAACTGTACATTGATTTTTTTTCTACCTTTTTTTTTTTTTCTTTTCTCTTTTTGGTAGATGTTTTGCCCTTAATTTGTGAAAAAAAAAAAAACTGGAGGTGGTTTTGGCGTGGACACCTCTCTGAAACTTTCTTCTGGCTGTTCACAAGAGTTTAGAGGAACCAGGTCACTTCCATTCCTTGTGATAGGGGCAAAAGTGAGAAAAATCAGCAATTTGTCCCATACTTGTATTAGTTACAGAGTGAAAATCGGCAACTGTACCGTCCTTCCTAACACTGCCAACACAATTTCCTCAAGTTTTATGAACAGGTTTTGTTAATTTCCTATGGAGACCTCATTGCTGTCTACAACTACCTGAAAGGAGGCTGTAGCGAGGTGGGAACTGGACTCTTTTCACAGACGACCTTCAACAAGACAAGAGGACACAGTCTTAAGTTGTGCCAGGGGAGGTTTAGGTTAGATATTAGAAAGAATTTCTTCACGGAGAGGGTGATTAGGCTATGGAATGGACTGCCCGGTGAGGTGGTAGATTCTCCGTCCCTGGAGACATTTAAAGGAAGACTGGATGTGGCACTCAGTGCCATGGTCTAGCAACTGCTCCGGTGGGTCAAGGGTTGGACTAGATGATCTCTGAGGTCCCTTCCAACCCGGCTAATTCTATGATTCTGTGATTCACATGAAGAACACCTCACGGTGTTGCACCTCAGCACTGCGGATAAAACCAAAACGGGGCCACAAGCTACCCCAAAGCACAAGCGCCCAGCTGGGACTGGGATCAGCCACCGATACTGCAGCAGGGAGAGCGGAGAGCGCTGGATCTCAACCCCAGCAGCCGGCAGCCATCGCTGCCTGGCCTTCATCCACCGGCCGCCATTAAGGCCCTGGCTAGGCCCGGCCTTTCCTCCTGAAGAGATCGCCGCTTGAGGAAACTTGTTTTTGTTTTTTTTTTGTTTGCTAATTCCTCCGCCTTGGGGGCTAATTAACTTTTTCGCCAACAAACCCCCCCACGCTTCGCTTTATTTATTTATTAAACTTTTCCGTCTGCGGGGGCAAAACTTTTAACTCCCGCAGGGCCCTTCCGATCACGGCTCTCCGAACCCGGCCCGGCCCTTCCCGCCGCGTCCGCTTCCTCCCGCCCGCCCTGCGCAGGCGCCTGGAGCCCGAACCCGCCCGCGCTCACTCCCCGTTCCCCCCCTTCCCGCCCCGTCCCCTTCCCTCCCGCCCCTCGCACACATCCGGGTCCCGGCGCTGGCCCCGCCGGCGCCGCCGCGCCGCTGTCCCCTCCGCGGGCTCCCGATAAAGTTTTGTTGCGAGCGGGCGGCCTTGGCCCAGCCGGTGCCTCCAGCCTAACGGACACCCGCGGCGGGGAGGCCGCCGAGCTTCGTGACGGGTGGGTTGAGGCGGCCCGGGGAGGAAAAGGGAGGGTGGGTTGAGCGGGAGGCGGGCGGGAGGATGGTGGAGGGGAGGTTGGGGGGGGAAGCGGCGTCTCCTCAGCGCCCAGCGGCATCGGGGCGCAGAGGCGCGGATTGCCGGGGGGTGAGGGGGAAACGGGCCCGTCGGGGAGATCCGAGGGGCTGAGGCCTCCTGCGGCTGCTCGGGCCTGGCGGTGACGGGGTTGAGGGCGTCCCTGGCCGGGCTGGGGGCTGCCTGAGGGGCGGGAGGCAGCGGGAGGGGGAAGGGGCCGGAGGGCGGTGTGTGAGGGAAGGAGCAGCCCCGGGGGAGGGGGTGGGAGAGAGGGGAGCGCAGGACCGCGCTGCGGGGCTGTGGAAACACGCTTCGTGCCGATAAAAATAAGTCTGTGCACGTAACTGTAGGAGCGAACTGTTGCAATGCTAATGAGAGAGAGGCTCGGTGCTTTTTGTTTCTTTTAAAAAAAACTATTTATTTATTTTTTTAAGACGAGGAACTCCGCTCTTTACTGGAGTCAGGCCTGGCGAAAGGAAAGGGGAAAGTAACAAACCCAGACGTTTCAATGCGATCTTAGGGCACACATGGCTTGTCTGCCTTGGCCTCTCTGGGGTGCATCCAGTCCTGACAGCTGCCTGACAACAGATGGACCGCTGAAGTGATTTGGAATGGCAATTTTTGTTTTCTCCGGGTTGTAAACTTAATAGAGGAAATACGGTCTTGTGGTTAAAAAGCACAAGACTGGGAATCAAGTGATCTGTGTGGTGTTCCAGTGGTGTAGTTTCTGATGTGACTTTTAAGCTAATTAAATGAAGGTATTTCTCAGTAAAGTAGGGAAGAACTGATTCAGCAGTAGTAGTTGAACATGTCATGGAATAGGTTCAGTAATAATTGGTGGATTCTGTGGGGATTTAGGGAGTTTACTCAGTGAATGACTTGGGCTCTTTGCTGTAACAAAACCACTAAGGAATAACTGTCAAAATTTGCATCAGCCTGTGAGTTTTGTCTTGTCGTGGGAAAATTGGTTGTCAGTATGTGATGGTTTTAGATGAAATCTCTTGCTGCTTTTCATTCCTTTGTTAATTTCAGATCATTTACCTGCAGTGGGTAGCTTTAAAATACTGTAAACATAAATGGGTGTTCCTTGTGTATCTTGGTTATGGAAGTGCTGCACAGAATAGTCTTCTGATATTCTGAGAAATCACAAAATTTCAATGATAGAAGGGTGCAAGCATGCTGTTGCAGTCATGTGCCCATGCTCATCAAAAGCTGTAATACTTTATGAAGTTGGCAGCTGGTGGTAGTGGAAGTTAATAGAAGCAGCAAATAACTTAATTGAAGATGTTTCATAATTAGTGTGTTGCAATTTTTGAGAGTGCTCTGTCTGTGTAGGGTGCTGTTGGATTTGATGTCTTAATCCCTGCTGTTTGATAGTGGTTTACTTTTACCTCTGATATTAAAATTTTGTTCACTCAGCCTTGAAATTGCTGCTAAGTGCTTAATGGCACTTATTTTTGCAAAACAAAACACCCAACAAGCCTGCCTTTTTCAAACCTTTCTTTTCCTTTCAAATGTGGAGAAAATGCACTTGAGGGAGGAATTTAATTTCTAAAGAAAACTTTCCTAGTGAAAGCTCAAGATGGAGGGTCCTGATGGGGATGAGAAGTGGGAAAGGAGGAGGGGAGGTGTCCTTTGCACTTCTTTCTCTTGATGACAAAAGATCACAACAAAAGGCCTTGCTACTATGATGCTCCTCACAGCTGTGATATCTGGTTTTTGTTGAGGTTTGGAGTTTTAACCTCAGAAGGAACTCTTTAACTGTGGATTCTGGGGACTCTGTGCTAGGTTCTTGTTATATAGCCAGATTTTTAATATTGCACCTTGAGTAGGTGATCTCCTTGGCAGAGTTTTCATGATGGATTATTATCTGAGCTGGTAGAAATTATCTTACAAGATGGAGTGCTCATGCTTTATTTAGTGTAGTGTATGTATTTGGGATTATTCAAATGGTCTTTGCAAATCACGTTGTGATCTTTAATATTCCAGAGGACGCTTTTCATTTTTAAAATTTTTTAAATGTCCTCTATATTTACTTCATAGTTCTCTGAAGAAAACTAAAAACTCTTGTTGCTCTTGGCTGAATTATATACTTGAAGAAATACTGCTGTGGAGATTCACTACAAGTCTGTTTGTTCCTTTCCTGGCAGTTATATTTTTCATGTTGATTAAAATGCAGGTTTCTTCTCATGTTTATGATAGATTCCCTGAATTTAATTTAAATGTGTTAATTTTTCTTCTTTAAAGATCTTTGGATGACTTTTTAATAGCAACAGGTAAGGAGAGAAGCTCGTGTTCGGAATGAGGTTTGCTCATGTGTGAGTTGAGGACACTTAAGATATTTAATGGCTAACATTGATAAACAGCTCATTAAAAGCAAGTCAAACAGTAATTTAAGACTCTTGCAGTTATCAAGTTATCATTAGTCACAGAGCAAGTTCCTGCACCGTTTTCTGGAAACCTTTTTAGCTGTGTTCCTGTGACCACGTAGAAAAGTTTGGCTGGCACTTGAGTGTGCTTGACCAGCGTGGGTTGGCAAGGTGCAGAACACTGCCTGCCAAGTCTGTATCCCTACTGACCTACCACCAAGGTTGAGCCTGCCAGGACTGTCATCCTTGACAGAGGATCTTTGTCAGAGTCCCTGCTACTGATCCACCAACTATGAGGTAGTGTCTCTGAATTCTGGGTCAGTGGATGTCACAAACTGACAAATTTAGAATACTTTGCCATTCATTCATTCTGTGGAAGAGGGGAAAAAAAGGTTGCTGAATTACTATTGTTAGTGTTCCCTCCAAATTCTGTATCTTTTGTAAACTTGTCACCATCTTAATGCAGTTCACTTGGACTGAAAGTGTTTATACACACACATGAACAGCTTTCTTTTTCTTTTCCTTTCAAAGCTTTCTGAAGTCTGTACAGTCCCTGCTTTCAGGTTACACTTTTTATTACCAATTCACGTTTTTAGTGGCAGTATTTAGGATTGTGTTCTTTAATAAAGGCCTTGCATATGAGCATCTAAATTTTTGGAAGGCTTTATTCAGCTTGTTATTTCTTATCATACTGTAGAGGTATGGAAAGTGTAGGATGTCCTTTATTAATGCTGAGGTCATTTGTAATTGCCCACTTGCCTGTCCATGCCACCAACCAACAAATGGTGGCAGAGGCTTTTGTTTTCATGTTTAGGGAAATCTAGTGATACTCTTATGTAAATCTAATTAAGAAATGGATGCTAAGTTGTAGTTACCTGCTGTGGTTAGAGTAGATCTTAAATAAACTTAAAAACATGAGGCATTTTCAGGGCTGACTTTGAGATGTGCTGACTGCTGTTGATGGCATTTTTCAGCATAATGCTTCTGTTGGAAAGTGCCAGTTAGCTGAAACAGAAGTGTGAGAAATTGCATGGTTCTGACAAAACACTTACAGGGAGAAAGATTTTTGGTTCTAAGATGGAATTTGTTTTTTGAGACCTACAAAAGCTAATTTACTCAGTAATTAGAGCAGTTGCAGGCACCAGGGCTATTTGAACATTCGAATTTTGTGTTCTAAGTGGATGCCTTGAAAAATAGATACTAACATTTTTGACTTTGGGAAGTTTTCTTCCTACCTCTCCCCTCCCATGCATCATGTATATAGTTAAATTCAAGTTTTGCTGTGATGCAGAACAAATCCAAAACTTTCTGCTATTTGGTTATACTTTTTCTGAGCTTTTCCTGTCATGAGTTGGAAGTGAAGGTGCTTTTGAAATGCAGTGAGGCTCTATTAGTGAACTTTTTCTGGCTGGACCTCTTTTGTGATATAAATCATCACTTGGTTTTATTTTTATGATAGTGATTTTTGAGACAATAGCATCACTTTTGCAATCTGAGCTATAAAGCTTTTATAAGTTCTTCCATGTACAATGCATTACTTGCTGCTTGTGCTTAGCCTCAGATTTTTTTGTAATATTCCTTTTAAGAGAGTGCTAGTTAAATACTTCTCAGCCAACAGTTATATGCTTCAGGTTTGTGGGGTTTTTTTAGTTTGTTTGTGGTTTTTTTTTTTAAGCTGTGTTAGATGATACACAGATGTGGAAATGAAAAGAAGTATTGTATGAGAAAACTATGTCTGAAGCTGTCAATGCATTTTTTCTGTTTGGAGAACAGTCGTAGTTAGTACAATATTTGAAGATACCAGACAGTTCTTTTCTGTTCTTGTTTACATGTGCTACTAGTTGGAATATATTGCCTTACAAGGCTTGATTGAAGCAAAGAAATCTTGTGCTTGTGTAGAAGTATTTATCACAGGTTTTGGTCAACCGGATGTGTGGATATGCAGGCCCAGTTCTGATGAAAATACCATAAGTTCCTTTTTGGTATCCTTCATAAAATCTCCTTCCATCTTACCCTTAAGGGGAAGAAGGAAAAGAAGGCAAATTCAGTCATTTATAATGCTCTTTGAGTAAGATGTTGCACAGGCTAATTGAAAGAATTTTGTTGTTGTTGTTGAAGGGCTGTGGCAATGGCAGGGAAATATGTAGGGCCTTCAGCTTTATTGCCCAAATTATTTAACCACTGTGTAACTTTAGGGTTTGTTTTATCCTTGGTGTGCGTGGAATAACTTGGATCCAATGTTTCTTCTGTATTTTTTCTCAATAAAAGGCTCTAATGAATGCCACTGCATGACACTCTGTGCTAGGCTGCAGTGTTGATTGTAGGGTTGGGGAAATGATAATAAAAGTAAAACTAAATCTTCACAATTCCTGTCAGGAAGGACCATAAAATGATGTGAAAGTGATGTGTGAGATTGCAGTTTTAAAGAAAATATTTATAACTGACTGCAGTGTGATGTGTGTTCTAATATACTGTAATGGAGCTCTCTGAATGTGTAGTGTGTTAAGGTGCATGGAGTCAAAAGACTCAAGCGTTTCTAAGTGTGAAGGGGCAATAAAGTCAGGCACAAGAGCTGACTGCAAAATAGTCCTAACTGGAAGTCTGCAGCAGCTCTAATGAACTCCCAATTGTCTAGCTGCCCATAAGTGGTGGTTTGTTTATATTATGAAATTGAGTCTCAAAGCAGCTTCTAATCGTGAGAAGTGAAGTTCCTTAATTTCATACTGGGTCTGAAGCTACAGGAAGCTTTCCTAATTTGCAAATGAGTGAATTAAGCAGGAGAAGATCAGCACTTGTACATTTGTAGTACTACCCTGGTATTGACAGTAGAAAAGGGTAAGGACCATGTGTAGTTGCTACCCATTTTATTCTTAGGCTTGTGAAAAGCATCTTTCATTGCCATGCTGCTTGGGGTGGTGGGTGGCTTGGATTAATGGTACTTTAAATTTCAATTTTGCATGTGGGAAACTAGTTTGGAATCAATGACAGAACACGTTACATACAAAATGCATCTTGGTGAAGTAAAGATACTGTTCCTAATTTTATACTGATCTGTTGAGTTGTGAGTCCTGCTCAGGCCCTCTTAGCTGGAAGGAGGTTCCTTGATAACAATCAAAGTAATCTGAATTTGCCAGTTTATATAAGAAAATAAGATAATATATACTTAAGAAAATCTCAGAAGAGGAACCAAAAGGTACTAGAGTTGCTTAGTATTTGTGATAGTAGATGAAAGATGGTTTCTTCCATCTTCACAAATGAAACACAGTTTGTGAGTTCTGCTGTTAACTAACTTTGTTTATATCTCAGTGGCTTGATGAGGTATTAAGGGGTTTGAACAATGGACCTGTTCACACAACCAGTTTCCTTCCATTAGCTGTAGTCATTAACAAGAACTTTAAATGTTTAAATAATGCATGCCCCAAAGTCTTAATTTTGATGCAGCAATTACTTCCTTTTATATTCAGCCATAAAAAGCCCCCTCATGCTACCCCATGCAATGCATTACACTTGCTCTTAAAAGAGTGTTTGTAACTGGTTTTTTTAAAGGTAATAACATGTTTCTCAGCTGATGTTCTCTGGTAGCTCAGTTGAAAAGCTACTAAATTAAAAAAAAAAAGGTAATGTATTATGAACTCTGCCTCTGTAGGAAATGTAAGTAAGCTTTTTCCCCATGAAAGTTACCAGAGGCATCTAGGGGTGCAACAATATGAGTAATTTGTGCAACATTATGAATGAAAATGTGCCTCTTTACAGCAGTATTTGTTTTCTGTGCTCAAATCTGACAGTGGCACACTGTTGTACTGCAATTACAGCTCATAAGGTGCACTTCTGAAGCCTGCAAACATAAATCCAGATGATCTGGTGAAGCTATTCCTAGCAGATATCATGAGTACTTAAAAAACCTTTCAAAAAGGAGATGCTGAAATTACATCAAATGCAAGTAAATGTTCTAAGTGTGGTTTATGCCATTCCTTCACAAATTTTAAAACCCTAGAAGAGTGGCACTTTCCTCAGGAAAATGTTTGATTTCTACTTAAATGCCTCAATCTACTGCTCTGTGACCTTAAATAACTCCAAAGAATGGAACACCTTTAGTCCACTAATAATGAAGCTTTTAAATACTATTTTGTTTTCTTAAGGAACATCAGAGGCTGTAAAACTATTGTGATTTTACTTTCCAGAATGAACTTTTGAAAAACCTATAATAAGATAAATTCAGTGTCATTTGTGCCTCTCAAAGCCTCTCAGTTTATTGCAGGGTTTCTTTCTTGCCCTTGCTATTCACAAACAGGTAAAAATACACTTCAGCAGAACAGTCTTGAAAGCCTCATGGGTGGCCAGTAGGGATTTACAGTTAATGCCATTAAAGTTTTGAACTTGGACAGCATCATTTTTTGGTGGTTATAGCACAAGCTTGTGTGTGGAAATGCTTTTTTAAAATAGTTGAAACAGTTTAGATCAAATCTGTTCTGGTGCTTCTGGATTGCTTTTTCTACTAGTTTGTCCTTATGTTGTATTCAGACTAATGTAAAATTCTTAGAGCTAAGTATGTTACTTAATCTAACGAGATTATTTCTAAAATCATAGTTTATAAGGCAAAGTAATTTATCAAAATTCCCTTGACACAAACACTAGTTACTGCAAGGCGTCATTTTGGTAGAAACATTCCAGTTTTCTTTGCTTTTAGTGAGCTTGTTTATTCCATGAGCATACTTGTGGGTAAATGATGTTGAAATGATACACAACCAGAAAAATTTCATAATTTCATTCCTAGTTACTGCATGTTACTGTGTTCAGAATAGAAAAAATAAATTAATAAAGATTATACATGACCACAGAATCATAGATCTGTAAACTTAATTGCATAATATAGGTGGGACAGCTGCAGTGGAACAGATCTGAGTGGCAACAGCCAAGAGGCATTTCTTGAAGTCTCTTCTGAGCTCAATTTAACTATAGGAATTTCTAGTGTGTGTTCTGCCTTGATGATTCTTAAGATTCTTTGAAAGCAGAGCTGAGAAACAGAAATAGAACTTTTTAATTGTCTTCTTGCTGGTCTGAGATTCTAGGTGGGTTCATTTCCTTTTTCTAGGGGTGTGAGCAACTGCTGATATCTTACAGCTATTGAATGTACCCAGGGCTTGGAAGTAAGTTAATTGCAACTCTGAACAGCTTTTACTTTTTAGAACATGAAACTTTTGTCCTCAGCAAAAGAATATATTTAGTCTGTGTTCTTGGCCAAGTTTATCTCCCTTTATGTATTTCCTGTTACTTTGAAGGGTGCAAAGGTTCTCATGTGTAATGGTTCTTGGGAACTAAATTTATACATAAAATGCAAACATGTCCTTATTTCTGAATAAATAAGTAAAGTTTTTATTTTCTTTATGCAGTACCCTTTTGTAAGGACATATTGAAGCAGTGGGACTTTTTTTTTTCTTTCCTTCTCTTTTTTTCCTTTCTTTCTCTTTTTTTTTTTTTTTTTTTTTTTTTTTTTTTTTTCTTCCTTTCTCTTTTTTTTTTCCTTTCTCTTTTTTTTTGGTTTTTTTGGGGTTTTTTTGTTCTTGTTTGTTTGGGTTTTTTTGAGATCTTAGGAAAAAATCTTCAGTTTTCCAGTTTGTTTTGCTCTTCCCATTTTTTTTTCATATTATTGAAACAAAGCTAAGCAATCAAAGGAGTACCAATGGGATTAAGCTACTAGGAATTTTTTTCCTGTATGAGGTGTTTGTAAGTTTTTAAACTTGCAGCCTTCCTTGTAGGCAAATGTCCTTGGGTCTGCTCCTTGCTTTCCTCACCTTCCACCTCCCCAGCAGAAAATCTGAGATGATTACAGTGTGGGATGTTATAAATGCTTTGTCTAGGGATGTTTGGTTGGTGTTGGATGTTTGGATGTTTGGTTGGCTGGTGATGCCTCATATATGGCTGTTACAGTAAAACACATCCATGTGTCTGAGTGAGCTTGTAGATGTGCCTAGACACTTTAAAAAAGCCTTATCAGATGACTTCTAGTTTATCAAAGATGGGAGAAAAAAGTTCCCCTTGATTAAAGGTAACAATCTAAGAGAAGCAGCACACAGGTACTTAAATCTGGCTTTGTCCACACAGACACCCTTTTCTCTTATGTGCAGATTTGGTGTCTCGAGGTATATTAGGTGTTCTAATTCACCACTGGCTTATCAAAAGTTCAGAGACAATGTTGTTTGGCAGTCTCTGTAGCAAGAAAGGAAGCATCTTTTGTTATTGACATCCTTTCTCTTAGCTCTGCTCTTGCTTTTTGCCAGCTGCTCATTGTCTATACTTGCTTATTTAGTATTCACAAGGGATTTTACAAGTTCTTATCAGTTCGTTGCCACAGCACATCATTTCCTCTTGTCATCTTACTCCTTAAATTGGAGGGGGGAGGATTTGCATTAGAGCTGCTGAGTGGTGGAAAGCACCACCATTCATGAGCACAGTTTGCTTTGCATGATGTTGTTCTTCTGCTTTCTGAGGCAGCTTGTAGTAAAGGTCACATTTCAAGTACTTCATGTCTTGCCTCCCCCCTTCCCCAGTCTTTTTCTGGGCAAAATAAAACTTTTTTTTTTGTCAAAGTCTAAAAATACCCAGCCCTTCAAATATTCTTAAAAGATACAAGGAAGTACAGCATAAAAATAGGCACAGCTGGAAAGTCTGATCACCTTTCTGGTGGCTGTGGAGGGCTTGGTTTGAGGTTTTTAATGGGTTTTTCTTTTAATTGTTTTTGGCTTAGTTGTCTTCAGCTTCTTCCTAATTTTTTAATTTCTCTCTCAAAAAAACCCCAACCCTCACACAAAAGCACAAACAAATAAGAACAAGCAACAAACAAACAAACAAAACCAAAACAAAAAGCCAAAACCAAAATTTGGGGTACCTAATTAGAACTCAAGAGCAAATAAATGTTTCAGTATTTTCTCCTTTTGGGAAATAAATATCCATTTGAGAAGTTGAGACCTCTGCAGTACTGGTAGGGGAACTGCTGATTCCACTGTGTCTCTCCCCTCTTCATAGCAAGTTGAAGTCTCCTGGTGAAGCACTGTGACAGAGAAAATACCAGTTTTAAAGCACATTCCCCAGGCCTGTCTTCTGAAGAAAACTCATGGATGTTGGGAATGTTGTTAACAGAAACCTTGCTGTCCCTTTTTTTCCCCTGACATCCTTTTTCCCACTTTATCTAGCTTTGGGGTGAGGTCCTACCTAGTACTTCTGGGATTCTGTTTTGAAACAGAATCCAGTGCAATGGCTAGAGTTGAAACAGATGCTCTTTAATATCTGCCTTTTTTTTTTTTACTATTATTTTACCACATTCTTTGCTTGTTTACTAATCACTTGTTAACTTAATCTTTTTAATAGAACTAAAGTGGAGGAATCGACCGTTGTTTCTGATGTGAAGAGTTCATCCCTGACGTCTATGAGTTCATTTTTCAGTCTTCAAGAAATAATATAGCTCATCAGTGGCAATAACTGCTTTTGGTAGACACAGACATTAATTTGAAGAAAAAAACCAAACAGGCAAACAAAAAAAGCAAACAAAAAAACCACACACACACAAAAAACCCCAAGTCAAATAAAACACCCCAACAGACAAAACCCAACAAACCTTTTGAAGACTTGAGTCAAATGACGTCAATGGCCAGTTTGTTCTCCTTTACTAGCCCAGCTGTAAAGCGTCTGTTGGGCTGGAAACAAGGAGATGAAGAGGAAAAATGGGCAGAAAAAGCTGTCGATGCTTTGGTAAAAAAGCTGAAAAAGAAAAAAGGTGCTATGGAAGAACTGGAGAAAGCTTTGAGTAGTCCAGGGCAGCCCAGCAAGTGCGTTACTATCCCGCGCTCTTTAGATGGACGACTTCAAGTTTCTCACAGAAAAGGCCTTCCCCATGTAATTTACTGTCGTGTCTGGCGTTGGCCTGATCTACAAAGCCATCACGAGCTGAAGCCATTGGATATTTGTGAATTTCCTTTTGGATCTAAACAGAAGGAAGTCTGCATCAATCCATACCACTATAAGAGGGTGGAGAGCCCAGGTATGTTTGAACATGGTTGGCTAAAAACGGAGTAAAATTGACAGGAATCTCCCTGGTTCAGTCCCTCCCTCCTCCTCCTTCTCCAGTGCTATAGAACAAATTACATTTGGTGTATGGTGGGGGTGTGTGTGAGTGTGTGTGTGAAGAAACATGTTCAAAATGTACTTTTTCTGATGGGGTTCTGGGGAGGTGTAGTGTCCATCCTGTACTAGCTGTTTTTCTTTGTAGTAAATGACACTTTTCTCACAGATCTTTTAAGCCTGCTGCCCTTAAAGTTTGTGGCAAAGTCCTCATTTATAAGAAAATAGAACTGTGGTCATCAAAAGACTTCAGGTTTTTGAGAAACTTGTTTAAAATCCTCAGTCCTTGCAAGGAGGTTGGTAGCCTTCTTGGGACTTAATGGTTTTTTAGTGAGTGACATGAATTGAGTTTAAAAAAAAAATCAAGGGTTCCCCACTTGGTTTCCCATTATCAGGCAACAGAGCTGAGCAGAACCAAGAGTGATGACCAGTTAGAGTATGTACCAAGTTTGTGTCAGGTAGCAAGCCTGCTTACAAGGCCTGTTGCCATGGGAGAGGTGAGGATTGTGGTTATGAGTGGGAGAGATGAATTATGTTGCTCTGGAAAGTTAAAAGTTTCTTCTGTTGTTCCCTAAAACAGTTGTAACTCCACTGCAAGGGTCTGTAGCACTCAAGTGCTCTGCTGCAGCACTTGAATTCCAGACTCTGGTACTCTTGAATGTAAAAGATAAAACTTCAGGTTACTAATAGTTGTATATGGAAGTATGAATTTTTGTTTGTCTTAGTGAAAAGGACTGTGTGTAATTACATATTTTTATATAGTTTGACTGTAGTACCAGAGACTGTATTTCCAGTTTGGCTGGTAGTTTTGCACTTCTAAATCAATACTTCGTACTGCTGTGTGTGGAGTGTTATGGGTTTTTTTTTTAAAAAAGGGCAGCTTCCCATTGCACAAAATAAAAGTGCATTTCATCTTTGATTTTTGTTGGTTCTTCCATGAAGCCTAATGTAAAAAAAATGAAGAGCAGGGTAGAGATATGACAGATTAATCTCCTCCTCCTCTTTCCACCCCAGCTAGCGTTGAAATTCTCATGATAAGCACATTATATGTTTCTCTTCCCTTCTAGCTCAGTTTTTAATCTTAAGTTTCCCTCTTTTTCTGGTTGTGTTTTTTTTTTTTCCAGTTCTACCTCCAGTGTTAGTGCCTAGACATAGTGAATTCAATCCACAGCACAGCCTCCTAGTTCAGTTCAGGAACTTAAGCCACAACGAACCACACATGCCACACAACGCGACATTTCCAGATTCTTTCCAGCAGCCCAACAGCACTCCGTTTTCCATTTCACCAAACAGTCCCTATCCACCTTCTCCAGCCAGCAGCACTTACCCAAGCTCCCCAGCTAGCTCTGGACCATCCAGTCCATTTCAGCTACCAGGTAAGCACAACCTAAATGTCACCTTAATGAAAAGAATTGAAATGTCCTCAGGGATTTGGGATCCTTGCAATAAATTGCTTTTCTGTTTGTGTTTTAGGGGAGTTTCTTCCTAGTTTTGTCAGTAGTCAGAATTAATTGCTTTAGTTTTATTTTTGCAAATGTTTGTTGGTTTTTTTTTATGGTCACAGATACTATAGTGAGTTGTTTTGCACAGCTTCAATGTAGAATAGCTTGCACATCAGAAGAATAGCAGTGAAGAGAAAACAAATGTAAAAGGCTGAGCAAGAATCTTACTGATGTCTTTCTCTGAATAAAGACACATGGTACTTAAAGGGGAAAAAATAGAGCAAATATTTTCTAGGAACATTACCAACTTGGATGAATATAGAGTTGAAAACCCAACAATTGGTAGGGGCAAAGGAAAGAAGCCTTACTGAGTCTGTGGTTATTGGTGTGGTTTATAAAGCCAAAAAAAGAGAATTAATTTCTCCAGTAGCTCACCAGCCTTCTCTTTGTTCTTTCTGGCTGCCCAGAGCTTCCAAGAGTGTCTGTTCAGTGGGGTATCCCTCCTGCATCAGGGCTGTAGCACTGGGATGGAAGCATTAGTGGTGTCTGGAGGGAATTGCTGGAATAGGATACTAGTGTGTTGATACTCTGCTGTGCTGATTGGAGGAATCTAGAGATGCCTGCTTTTATAATGAACTTGGCCTACAGAAGGAGCAAAAAATAACTGGTTTAGACCTTTGTTATGCTATGGCAAAGAAAGTTTACTTCTACTGTTTGTTTTTGAACATGGAGAGGAGAGCAAGCAAGAAAGCTAATGGGGTGGGGGGAAGTGGGAACTGTAGTCATCTTGCCCAGCTGCAGGCATGGAACTGTTAAAGAACAAAGGCAGAAAGAAAAAAGCAGATCCCTTAGTTTTCCTCAAGTGTCCAATCTTGTTATTCGTCCCATAGGTAAGAATCCAGCTCTATTTAGGGAGCTTACTGTAAAGACAGCTGGCTGGGTTGACTTCAGGTTACTTTGAAAATGGGTCCAAATGTTTTAACAGCTCTTGTTGAAAAGTACTTTTGTGTATTTACAACTCTAGAATGAATAAATATTTCAAATTGTTGAGGTTTATTCATATTTTTTCATGTGTGTAGCTGATACTCCACCTCCTGCGTATATGCCCCCTGATGATCAAATGGGGCAGGATAATTCTCAGTCTATGGACACGAGCAATACAATGATCCCTCAAATCATGCCAAATATATCTACCAGAGGTAAGTTTTATAGTATGGTGTAAAATTAACATAGTTTGGCTTCTTGCAACTCATGACCAAATGGAAGAACTTCAAACGGTGCAGTAACCATGTTTGTAAGTGGAAGCAGTCCTCCAAGGCAAACTGGTGTTGTAACAGAAAGACTTGAGAAATAAAACCTGCCTTGCCTATTTGCATCTCTTGCTTTTAAAGCCTCAGGTGCCTAGTATGACTTACAAGAAGTTGAATTTCTTTTTTCATTCATCAGAATGAGCCTTTTCTGCTACCTTCACTTGTTGTTTAGAATATACATAAAGGCTCTGAAAATTGAGGCCTAAAATACCAATTAAAACACATTTTAAGAAATGTTGTTTAGTACCAGGCTTAAAATAGACAATAAATAAAAATAAGACTGGAATTATTAAATAAGTGGGCTAGCTAAAATGCATGAAAGTAAAAATCACTAAGATCCAAATGAGGACTGTTCCTAGCCATCATAACTGTTGATTAAGGTTTTAGTTACCTGTTGATGTTTGGAAGATCTGCTTTACAGTTTTAGAGTTAATACTTTGACACCTAAATAAACTGCTGTTTCCATTTTGCTTCTTTTCAGATGTTCAGCCTGTTGCCTATGAAGAACCCAAACACTGGTGTTCAATTGTGTATTATGAATTAAATAATCGTGTTGGGGAAGCTTTTCATGCATCTTCTACAAGTGTTTTAGTAGATGGGTTTACAGATCCCTCCAATAATAAAAACAGGTTCTGTTTAGGTTTGCTCTCAAATGTTAATCGCAATTCAACAATTGAGAACACCAGACGACACATTGGGAAAGGTAAAGCTCAGGTTTTTTAATGCATGATTAGAAGCTAAGTCCTTGTTTTTGTTTCAGCTTCGGTGTACTGCAACAATGATTACTCTCAGATAAGAGGAGCAGAAGAAGTGATCTGTGATAGATTGTCTGCCTCTCCACTATCTAAAGACAACTTGCTCAGGCATAGTTTGATTCCAATTAGTCTAGGAATTGCATACGTTTTTCTTTGAGACTAATTTAAAAGATTAAATATTATCTCTTCCTTACCAAACTATAATGTCATAGGTGCTTGTTGGTTATGGTTAATGATTGTATGTAGAGTTTTTTGTTTCAGCACCAAGAAACGTATTGCAGGGCTTCTAGTACTCTTATTATATCTACTGCATAAATCAAATTCTTCATACCACTTTACAGTATATCAAAGATTTTTTTTAATTTTGTTGTTCAGGTAAGGCATTAGGCTGCTGTCTACAGTTTGTTCAAATACCTTGCATGAGTTGGCAGCAGGACTTTGAAGTGCTAATGTTAAACTGCAAGAGCTCATTTGTCTGAGTGAATCCATAGGGTGTGTATGTGTGTGGGAGGGATTCCTTCAGACAGCAGGTTTTGCAAGATCTTCTAGTTTTCCTGAAGTGTTTGGCTGATAGCACATGTAGATGCACAGTTTTCATCTTTGATGGAATGTGCTTGGATTATCTTAAAATGTAGTGCTGCTTTTTTTCTGAATGTCTCCTTTTTTGTAACTAAGGAAGTGCTGAGAAGAAAACCCCATTAGTATTGCACATACCTAGAGGCCTTTTTAACACCTAAGATCATTTGTTGCAGTTGGTCTTGAGTCCTGTTTCATGAAAGTCACTGTTGCTTGTAATGTATCTTCAATATATCACCCCATCCCTTAGAAAGTCATTGTAATTAGAAACTACTATAAATACAGCAAAAATTTGCAGATAACGCAGAGACCATGAGTTATATTAATACACTGGTTGAAAACTTGGCTCTGCAATGCTGTAGTCTGAGAAAAATTATTGTTATAAAGGGAAACAACTGGTTTCTGAGGGACAAGTAGTTTGACAGGTTCCTTTGTTTTGTCTTATCCCTTTCCATGGTACTGGCAGTGTAATCTTGTGCATCTGCCTGCAGTCGGAAATGTTACAAGGTTCTGACATCATAGTGTAAAATAGAATGGGCTGCCATGAGCTTTAGAATGCCTTCATCTCTAATACTAATTATTAAGCTAAAACTTTGCTTTATGGTAACAGTTCTGAGAACAATTAAATTATTTCTAGGATAAAATAGTGTTTATTTATGGCTTTTGTTTGGATGGGCTTGGGTTTTTTTGCCTCCTTAAAACTACTCAATTCTATTTGCTAAACTTTTTTCTGTAGAAGTGTTGCACTGGAAGTGTAAGTGATTTCTGTGTTGAAATGTCTCTGTTCTTCTCAGACTCTTACATTTATCTCAGATCATCTTTACCCAAAACAACTTGGCTAGAAAGTGGTGGTCACTGTCTTTTTTAAATGAAGAAGGTTGCTGAAAGATCAGCAGCTTTTATGTATTATTTTTTAGTCAGTGTTATATAGACTTCAGAACATAGAGGGAAGCAATTACACACTTCACTGAGTCCAGGCTGATGTGATCAATCTAGAGGCTTTGTTAATTTTGAGGTCTGTGAAGCCTGATGGTATTTTAGTTGTGCAACTAACTGGATTTTCCTCTCCTTTTGCTTGCTAAAAACGTGGAAAATCAGAGCAAGCTATTGATATACTTTCTCATTGGTGCCTATCACTGCCCCTTCTTCGAGGGCACTTACTTTTATTAGAATTGCCATAGGCAGAAGCTAACACTTTTGTAAAACTGGAGTTTTAAAGCTACGGATTTTCAAAAGAAAGAGCTTAAAATTGTTGTTGAGATGCACAAGCAGTTTTTTTCATTCTGTTCTGTCACTAATGAGACAAGGCCATCTAGTGGCTGCTGGGTAATCAAACCCACTCTGTTTTCAACTGAGCTGATTGTGTGGGTATAAAAGCTTTTCTGAAAAGCTCCTCAAACATAGAATTTGTTTTGTTGTCTTTGATTTTTAGGGAGTTGTATTAAGTAATATATTTTTGGAAAAATGTAACATGAGGCGGTTTTCTTTTTGTTTTGCAGGAGTTCATCTCTACTATGTTGGTGGGGAAGTCTATGCAGAGTGTTTAAGTGATAGCAGCATATTTGTACAGAGCAGGAACTGCAACTACCACCATGGTTTTCACCCGACAACTGTATGCAAGATTCCTAGTGGATGCAGTCTGAAAATCTTTAACAATCAGGAGTTTGCTCAGCTTTTAGCTCAATCTGTCAACCATGGATTTGAGGCAGTATATGAGCTCACCAAAATGTGCACCATTCGAATGAGTTTTGTAAAGGTAAACAACTTATTTGGAGGGCGTTTAAATTTATGGTGGGCTTGGGTAATCAGCATTAATTACATTAGCACAGTAATGATGTAGCAAAGCTCTTCTGAGCCAGTGTTCTTTTCAGTGATAAGTGTGTTAAAAGGGATTAATTTGAGGGAAGGGAAATGGATGTAATAAAGGAAAAGTAAAGATTGCTGTATTGATTGTAAGCTATGTGTTTAGTTGTTTCATGATTCAGAACAGGGTTTTAATCGTTGTGGTTTCTGTAATGTTATTTAAAGAGATTGCATCTCATGCTCTAAGTTTGAAGGAGCAAAGTGAACTGCAATACCACAAAAAGAGTATAAGGAGAGGTGAACATGAGTGATTGCAGCAGAAGTTCCACCTCCTTCAAAAAGATGAGTTTTAAGAATAAAAAAAAATATAGGAAAAATGCATGTTAGAATTTGAGGTCAAACTGTGCTGTGTAATTTAATCTCAGTTATTTAATCAAGATGCTGTCTCTTTCAGTTCTAGCATGGCATCTAGACTTGGGCCTTCTACAGTTGTTTATCACCCTGTCCCAGGATGGCTTGTTTGTTTTATAAATTGTGATAAATAGTGCTCAGAGAGTGCAGAGGGTAGGGAGCAGGAGAGAGACATGGCCTTAGCCAAGAGTCCCTCCTGAGTCAGGAGCTCCACAGGGGAGCTGCTCCAAGTGTCTAGCAAACAAGACTTAATTCAGACTTCCAGGTGCAGCTTCCCTTCATTCCTCCCAACCTCAGTTTTTTTCCTTTTGATAAGAACTGGTGTTAGACTGTGAGTTACCTTCAGAGAAGTATTTTAGATGATTCCCTGCTTCTTGTTAGCACAGTTCTGCTGAAAGACAAGCACATTCTGGACTTGATGGGTAACACCTTGTTCATTTTTTCAGGGCTGGGGAGCTGAATATCACCGACAAGATGTCACGAGCACCCCGTGCTGGATAGAAATCCATCTTCATGGGCCCCTCCAGTGGCTGGATAAAGTACTTACACAAATGGGTTCTCCTCTTAATCCCATCTCATCTGTTTCATAGTGCCGAAATTCCACCTTCAGCCTTATTTTTAGTGAACTTATTCTAATTCTAGAGCAACTTCCAGTGTGGATACTGTGAGCTGTCTGGAGAATGGATCTTATGGTTTAACTTTTTTTTTTTTATTATTTTTTTAATCCCTTTGTGACCAATTCCATTATGTATAGCCAATCAGTTTTACATTTCAATTTGTTCTTTTGATGCTTAAGTGATAGTTGAGTCCAAAGGAAAAAAAAAAAAAAAAAGTCTATTGAAAAATTCAGAACACTTTTCCCCTCCTTCAAGTAGACCTTAAACAGGCATATGTCTTAACTGGAAATTTATTTTTTTTGTCCTGTAGGGACAAGAATTATGAAGACTGACTTCAGAAAAGAAATACATATCATAGTTTGGGATTATTTTTTTAGCGTTTATGAAACTGAACATGTGCAGCTCCAGCTTGCAAGCTGTATTTTTAGCATAGTTGTTTAACATCTTAAGGTTGGCATCTGTCATAAGCAAAATTAGACTTGATTATGGCTAACTTGCCTCAATTGAACAATGTGATTTTTTTTATTTTTATTTTTTTTTAATGTACACATGAAATATACTTTTTACAAATATTGGAGTGGTGTAAAAACACTTGTATCATCTATTGGAAAATGCTGTCATAAATGCACTGTATATTAATGCAGAATAGCAGTTCTTAGCCTTTTCCCACTTCAGTTTTGTAATATTTCTTTTAACCACCATTTTAAATAGTAATTGATACAAGGTAAACATCTTGCACGTTTCTGGAGTAGTAGTTCTTGTTTTGCTTTGATTTACACTCATGCCGTTTGGATTTGGTTGCCAAGGCTTTTTCTTTTTAGGTACCCTTCTCTATTTTAACATAAACACTACTGTTTGTAAATGGCTTTCTACTTTTTGGAAGGACTTAAGTTTTTTTTTTGTTTTCTTTTTGGTGTTCTAGCTGTTTATTTTACCTGTCTGGAATTGATCTGTGTTAGGCCTTTTTAATCTCTTGGTAGACATTATGCAGTATTAGTGATTACACTGTATTTAATTCACTTTCAGTATGAGTTTGAGTCTCTTTGAAGACTGTGAGTGGCTTAGCAAGTTAGTAACTGAATGCAGAAGCTTTTACTTCAGCTCATGTAATTTAATACAGACTTGTTGGTGATGACCAAAAGTAATCACTTCTTTGTAGCCTGCGTGACACAGTGGTCTTGATCCTGTCCCTGATGGCAGGTGTTCAATCAGAAGTCTCATAACTGTAGTTGGCAGCTTTATGGGATTGAAGGACTGCATTAATATGTTAATGATGAAATTTCTCTCTCACATGTAAGGAATCCTGTTGCCTGTGCTGTTGTGTTACTTGGTAGAGAATGTTAACACTGTACTAAACACTAAAATAAATCAGTTAAATAGTGTATGCATACTTTTCCCCTTTAAGTCATAAAAAAGGAAGCTGAAAGAAATATTCTAAGGTGATTGGAAGTGAATTATATACAAAATTTCTTTGCATGCAGGAAAAGACCTATTGTATCTTGGCTTCTCACCTTCCTTTTTCTCTTTCCCAAACACCTTTTCAGAAAAGAACTCAGTGTTTGAGGGAGAGGCTGAAAACTCTAAAATACAAGTACTGATTAAAAGATGTGTTGCAGTTAATTACTGCAATCCTGAGACACTGAGTGGTTACACAAGTTCTTGTGTCTTCTGTTGAATGACAGTTTCTGCTCAAATATGGAAATCATGCATCATATGGTACCTAAGTAACAAATTATCTTAAAGGAATAAAATTGTTTACGTGTCATTAAAATGTTTCTTATGAAATGCCTTAAAGGAATAAACTGTAACACTTCTGCAGAACCCTAATGTTCTCTTGTACAGGAATTTCTGTATTGCTTGGTGTTGGTTTTGGTTTTTCGGGTTGTTTTTTTTAAGCAGTTTCTCAAGTGCATTTAAAAACAAACCAAGTGAATCTTCAGGAGAAGGGGAATAATGCTGTTTGTCTCTCACCTTTGGGGTCTCCTCTTTCATCTTTGAAACTGCAACCCACAGATGGTTCTTTTGGTTGAATAAGATGCAAAGTCAGTTGGCCACAGGATCAGGCTTCTGTTTTCTTCTCCTGGGGCCTGACTTTTCTCGAGTTGCTGAGCATGTTTATTTGACACTACAGGATTTATTTTTTTTTCTTGACTAGCTTTTATAATAAATGTCATGGCACATTGGATTGAGGAAAGATCTGTTGTAGGTACATTTTACTTTATCCAAAATATTTTTCACCTGGCTTCATCTCTATTCACTTGTATGTTTAGATGTGGCCAGCTGAATGACTCCAGAATGGGTGCTGAAGTGGGTGTTCAGGAGCCAGAGCTGGTGCTTAGTGCTAGTATTGTGGTTACCCATGCACTGAACCATAATTTCTGCAATAATATCCAGTTAACCCATTTCTGATGCTGTGCTTAATAGTACTGATTTAGTACTTAATAGTACTGAATACTCTGGCATTTTTCTGCTTGTGTACATATTTTTGACCTGTTATGCCATGCTGGGGGTATCCTTGTGACTGCTGGTTTTGCCAGGGTAGGCTTGCAGGAGCAGACCCAGTAAGATTTTGTCTGTGTTCTACTTCTCTGTGCCTTTTAAGTAGGACTTTTTGAGAGCTTTCTAGTTAGCAGATTTTGTGTGCTGCTGGTTTATGATGTTCCTGATCAAGTTTAGTTCATCTGTGCTGCTGATACAGAATTCAGATAGCAATGCCTGGAGGGATTGTATGAGAAGTGTTTGGCCCTGACCATGTTTCCAGTGTAGAGATGGCAGACAGTGAGTGCTGCTTCTGTTGCAGCACATTTGTCTTTAAATCACTTCTAAGTGGAGGGATGGAGAAATTGAATCAGCCAGTACTGTGGTAGTTAAAGATGGAACCTCTTGACTGAATGTTACTTTTCAGTGAAAACTATTTTGGCTTTTGTAGTGTAACTGTTTTCTTGGTTTGGGGCATATTTCTACTTTGCACCAACCACAGCATTAACTAACAACTTTGGCACTACCAGCAAAGAGCCTAGAACAGGCATTTACTGAAGTTCTTTCTGGGTTTGCTTTTATAGTCACTAAGAGAAGGTAGCTTGGGTATTCCTCCTTTGAGGACTTCAGTCTTGCTGGCAGCCAGTCCAGTGCCTTGCCTAAGTATTATGTTCATTTAATTGCATTAGGCATGAAGTAGTTGTACATGAAGGGATGACACTGGGTTATACTATCTATAGGACCAAAGTAAAACTTTCTAGCATGATTGACTGACCAGAGACAAATCTAACAAAACAGCCCATCAGTCAAAAGAATGATGAGACAGTCCATGTGTTTTGATTCAGTATAGAGTTGTTTAAAAAATTATTTTGGGGTTTGCTTGAAGCTGATTGTTTCCCTCCCAGTATTACAGTGTCAGTGTGGGCAGATACTCTTTCTAGTGTAAGCCTAGAGAATATTCAGAGAAATGTGTCAGGCTTTCTCCCTAGTTTGAAATAATTTTGTTCAGGCTGTTGTTTCAGCTGCCCCAAGTGCTTCTTCAAAAGCCAGAGTTGTGACCATCTTTTTTATTTTATTTTTTTTTCAGTTGTGAAGTTTCTGTTTAGGAAGGTTACCCCATTCTGAATTCAAATCAATAGACCAAACCATCAGATTACAACATAATGTTGCTTTATTGTGCTGCTCCATAAATCTGCTTCTTGTGTTTGTTGCAAGCATAACCTTTATGCTTTTGTTTACATTGTAGGAAACACAATTCTAGCAATGAGGTTTTTTTCAGTTAACTCTAAACATCTTTTTATTTTGTTAATTTTAAAATTATTAGGTTTTGCTATGTTATGTTTTAAAGATATTTTTTGCATACTGCTGCTCATATTTCAATAAACAAAACAACAAAACCCACAGATTTTTCTTGATTTCCTTTATCTGTAACTCAGCATGTCTCAAATATTTGTGTAAAAGGGTTGATGGTTGACTTCTTATAACTCTGGTGATGCCTTACCATGGGTGTATTACTCCTCATAGGAACATCATCTTGTGATTTAAAAAACACTTTCCTATAGCTTTTCTGTAATGCAGAAGCTGCAGTGCTCCCAGAAGCAAAGGCTAAATTATTTCATTAACTTGGAGGGGATTTTTCTTGTAGAATGCAGCCAGCCAAAATGGTTTGAATTTGGTGGTATTTATAGAAACATTCAACGTACACAAAAAATGTACATTTGTAAGACTTCAGCAACACTTAAATTATTCTGTTGGGGGTGGTTGGAGTTCTATTTCTGTTTTGTTTTTAAAATTTATTTACCTTTGTGCACAACCATAACATTTTTAAACAGCCATCATTATGTCTGAATGTGTGGAGCTTTAAATTGATGCTCAATACTCTGTTTATTGAAATGAAGGCTGTTCAAATATCTCTTAAACTCAAGTACTGTGCCAGTAAAATAGGAATTTTGGAAAACTTTGGTACACTGTCCTTTTACTGCTTATTAGCCTCTTTTTTTTTTTAAATTGAGGGGGAGAAATCTTGTATACCAAGATACTACAGAAATAGAAGCTGTAATAGTAACTGGTGGTGTGCACAAATGAAAAGAAATATTTTTTCAAATGATTACAAATTATTTCATTAGTTCAAAACTGAAACAAAATGTTTCCATACTGTTGGATCTTCTTGGTGCTCCCTTGGCACCTTGCAATAATACTTTGGGAAGTCCTCTTGTCTCCTTAATAAAAATAGCTTTTTTTCCTCTGAATGTGCAACTCTACCATACTAAGGAGTATCCAATCACTCAGTTAGCAATTTATTTTTTTAAATATATCTTCTGTTACTGTTTTGATGTTTTTGCTTCCAGAACAATGATTGCCATGTAGAGTTCCCAGAAGACTTCCTATGATAGCATTACCTAGATGCATTCTAATTTGTAACATCTCAAATTGTATTGCACTGTTGGCTTTCCAGAAACTTTATAGAGAGACTTGTAATAATAGCTTTATAAGTAAAAAAACCAACCAACCAAACAAGAAATAGTAATCAAAAGTTTTTAATTATTATTTCATAGAATTGAAAAGTTTATCTTAATATTTTTACTCCCTGGGGAATTCAGAGGTATAGCAAGAGCTGATAATTACATTTCCCTGAGTGACTAGCAAAGTACCTTTGAAATGGTTAGTTCATTGCTTTTTTTTCAGAAGAGAAGAAGTTTTGAGCAGAACACACCTCATCCCTCCACATTCCAACTTGCATTATGTGTTAAATGAGTTAGAGGCTACTTCTGGTCACAAGTATCTCACTGGCATTTTGAGTAATTAAATGCTGGGTATCCTTACCCTGTGCCAAGAGAAATCTACCTGCCTGTCCCGGAGTGCTCTCTCTGCCCTGTGCCAGCCTTCTCTGACACCATGCCTAGAAATCCTACCCCTCTTCAAAAGCTTTTGCAGAAATTAGGAAAACTTGGGAAATTCCTTTACTGTGTAGATGTTCTGGTCAGAGGACACTGGTGATTGGAGTCAGTGTGCTAAGTCAGGCTTTTCAAAATAGCTTTCCTGAAGTAAGAACTTGGAATTGTAGAAATGCTGATTCCATTTAACATGCCAAATTCAGTATTTTGGCTGATGTGATGTAGAATGTTTGTTTTCCAGACACTGCTAGCATCAAAAAATGAGTGGGCTACACACTGGCTCATTTCCTTTTAAATCTCAAGCATTGTTAAGCTCCTCATTTAGGATGCAGAGCATTTTTCTGTGTGCACAGAGGCATCTGTGAAAAGTCCCAAAGTACCTGTGAATTGTCAGCCACTCACTTAAATGTAAATGTTTTTAGATACTGCATCATCTTAATGCTCCATTAATACTGTCAAGAGAATTGGCTTATTGCAGAGGAGCATTTTGGAGGCAGGAGCCTTTGCACGTTAGGCTGGTAACATGCCAGGTACATAATCATTCTCCTTAGCTTTGGGGCTCTGTGTATGAACTGAAGTAAAAGAAATGTCACTGTCTGCATTTTTATCCTACAGGTGCAGCAGGGATAGTTCTGTACCTCTGTAGGATGAATTCTTAGTCCAGGCACTCGCAGGTTTAATAGTGAAACAGAACAGTATTTCTGGAAGCAACGTGTTATCTCCAGCTGAATGCAAACCCAAGGGAAAGTCTGGTTCTGAACCTTCCTGTTCTGAAGTTAAGCCTGAGGCTGCAGTTTTGTCAGGTGGTAATGGGTTATAGAGCATGTGGGGGTCCAGTTGAAAGCAAACAGTGCAGTACCAACAACAGTAACACTTGAAATGGGAAAACCCCACAAAACAGTCTTTAGAGTTCATTCTAAAAATGTGGAGGCAACAATTTATCTCAGCAGCACAGTGGTAAATTCTCTTTTATCCAGAATTTTTGCTTTGCTGGCCAGGGAAACAACAAATGAGCCAGCCCAGGTCTACCTGCAAAGCAGGTTTGTACCAGCTCCCCCAGGTCTGTATGGAATTGTCCAACTGTCCTGCTTCCTGCATGGTGCTGACCTGGAGGAAGAGAAGCAGGATGGAAGCAGCAAGACAACACATCCAGAGGGTGGTCATGGGAAGCTGCATTGCTGTGTGTCATCTGGAGCCCACCAGCCTCCTACTCAAGGTACAAGTTGGTTTTGGTGTGGAATGACAAAACTGTCAGGAATTACCAGCTGCTCAGGGGGGATTTCATATTGTCAGGAGGATAAAAGTGAGAGAAAGAGAGAGAGAGAGAAGGAAAAACACTTGCAAAGATGTGACTGTGTGTGTAGTCTGCTTCCTGGGAGATGTTCTCTGTGGATTAATGGATTTAAACCAAACCTTGCTTCTATCTGTAGTTTCCGAGTTAAGGCTCAGAAGAAATTACCTAAAGCTAAATGTGTGCACAGCCCAGGGATACCTTCCTTTCCTCTTCTGAGTCTGAGGTATCTGCTGGTGTTTTAAATGTGCCAAATGCCAGGGAGATAAACCTGGCACTCAAAAGGCTTCAGAGGACAAGGTCAGAGCAGTGCTCAGGCAGGGCCACTGTGACTGGGGAAGCCAAACCTCGCCCCCAGCACATCCATTGGGATCAGATCTGCCCGTGTGTTCCTGTGGATGTGTCAGGAGCAGATTCTTGTCATAGGGAAATGGAGCCAGATGGCCAACTCAGCCTCTTCAGCCCATCTCTGGAATTGCTCTGTAACTTTGGCAGGGCAGAAAAAGCTCAGGAGTGTAACCAACCCCACCTTGTCAGTGTTTGCTGATGGCTTTAAGGAAGTCCTCACCCTCATTCTTAATGGAAGCTGAGCCGGGGAGGACCCTTTGTCTTGGTGATCCCTCTTTTAAAGTGCTGTCCTGGGATAAGGGCTTTTAATTTCTTTTGAAGATGCTTTCAGAGAAAACTCATTAGAACAAGTGCACCCACAAATTGCTGTGGCTCTTGTGGTTTGACAACGGATGAGTGAGCTCCCAATTTTGGGGTGCTCCTGCAGAAGAGCATTTTACTGGAGGCTCCTCCTGGGTTACTCACTCTGTACTAACAGCTTAGGCAGCTGAGTTCAAAAGCATCCGTGGACTAAGAGATTAAAACAAACAGAATGAAGTATAGTAGTAATAATAATTTATAGTAATAATTGGATTTTCTGTTCAGCTTGAATTTGGGGCCTGGTGAAAGACTATTTAAAATTAAAATGTCATTAATAGACCTTCCTTTTGCAATAGGAACAATTCTGGGTATTGATGAGAGCAGCATAAGGCATGCATAAAAGCTTTCCCAGTAAATCAGAACTCTAATCATGACATCTTCTTCTGGGGTATTAATCCAACTGTAGGCAGTAGGGAAAGAATTAGGGTTATTCTGGAACATTTAAATGAAGTACAGTAAGGTGCAGTGCAGCGTCTGCTTTATCCAGTTCTGAGGCTTTTGCCAGCAGAAAGTCTCAAGCCAAACTAAATCAGGCTGCTAGGTGAAAGCAAACTGGTTTTGAAAATAAATAAGAAAAAACAGATTTGATAAAACTTGATTTATTCAAAAAGGGCTGAGGTAAACACACTTGAATTTAGTCTTGCTTTCTCAGAGCCATTTCTTGGAATTACACCAGTTAAATTTGATTCAGAGGAGATAAAATTGGCTACCTATTGAGGAATAAAATACTTAAGCCTGTTATGTAGTATTTTAACTTACTCGAGCATAATAAAACATGGTAACCAAGACAATGTCATGGAAGTGCTGTCAACTGTGCAATTTCTGTGTAAAAAAAGCTTGCAAACAGGCTCCCATATATACAATAATTTCTGTATGCTTGAGTGCAAGCCTTTACATGTGTGTAATTGCATTGTAAAATCTCATTTGGATTAAATAAATTATATACATACAGACAGACAGCACTTCTGCTGTACTCTCCATTTTAAGAACTGATTTAGACGTGCAGCATCGGTCACCACTTGAACCCCATTCTTCTGATAAATGATCCACTTGCCAAAACTGGAGCAAAACCAGGTTTTTATTGTTCATTGTAGGATTGTTCATTGTTCTGGGGTTCATGCAGTTTGATCTGGAATTGTGCCATAACTGCAAGTTTATTAAAACCCAAAATCTATAAAATAGGATGCCTGCCAACAAGGTTGAGCAGAGGCTCTTAGAACAAAATCAGATAGATAGTAATTTAAACTGGTGGGTTTTTCCAGTGATCAGTGTTGAATCAAACTGTTGCCATATTAATAAAGGGTGCTGTTAATTGTTCTCAATTTATATGAAAAGCCAGGATTGGGCATATTGTGCATTAAAGTAGCTGCTTCTATAAAACTGTGTTTGTGGCTTTCAGAAGTTATCACTTCACCTACTGAACTCAGAGCACTCTGCTCTTCCCTTTCATTAGTTTACATGCTATTAGTGATATTTATTTTCTCTCCTTCCTTCTCCCTACCCTGATTATTTTATTTTCATGCCATGGCAAATAATTTCCTTTGTAGCTTAAGAAAGTTGAAAATGCATTCCGTAGTTATTTAGTGTTTCACATAAATGGTAACTTAAAACCAGTTCGATGGTGCAATAAAACATCAAAGCCACCCTTAACAGCATCATAATCAAAGTCTAAATAAATGTTTTTCATTTTTTTACTCCTGCCTGGCAGGACTCCCACTGCATTACCACGCAGCTTCAGAAGCAGTTGAGAGAAATGGGTCTGGAAAGTAAACTCGTATCCTCACCGTGGAGCTGTTAGGTAAATATACTGATTTTTTACATTTGATGCTATGGTCTCATAAACATGGGTAACAAGCTCCACCAGATGCCCAAATCAGAGATTGTTTTAAATGCAAATATCCTTGTATGGACACTGAATGGGTGGATGATGACATTTGCATACATATAGAGCTTAATCTGGAATCAGGAGGCATTTTTTTGCACAAAACTCTCTACATTTGCTAAAGCATTCTCTCTTTAGTTCATAACAAAGCTTTTTTTATTTACAGCTATTCCCCTTTGCACACAGTATTTTTCAGCAATCCTTTTTCAGCCTGTGGCTCTGAAGAGGGTGACATCCCTTGCCTGGCATATGGTGACAAAGCCTCCTTGCCCAGCCTTTCTGGTGCCTTCTCCTCTTGTAAAGCCCCAGTTGCTCTCCAGTGTCAGACAGCTTGTGTCCTCCACGGGCTCCTGGCTTCTCGGAGCGATCTGTCGTAAGGAAGAGTAGCAAAAAAAGAGTTTTTCAGCTGACAGTTGATGAAGAGCACAATGAGGGTCACAGTCAAGAGCAGGAAGAAAAACAGAATGATGTAAGTCACCAGGTCGGGTTTGTTTATTTCCCCTTCTTTTAACACCCTGGCTGTCGACAGGTAAAAAGTAGAGGAGCTCACGGGTCTGGGGGTGCCGCTCAGGTAGGGAGTGTTGGTCTGAATGATGAGGTGAGCTTCAGTGGCACTGGTTGAATTTAGCAGTTCACTATACATGTTCTTGCTTAATTTTCCTCCACGGTAGAAGTAAAGCAGGAGTGCAAACGCAGTCAGTCGTTGGCATAGGAAAGAAACAAAGTTTCTGCTTGCAAAGGGCTGAAAATCAGCTGCATTTTGTCTTTAAAAAAAAAAAAAAAAAAGACAAATTAATTCCCTTTCATGGCTCGGTGACTTTGTTTAAATCTTCACTCATATTTACAGCCTTCATCCACAAATACCAATCAAAAATTATACAGGTACCTCGTGTCCTGGCCCTCGTTCCCTTCTTTTCCTTTTTTTCCCCCACTTTCTTTTGCGGGAATATCCTGGATCATCTGCTGGTCAGCCGGGATGGGCTAGAAACTCCGGAGCCTGCTGGGAGCTCCGCATGGGAAGATGCTCTGCTCACCCCAGCCCCGGGGCCGGCAGCTGGGCAGAGAGGAGCCAAGGTTTGGGCTGTCAGCACTCACTGTCCGTGTAGGGAAGGCACGGTGGGTTTCCAGCTGATTTTCCCAAGTGAGATGCTCACAAATCCGGGGTTAAATGGCATCTGCAGGGAGAGGCGGCTGCTGCTTTGCCATCCGGCTGGATTTGCTGCCGCCGGGCTCTGCCTCGGGAGGCTCCGTGCTGTTGAAATCCTGGTGCTGCGAAGCATGAATTGACTTTCTTAATCCCAGTTAACAGCACTCTGCGGAACCAGTGTTAAGAAGCTGAGCTTTCTCCTGGAGCTTTCCAGGCAATCCTTTCGATTGCTTTGAGAAAAAAAAAAAAACAACAAAACAAACAATGTCCCTTCGTATTAAAAAGAAAAAAAAAGCACATCAAAAAAGCCTCTTTGGGAATGGGAGAGGGGTTGATTCTTTGGAAAGCCCCTCTCTTAGCCGAGCTGCGAGGTGGGACTCGGCAGGGTTCTATCACTGACTTTTTCCCCAAGACAGAAGCTCCGCTGCAGCGTCACTTGGTGCCGTGGAACGGGGAGAGCTGCGTGGTGGTGCCGACCAGCGCTGCAGCCCGGGGTGCAGCTGGCACTGACACGATGCTCAAAAGGGAAGAGATCTTCTGAAAAAGCCTCCTGAGTGCCTGAGGCTCTGGCTGGAGGTTTCGAGCTGGGGGAGGGCAGCAGAGAACGGGACAAAAAGATTAAAATTGCACCAAAACCCTTTCTTTCTTCCTCACACTTCTATTGTTAACATCTAGAATAATCAGAAAATGCTTTCCCCCCCCCCCCGTTTTTCCCTTTTCTCTTTGATGTGGTCCCCAGCACCCTCTCCAGCCTGAAAATTAGCATGTTAATTTTTTTTTTTTTCCTTTTTCCTTTTTAACATCAAATCGCTTTTATACTGCTATTAGCTGCTGGCTGCTTGCCAGCTTGCTCTCGCAATCCCTCACTCCCCTGCGTCAGATCAACCCTCTTAATACTTTTTATTTTAAGGCACTGCAACTTGAAAAAGATCAGTGGACAGGGTCGGGGGGAGAGAGGAACAAGGAAGAGAGGAGCACTTGGTAACTGGGCAGAGAAATGGGTGAAACATCTCAAATCCCAGGATGCTGATCCAAGTAAGTGCTAAAGCTGCTTATGATGAGATATTGCAGCCAGAGGTCCCGGGTGGTTAAACGTTTCAATTAGCATAATAAATGCTTCTGCTGGGAGAGGGGGAACGGAGAGAGGGGAAATTTTCTGGTCAGTTAGGTTTAAATAAAATGAAAGAAAGTCTCTGCTAGAGGGCAACACTCTGAGGCCCTGGTCAGCGTGTTCCTCATCTCCTGCCAAGCTCCAGGTGCTCCAGGTAAACCCATTGTGCCTTCAAAGAGGCTGCTGGGGTGGTTGAAGGCTGTGACATCCCTGTTCACATCCTTCTGCACCCATCCTCAGAAAATCCACCGTGATGTTTATCTCCAAGTCTTGGGGACCTTTTGAAATCCCAAGGAGCTTTTCCTCTAAAGCTTTGCTGCTGTTTCTTTCTTTTTTTCTTTTTCCCCTTTTTCAGCCAAAGTGAGTTGATTCTTGCATGGCTGAGGGGCTTTCCTTGCCTGTATCTAATGCTCCTCTTGGGGACAGGTCTCATGCCTGCAGAGCCACAGGAGTTACACCTATTTACTCTGTGTGAGTCCAAAGAACAGGGCATGGAGGCAGCCAGGCAGCACAGGGCTTGGAAAAAATCAACAGTGTCATAAAAAGCTAATATAGTTTGCAACTGTTTTACCTACCATGCCTCCTTGAAATAGGAGTGTTTGTGAGCAGCAGCACAAGGTGACTGGCTGGAAGGCTGAGTGTCTTCCCAGGACCATCCTTCAGCTGTCACTTTCCTTAACTGGTTTTAGCCAAAATTTGCATATTTTTGTTTGTTTGTTTGCCTGACTGTTTTTAATTAGTCTGTAGAAAAAGCAGGAAGGCAACTGGGGGCCGAGCCCTATAAACAGAGTGGACAGCCTTAGTGTTTCACAGACTTTAGCATAAAAGTTTGTTATAAACAGCTTCCCTGCAAACATTACCAGCTCTGCAGGGGGAAGGAAAAATACTACAAAGGATGCACGTGAATCTCATAGTCGTGGGTGCATTTTTGCACAGCACAGAAGTGTGGGTTTTGGCAGCCCTGTGGTGCTCCGTTGATGGTTCAGAGCCAAACCAGGCAGAAATGGAGAAGGAAGAGCTCTGCCAGGGTGACTCCTCTATGGCCACGGGCTCCTTCTTTACCTCCTTCCTTCCATCCTGCAGGAATCATTCCCCTGAGCCACTGGAAGTGTCCCTGGAGGTGGATGGGATGGTGACATCGATGGGACAGACACCTCACTGCTGGGAGGGGACAAATGGGCTGTTTGCTCTGCCAGGTCAGTGCCTCCATGCAACCTTGGGTGAACCTCTACACCCAGACCCCTTTTTCTTACCCCTGTTCCTGTGCATGCTGCACTCAGGCACAGAGCTGAGCTCTTCTCTCAGTTGTTTTGTTTGGTTTTTTGTTTGTTTATTTTTTTTCCTCTTTTCCTTCTACAAAATGTTATATCTCATTCTTGGAAGATTTCTGCTCTGAAGATGGAATAGTTCAGTGCTGGTGCTTTGGGTTGAGGGCTGTTGCTGATGCTCGTGGCTCAGCCACCCAGCACTGGGGGAAATCCTCTGGGTGGTTTTCAGCTGCCCCCTGTGTACACTGGCTTGGGAGTGCATTCAATTTCTCCTGGATTTTTTTTGCCTGGCTGGCTAAAGCTGATAAAGAGACTGATGAGAAGCCCTAGGAGTAAATCAGATGTGTTTTTTGCAGCTCTGTATCCACGCTAAATCCTAAAAAGCTAAATTGCAGTAAATTACCTTCATTGTAAAAGTAAGAACTGATTTTTTGTCTTTGCTCTCCTTAATTTGGAAGGGATTTAAAAATCTTTGGTTCCTTGTAATTTTTCCTCATTAAATTAGTATGTAATAATTGCCTTATGGTTGTTTGTTCTCTTTTTTTTTTTTTTTTTTAAGGATTCCAGCATTTAATGACTTGTTTCAACAGTGGTTTATTGTACACTGGCAATGGTACTGCAATGACAGAGTCTCTACCACTGGCTGGAGTTTAAAAATAATGAACCTTTGAGTGTTGAGCATCCTGGTGTGTTTGGAAGCTGGGTCAGCACTGCTGGCCCTGGTGGCACCATGGGGACAAGTCCCAGGGCGGCTGGTGAGGCTATCTCACCTTTCCATATGGATGTTTCTTCCCCAAACTACATTCAAGAGCAAAAAGTTCATCTTGGAGCTGCTGGAACCTCCTGGAGCCCCAGCTGACCCAAGGAATTTATTGATGGTTGTGGTGACTTTGTGGCCTGATTTTGGTCCAGTCCTGCAGCAGTGTGAAATAAACAGCAACAGAAACAGGTGAAAGAAGAGAGAACAGAGCTTGTAACCCTCAGCTCCACCTTGCTGTTGCTCTCTGGGCTGGCAGGCCACTGCCTTTGCTTTAAAAATCCTTCAGCAAAGCTCCCACCCAGCTCAATGCAAATCTTAGCGGGTGGGAATGCTGGAGCCTTTCTGCATTGCCACGCTGGTAAATAATGCATGATCTCTTTTTCATACGCTTGTGCAACCCCTACCACGATAAATATCAACCCAGGGAAATGAAAGTGGAAAGAATCATTCTCTTTCTCAGTCATGCAACCATTTACAACCTGCATTATGATCCTTCTGCTCTTTGGAGTGAGAGGCAGGAGGGGGGGATGTTTCTATTAGCAGACCACAGTGAGTCAAATCATGGCTGTGACTTCTCAGTGCTGCAGAAAAGCAGCCTTAAAACCACATACAGGAAGGAAAATAAAAATAATATCCAGAGATTATTTCCTTTTTAAATCTCTCAAAAGGAAATACTTGCAGCTTAGATAATGAGGGTGTAGGAGCATGAAACTAAGCACGAGACACCTAAATCAGGGGTCTTGGTGCTTCAATATGAGGCTGGATGCCTGAAGAAGATGTCCTGAGTGCAGAGATGTCCTGAAATTATTTTGTTTCAGAAGAGCTTGCATGTGCTACTTAAAACCAGCTTCCAACATTTGGTTTTTCAGGGCATGGTTTGCACCAGTGAAAGAAGAAGCAGTTGCAAAGTTTCCAGAGAAGTCTGTGAAAAAGGGAGCAACAAGCAACAAGCATCCTGTACTTCTGCCATCCAGGTAAGCTTTGTCACTGCCACTGGACTTGGGGAAATGCCTCCTGTTTTTCCATCACCAATCCTCCATGATGCAGCACCTCGACAGAGCTTCCAAGGGGTTTTGCAGTGCTAGGAGCTTCAGACAGAGTGAAAGGGTTTGTGACTCTGTGTAGTAGATAAGTGGATTCCTTGTGTCCTGAAAAAAAACCCCTCTTGTTTCTCTCTTTGCAACAGCTTTCTGGGTGTATACAGAAGGGAAAGCCCAGCTGAGGTTCCTGCA
Organism: Calypte anna; assembly: GCF_003957555.1. Lineage (NCBI taxonomy): Eukaryota > Metazoa > Chordata > Aves > Apodiformes > Trochilidae > Calypte > Calypte anna. The sequence goes on along the minus strand of NC_044259.1, from coordinate 14,458,342 downwards.
GCCGGGAGTAGGAGGGTGGGCAGCTGGTTGTGCTCCAGATGCTCCAGGGGATGGATGTAACATCAGCACATCCAGACATGAAGCAGGAGGATGTGTTAGAAGTAAAAGCAAAAGATATAACTGTAGAATAAAGTTGTCTTTTTACTTTCTTTGCCTAAACTGGGTCACAAGGGACTGGTGAGCAGATCTGGGTGCAAAAGGGGACACCAATGCTCTGGGCAGATGCAAGGGTTTCCATGGATCACCACAGATCCTCAGACAGACATGGGCTGCTGCTCTGTTGGGTACCTGGACATGTTGGCTTGGGCCAGTATTAGTTCTATCTCTGCAGCATGGTGGTGCTCCCTGGGGCTGGTTCATCACAGGGCTCTTTTGTTGGCTGAGTCTGTCTTTATGCATGGCTTCTTTCTTGTACAACTCATCTGTCTGGTGTCAGGAATTTTCTCTCCTTTTTTGCAGGCATCTGGATATGGTCTGGCAGTGATGGGAAGCTGTGGCTGTTCTTATTAGACAGCAGGTTGGGTAGACAGGGTTCCTCTGCTTATTGATTTTTGCTTTGCAGCTTTTTCTTTTAGGCTCTATATTGATTGTAAATTATGAGGACAATAAACAGCAAATAATGAGAGTGAGTAATTAAATGTGGGTGTTCTGCTAGACACACACATGGAGGTTTCTTTTACAGACCAGGACTCTGCCTCCCTGCACATCTGCCAGGCCTGGGTATTTCTTATCAGGGTGTCTATTTTGCAACCTTCCTTCATGGTTTTAAAACTGGACTTGACAAAGCTTCCTCACCCTGCAGGGGTCCAGAGGATTAATGGCTGAAGATGTCAGGGTGCTCTGATATGGTAAAAATTAAAAAAAACCCAAAAAACAAAATCAAAAGAATCATCCAAAACAGGGTGGAAGAGGGAGCTGAACCCTGGTACTGATGGAGCTGAAATTTCAATAGGTGTTGGCACTCTCTCACTTTGGAGTTTTAGATAAACTTTATTATGGGAAGCAGCAGACCATGAGTGTGGCTGGCTGCTGCTTTAAGGCATATTTTCATCTATGACTTTAAAAAAAAAACATTACAGGAAAATTGAACACTGTGTTCCTCAGCAGGCCAGGGAATTGGGGAGTTTAATTGTTTGTGTGCTGCTTCATACAGAAAACCAGTTTTATAATTTCTAATTTGTCATTCATAACAGTCTAACTCCACAAATGACATTGTTTTTAACTCAGAGGTCTCTTTTTGCTGTTATGATATCAACCTTTTGTAAAATCCACAGAGCACCTCTGGATGAGGTGACTTATCTGCCCATGGCAGGGGATGGGGCTGCCTTGTTTGCTCTCAGTCCTCAACAGAGCCAAGGTTTCCATCAGTTTTGGCCTCATCTCTCAAACCAAAGTCATGTAGGACAGCAGAGCAAAATTATTTGTTTCCATTTTTTGGTATTAAATATGTAATTCAGAAAAGCAACCTTTTGGGGTTATGTTGTTTTGGGGTTTGTTTTGTTTTGCTTGTTTTGGTTTGGTTTTCTGTTCTCCCAAATTATCTGTAGATGTACAAGGAAAGGGTAAAGTTGCAGTTTCAAGTCTTGGGGAGAAAAAGGCTCATGGACTTGTACATCAGGTTTCTGTGTCTATTTATTCTTCTTCTGTGATGGAGTCTGAATCCTGGAGAAGGACTTGGCACGTATCATCACTCTATATTTGGGTTCCATCTCTTTATGTAAGAGCTTATGCAGTGGCCCAGCCTTGGATCAGATGAAATCTGTCAGGTTTTGCTGTGTTCCAGATTTTTAAGGCTCCCCACTAATCTTGGAGCACCCTCTCCTTTTGTGGAAAGTATGATTTACTTTAGGTTTTTTACTTTAGGGTTTTTTTTAGAAGAAAGAGGGAAGCCAAGATGCCAGGCAGGGATGACAAGAGACCTGAGAGCAGCAAGACCAGCTGGCAACATCTGTTGGAGGGGAAGCCATTCTTAATCATCTTCTTGGTCCTCCTGTTAGCATGACTTGACCTAGAAAATCCTCTCCACCATTAATTCTGGTGGCTCAATATCTTTGGTTCTCTTTGCCTAAGATTTGCAAGGTAGCTGCCCACATTTGCCAAGTGGAATTGAGCTGCAGCATGTTTGAAGAGTCCTTACTTAGGGAAGCCTTGGAGAGATGCTTCATTATGGGGTAGGGGCTCATCTGTGACTCTGCAGCATCCCAGTGGTCACCGGGCACCCCCAGGGGAAACTGTAAAATGCTTCAGCAAAGAGGATCTGAAACTCAGGTTTATTGAACAGACTTAGAAAGAGAATCTATCAGGATGTGACAAGGGTTATTTGAATAATTTAAAATCTTATTGCTGCTGGAACATCTGTTCTCTCATGGAACAAGAAAATTGGTTTTAATTTCGATGCTATAAGCTCATGGAAATAAATTTGAAAAGCTTGAAAACCAGTATCAGTTAGGGTAACATTATCTTTTTCACATCTATAGCAGTGCTCAGGAAAGGAAAACTGCATGAAATACAAAGCAAATAAAAATGTCAGCCTCTTGAAATATTTGCAACTAATTCCTCCACCTCTTAATGAGAAAGACTTCACCTGACTTGTGACTTTACAGAGAAAAGCAGTGTTATCAAGTGCTGTATCTTTTTGAGAAGATCTTACAAGTCCTGTTCCTTGCCTAGATACAGGCAAATACGTTCCAATTGTAGATTAATTAGTTCTCAACCTATGCTGGTGGGAAATCTAGTAGGGTATTGTTATTAAAATTCATGCTTTATAATCAGTGCAGTTAGCATGGGCTCTGAGAACAGGATAAAGGACTTTTACATTTGGTTAATAGTGGAATTATATAACTCTTGCTATTTTTTAACCCATTGCTAAATTTTTAAGCAGAGAGAAAAGTTATCATGAAGAGAAATTGTTGAGATCTTCAAGAGAAAGGTTGTGATCCTCCTCAAAGGCTACAACAAGCTAGCCATTAATTATGAATGCTCATTAATTATAACAGATTGTCTGCCCTAAAATCACTTGAACTGAACTTTTGAACTGCATTGCAGTAGGGCAATTTTGACAAAAATGGAATGGACAGCCCCTTTTAAAATGCTGGGGTTTTCTCTCTTGTGGCATCTATATTTATACTTAAGCAAAAGCACTAGTGGAGTTAATCTTACTCTTATAAAATCAAAGTCATCAAATTCTTTTGACTTCCTTTGAAACAAAACTATGAATTATAGCTAAGAAATTTTTCCCTGTAGCTTTTTGTTGCATTTTAAGGTTCTTTAATTGTTTCCCAAGACAAGCCTTTCTTTGTAATTTGCTATAAACTCATTTGCTGAAGTGTCAGGAACCTAAAAAAACCACAAAAGTTAAAAAAAAAAACTCTCTTGGACTAAAACCTATCATATATTTTTCTTAACACCTATGCTAAAGAACCAAAGCAACACCTTATTCCTCCTTAATAAAACCCAGCACAGGCTGTTTGGTTTAACAGAGAGAAAGAGGGGGATAAATCTTGGTATTTTTGTTTAGCATTTGTATTTCTGGCCTTCTCCACCCTGAGCTGCCTCAGTTTTCTCTTTTTGTGATTGCAGATTCTTTGCTGAATGTTTAGAGGGTGAAGTTAAGCTGAATTTCTTAAAATCAACCTTCCCAAGTGTGTTTTTGTGTCCTCATTCAATTTTCTTGGGGAACCCTGAAGAACAGAAGGGACTGGAGATCTTTGCCTGTTGAACCTTGGGAGATGAGTTGTGTGCACAGCCATTGGTAACTGCATGGTTTCCATACATTTTGTTCTACTTTTTATCTAGCTTTAACTGCAGTTTTTAACTCTTTATTTGCCAGTTTATTTCTAGAGCTGCTGTCATTCTCCTTGCCCTGTCTAATCTTGAACCACAGATGGATGTGGTACCCACTCAGTAGCCTGGAGGTGCACATCTTTCTCAGTTACTGACACATTTTCATAGCAGTATTTTAGAAAAAAAAAAAAACTCATAGGATGAAAACACTGCCCAAATGTTTTTAATAGTAATTTAGAGAGTTAAGTGTTTGGACATGCTTGAAAATACCACTGGGCACCTATTTGCATGTGTAGGTGCCTAAATAGCTGAGAAAAACGACCATCTGGTGTCTCTGGACTTAGATTCTCAGAAAAAATGCAGACTACTGAAACGAAGGGAATTTGGGCACTTACACTTCAGTTGATTTGTTCAGCTCTCAATGTCCTTATCTCTAATGCATGGAGGAAGAATATAAAAAGACTTTGAAAGGCTCTGGTACCTTTGTGCTGTCTGTGTGTGTTTTGAAGATAAACATTATGGAAGTTTAGCAGGAAAAAAATCCAAATATATCTTACAAGTGTTTTGTCCTCCACTTTTAACATACATTTGAGCTCTTGCTTTATAAAAGAAATACTTGCTTACCTGGTGTCTAAGCAGTATTGCCAATTAATTCTAATGTAGAGAGACATTGTCAACCAGGTGCCTTGAATTGCCAGTGAGTGGGTGTGAGTCCACCTGTGCCTGATTAGGATAGGCCCCTATTGGGCATGAGCAAGACCAGGGGGCCAATAAAGGTGGGACACACACCCACAGAAGAAAGCACAGCTTACTCTGGTGCGAGGCATGGAGAGGCCAGCAGCTCGTCGAGCCTCTGGAGCAAGAAAGGCTCTTCCTGCTACACTTCTACCCTGGAAGCGCTGTGTGGTGGCTGGAGTCCTGGAAGAGACCAGCAGCTCGTCGAGCTTCAGGAGCAAGAATGGCTCCTCCCGCTACATTCTAATGCAATTAATTTCTCAAATATTTTTGAGATACCTCAAGCTGCTAAAGATGTTTTTTCTTCCATCCTTTTCTAACAGAATTTCAGATTTGGACTTTCACTTTACATGAAACTCCTAGGTTGACTGTCAGAGAGGATTTGACCTCAGTATTCTGGATTACAAAACGTTCTGATGTCAGCAAACTGAAATCAGCCTTGCTTTGGGCGTGCCTTTACTTGGTGCAGAAGACACAAGTGTGAGTACCCTGATACTGAGTATCTTCTGGTCTGTGCATGGTGTCACTGCTGCAAAGCAATACAAAATCCTGCAGTTCAGAGCTAGAGACAGCATTTTCTCAGATTTGGGAGGAAGTTCTCCCAAAAGAGATCTGGTAGCTCCCACCATTTAAAGGATTTTAATGTGTGGTTGCTAGATTAAATGAACCCTGAGAAACACTGGGAAAAAACCCCATTCCTAAACTTAGAAGTTGTTCCAGCTTGTACAGAGGGAAGTTTGGGACAGGGAGTTAGTAAAATTCTTATTCATTTCAGTGGTGGCTCTTTAAATATAGGACAATGTGTTGATTCTGAATCTGTTACATGACCATTTTCCTGCAGTGTTGGCAGTATTTGCTGCCAAAATTAATTAGATGCTCATTGATGTTGGGCCAATTCCCTGACTTGCACAATGTCAATCAGGTAGAAATCCAAATGTTTGCCCACCACTTCTTTTAACCATTTTCTTTCCCTCTGACACCATCAGAAGCATATGACACATCTTGAGGATCATGTGGAAGAGATTCAGATACTCTCTCCTTTTCACTCTGGTGAAAAAAAAAAAAAAATTCCCATGATTCTCAACTGTATAATCGTTTCCTATAAAATAAATTACTTTATCTGTCTTAATACTGTCATACTCCTGTTCTCCAGTGATGTGCTTCCATCTGTGTGCATAACTGTAATCTTTTCTACACCTACTCTATGTACTCTCAAGTGTCAAAATCTAGCCTCAATCATGCCTGTCATTTCTTCCTGATGAGATAGCAGGCAAACCATCATGTTCCTCAGACCTCTTTGGACAGCTTCTGGGCTCACTTTGCAGAGTTTATGTGAGCTCTCAGAAATACGTGACTGAGTTCTGTTTTGTTTTGTTTTTTGTCACCTGAATTTTTCCATTTCTAACTCTTGAAATGCTGGGGTATTTTTATTGCTGTGTGGGTCTTGTCTCCATCATGGCTGCTGCTGCAGATAAGCTTCACGTCAGGATATATCCACATTACCCAAATCCTGGGAAAGTTGACTTGCTGTTTCTTATTGAATAATCCTGGGTGACTCACACTTTGTTCTCTGTCAGAATTTTTTACACTCATTTGCAGAATATTGTTCAGACAATTGAACTTACCCAAATCACCATCTTTTGTAGTGAGAGATGGTGCCTTCACTTCTCTCTTTCACAGAGCCCTTTCAAGAACAATGTTTATGGGTGACCCATAAATTAACACCATCTTGTTTTCCTTGAAATACGAATTATACTTGGCTAAATAACCTCAGGGAAACAAGAAACCCTCTTGGAAGCTTTGCTTCTTCATAGTTTGATGTGACAACATGCCTCTCCTGCTGAGCAGTGACCTACTTTGCTCACCAAGTGCTCTCATTACCTTCCCCCAAACACCAAACTCTTGGAGCCTCAGGAATTCTCTACCTCAGAACGGGTCTGTAGTGGTTTCCTTTTGGATCACTCTGCCAGACTGCTTATCTCTGCTCATATAAATACCTCCTCGTCTCCTACAGCAGCTGGTTGTATAATTTCTTGTCTCTGCATCCACTCCTCAGATTCAAAGCTGGGGAAATTTTGCCATCTCATGAGAGAGTTTGGTACTTTCCTGGACTGATTTTTTTTTTTTTTTTTTAAATCAGCTTAACTAAAACGTTTTGCTTTGGTAGTTCAAAGCATTTCTCTCTCTCTCTTTTTTTTTTTTTCCCCTCTTGTGTGTTTTCCCTTTCCTTTTTTATTATTGAAGAGGAATCCTTTTTCTCTACTCAATAAATTCTGTGCATCACAGCTTGATAGGTTGCCTGCTCATGGGGAAATAGAAACCAATAGGGAATGACCTACAACATATGGGACATTGGGTAATTATCTGGACTATATTATGCAAAATCATGCAGCTCCATTAATGCATAGAAGTAGAGAAGGAAAATGTAGGCAAGTGAGTGCTCCCGGAGATAAAGGTGCTTACTGTACATTTGTATTTTTTGGCTCTTCAACAAAAGCCTAAAATCTGTTTGTTGAGTTCCAATTTGTTACATAGGAAATCCTTGGCTTTGAAAAGTGTTTATTGGTAAAAGAAGAGCTGTTTGTGGTATAAATACTCACTGCTAAGAATGATTTGCAAATGCGTGATTGGCTGTAAAAGGCAGCTTGTGCTGGGCTGACTCTGCTCCCTTTGGAGTCAGGGGGAAATCTCTGATGTGTGTCAGGGAGAGAAGGTTAAGCTGTGGGATTTTAAGATCCTCCCACTCTCAGTGTGAGGTGGTTGATGTCCAAATGAGACAGGCACTTACACTTGCAGAGGGGTGAACTCATCAGAGAAGGGCAAATTTACAGCAAGGAGATCCCTAAAGTTAGGTATAGAATAGACCTCTTAGTACTGAAAAACTGGGACATTGTGTCCTACCAATGATGGTTGTTGAGTTGGAAACTAACAGCAAATGGGATGAGAACAAGTCAGCAGAAGACCCCACATGTAACTGTTTCCACTAGCTACACAGGAATGATATTTTAAATGATCAGAAGTCACCCTTTGCAATTATTCTCAAGCTCCTTACTCAGTACTTGCAAATTCTTTTTGTATTATACTTCGTCTACTGGTAAAGCTACTGGTACTGGTGCTTGGATTTACAGAACTCATCCTTGCATGTAGAAGGAAGCTGCCTGCACTGTATCTTCTAGGAGTAAAAGGCTGTAATCTGCTGTACTTGGATTAGTAAATATTTTATTATTCACTGTTTCAAGTATTCTCCTGGTGAATCACAGCAGCTGTGCTTCCTGAAAACAAGGCCTGACTCGAGGATGAAAATTATCTTTCAAATTATGAGAAAGAAACACAACCCATTGCTGCCCTTCCTCAAGAAATCCCCAAACACTTGCTGAACCACTGCTGCATTTTCCTTCTCACTGCAGTGTACTTCTGCACCTTGCCACAGTCTAGTGAGAGAACTTTATTTACAAGCCCTAAATGACATGTGATAAATAACTCCTCTCTGAGCCTGCAGGAGCCTCAGTGTCTTCCATGGCAGCAGAACCAAATGGTGACATCTTGTGCTGTTCTCACCAAGGAATAAGAGGGAGCTCCTTGACCAGGAGGTAACTGTGGCACTGTGATGGAGAGACAAGAATCAGGTCCCTCTTGGTCCCACTGGCTTCCCAGGGTCAGCTCAGATGAGTGAAAGAGGGTGCAAGAGGAGGTCCAGGTGGGGGTTGGGCTCTTTTGCCAAACGACTTTCAACAAGACAAGAGGGCACGGTCTTAAGTTGTGCCAGGGGAATTTAGGTTAGATATTAGAAAGAATTTCTTTACAGAGAGGGTGATCAGACCTTGGAATGGGCTGCCCAGGGAAGTAGTGGATTCTCCGTCCCTGGAGATATTTAAACAGAGACTGGATGTGGCACTCAGTGCCATGGTCTAGCAACCGCAACGGTGGTTCAAGGGTTGGACTTGATGATCTCTGAGGTCCTTTCCAACACAGTCAATTCTATGATTCTATGATAAGAGTGTGGAGTAGAAGAGGAGCTCCTCCCTAGCACTATCCAGGGTCATCTTGACCCCAAGATGCTCAAGCAAATAGTTCCTCAAACACACTGGGTTATAGCTCAAACCACAGTCTTGCACTGGAGTGTGATTATCAGCAGGTCAGACACTGCTTGTCTTCCTCATGTTGTTCCTTACTCTGTGGTCAAGTTCACTGCTTTCCCCAAGGCTGTTCACACTCCCAAGTACAAACTATTGTAAGCAAGGGGAGAAAATCCTCCCCTAATCCTTCAATTGTGTTTCAGACCTCTTTGTCCATCCCATAAAATTGTGCTGAATAGAGTGAAAAAGTGAACTGAGACACAGATCTTGGGCTTAGCTAAAAAAAACGAGTTATGTTTGGGGTTTTTTGGTTTTTGGTGGGTTTTTTTGTGGTTTTATGGTTGTTTTTTTAATTTATAGCAGCCTGCAAAATCACCCCTCAAACTGCTGCAGATAAACTTCTTGAATACCCAATTTTCATTCTATTGCATTTTTTGGCATAGGGTAAAACACCATATTAGGTAAAACACCTAATAGCAAGCTCTCTCCATTTACACCTTCCAGAAGGCAGTAACTTCAGGAGTTAATGCAGAATTATTTTTAGTATCTATTCAAGTTTATTCATGCTGAAAGGTAGTACTTATCTTTTGTAATTTTACAGTAGTTATTTGAATAAAAACATGAGTGTAGTTCCATTTTAACTGCCATGTGACATCTGGGAGCTGGGTAAAACCTCTCCCAGGATGTGAAAATCTCAGCATTTTTTTTTCTTTGCAACATCTCAGCAGTACAGGCAGTACCTGTGTGTGTGTTTGCATCTATGTCTGTAAATGCATAAAATATGAGTAATCTCCCATATGCTAAGAGAATATTATACCCTAAACAATGAAAGCATCCATTGGCCAGAAGGCAGTGCAGTTTTCAATGTTTATTTGTAGGAAAATCCTGTTGAAGTTGTTACTGTTTGAGTTCAAATTCCATATTAAACTGTCACCAGATAAGTTGTTAGATAAAAATCTGTGGTTGAGTATTTTCCCTGGAGCTGGGTAAATGTTTCTGTTAGCCAAGTAACTGAGCTCTTTTCCAGTTCATAATCTATTTGTGCAGAGGTTGCAAGTTTCTCATATTCTGGGGTCACTGTTCAGATAATCCTTCTGTTGCTGTTTCCATCTCTGATGGAACCATGGAAAAAACTAGGGGTCTGCAAAATCATCACATAATTTTGATGTAAGGAGTTTTAACTGTTTGCCCAAAAGGATGAGCAGAGATTTGGCTGGGACAAACCTAATATGGAGGCAAGAGTGAAAGGTCAGCAAAGTGTATTTTGCAATTTTTTTCTTTCATCTGAGTTTGATTTACAAGAAGGGGAATCTAAACCTCTTATATAGAGATAACTGTGGGTCTGGCACTAGAAGAAGCCAGGCAGTAAAAATAATAAGTGAGTCACTATGATAATGAGGGTTCAGTTATGCAATACCAAGTTATCGTTATTTCTTTTGTGGGCACTGCACAGTTTGATTTGCAATGTGCACCAATTTACACATTGATCTACATTTTGACATTCAATATAATCCTGTTTGCAGCACCATCTTGCAGAAGAAAAGATACCAATATTTGCTGAATAATGACTTGCTGAGTCTCTTTCACAAGCAAAAGTACCATAGGAATATTTGAACTACTGGGCTCGTTGTCATTAATGCTCAAGAGGCTTTTTTACAATGTGTTTCTTCTCCTCATCTGTATTTCTGTTGAGTGTATTTTCCAAGCATTTTCCAGCTCATGAGTCCTAGTGATCCCTACATGTATATATTTGCATTATAGAATCAGTCTTAGGATACCAGGTTGGAAGGGACCTCAAGGATCCTGTGTCCTTGACAATCAGCTCTCCTAGTTCCCAAGCAGGGGTTGGCAGATGCAGTCAATTTGCTGTTGTAGATCAGTGGAAAGCAGATTCCTCCCATCTCCTGCTTCAGGTAGACTGTGTGCAGAGTTGGACAGAGTGTTTCTCTAACCCTTTTTACACACATTTATCATAAAAGCTCAAGAGATGCTAGCCAGGATCCTGCCAGTTTTGTTTTTCTCTCTAATACCCCCCTTGACTTGTGGTTCCTCTGGAGAGTGGCCACTTGGGCAGGTTGTATCTGGAGGTGTCAGTATGTGGCTCTGTATACAGCAGAGATGTCATTTGTCAAGGATGTTTGGAGAAAGAGAAAAAAAAAATCTCTGTGCACAATTGCTTCATCCCTGCTGCAAAGTCAGGAACAAGTGATCCCTGGCTGTGCAGAGAAATTGGACCAGATTTCTTCATCTCCTTTGGAAATACCCACAGGTATGGGCTGGGATCCTTGAATATGATAATTCTCTTCCTCTCTTATTGTGATAAGAAAGTTGCTTTGTATTGTGCTTTTCTTTGTAGGGGAGCTGTCAGTGCTGTCCCTCCTGCCCCCCTTTTTTATGTCTAAAGATGCATTTTTACCTTTAGCAAAAGCTTGTTTAACCTAAAGGTCCACATACTGCAGCATCTGTCGCTGGTCCACCCTCACCACACTAGTTTGTACACACCAGGAGCCAGAGAAACATCCCAGTTCTGCACTTCTGAGCCCTCCTTGGGGGCATCTTTTCTCCCCTACAACCAGCTCATCCCCCACCCCCCCTGTGCTCCTTGCCAAAAGCCCAGCAGCCCTGCAGCACCCACAGCTTGGCTCCTCCAACAGGAACAGCAGAGATGAGCAGCAACCAAAGGGTTATGGATTTACCCCCTTCATTTATGTGGTAACTGATAGATTGAGGCCATCTCCTTTCTTTCCTTCCCACCCTCATCCTTCCTCTCCCTCAAGGGGGTTTCCTGCATCACTATTCACTGGATTTGCTCTGCTCCTGCTGCTCCTCTCTGAATTCAGGTTTTGGGTTTTTTTTCTTCCCCTGCATTTCTGAAGCAGAGTTTTGAGAGGAATTACCTAAATCTAGAGAAACACCACCATGAATCATACCCATTAGCTCCCTGAGGTTTTATTCCTTTGTTCCACTTCTCTTTCAATACATTTGATGGGAAGTGACATGGTGGGAGAGATCCAAAAAAGTCAATATCCAAACTCCCCCAGCTAAAGCCCTGGTATGGAATGTGAATTACACACATATAAGGGAAAAAAACCTCCTATCTGCTGCTCCACTTCTTGCTGCTGACAATTTTAAGTCTTACAGGAGTGAAAGCACAGCAGGAACTTGTTTCTGGCCCTGTTACAATAGCCTCAATACAAAAATTTATGGGTTTTGTCCTGGGTGGGCTCCAGGCACGTGGCAATCAGCAGGATCTTCTGGCAGCAGGTGAATAAGGCTCTTGGGTATTGGAGGGCTGCATTGTATGTTGCTTTGATTTTGAGCTCCATGAAAGCAAGAGAACAGCCCAGCTTCTGCACTGGAAATGCTGGGAAGCTCCTGGCAGCAGTGCCAGGATGTTGCTAAACTGACCTTTCCTCCCTCTGCCTTTTAAATCTTGTGAAAAAACTGGTATAATTTGTTGGTGAATTAACATAAGGTGGCTACAGAGAGCTGAGAGATCTTTACCAGACTTAGGCCACTTACATCTTGTGAGCAAATAATCTAATTAGTGGGAGAGGTTTCTACTAAGTGCATGCAAAAGAGGTTTAGCCTGGGGTGTGCAGGATTCAGGGGGGATGTGGTAGGAAAGACCTGAAAGTACCAAAGCAGCACTTTTCCATTTCAGGTTGTGATTTTTCTTTCCTCTATAAAGAACCATAAAACCTTAAAAATTTTAGGGACTGAAGAGCTGGTCACAATATTCACATGCCTTTTTGGTAAACTAAGATAAATAGGGAAAAAAAACAGCTCCTGTTTTTTTTTTAATCTCTGTATCTGGCTTTGTTTATGCAATCCATCAAAAGGTGTGTCACTGACAACATTATTTAAGCTGAAATAGGAGACTCAATGTTAGTCCTGAAAATTCATAAGATAAACAGATTTTGACATTTAATTTGTTGTAGCCTGTGGATCTTATACCAGAACCATATATTTTGCATGTTCTGTTTATTTTTCTGTTGGGCAAGATGAAGTGTGCAGTTTGTATTGTTTGCTTGGGGAATAATTTAAACATAGCTAAGGACAGAGCATCTGTTGAACAATTCTTTAGTCACTAAACAGTATATTTTTATTAAACACACCCCAGCCTGCTCTCCCTTTACATTCCCCCTGAGAACAGGCGGTGCATGAATTATCTTCAGCAGAAGGTACAGAGCTTGGCTGTGCAGGGAGAAATAGCTGCTTTGTTTCAGAGGCATCTAAATGATTTGTGCTGTGAAAAAAATAATAATAAGAGGGGTAGAGCTAAAGCAGTGGGGTTCCAGAAAAAATAATGAAAGCCAAAGAAGTGAATGCCTGAGGTACAATCATCCTCCAAAAGAAAGCAGAAGTCAGATTGGGCTGGTGGATACCAGGTTATCCTTTTTTCTTTAATTCTAATTTTACTGGGTTCTGCCAAAAAATCACACTCATATGTGTGTTATTTAAGTGAACACCTGGTATAACATCAAAACCTGGAGAAGTTCTGCCTGTCTTTCCCTGTTTTTCTCTCTCTTCCCACCTTTTATTTGCTTGCAGCTCTTGTGACCTTAGTGATGAGATTCTGGGGCAAGCTGGGGCTTCTGGCTGCTGCTGTGCACAAAGTGAGAAGAAGTAGTCAAAAGATATTTACACGTTCAGTGTAGCTAATTTGATTATTTCTAATGATGCATGTGGAACTCTCAAGTTCTGATACCAATTAATTTATTATGCTCTTCATTTGCTCTGATGAGCACCGTGGTACAAATAAAGGGGGATGAGGCTGGGACTGAACAGTCCTTACTGGGAACCAAACAGGGAACAGCAGATTTTGCTGAGTGATTTGATCCCACTGACTTTTCTGCCTGGTAAATGCTATAAACTTGAGAGCTCGGGGAGCCAGACTAAGGAACAGAGGTGGCAGATGATGGATAGGAATTATTAGCTCCTGTTAGCTCTGCTGCCTGTTTGGAAATGCATGGACTGAAGGTGGAAGCAGCAGGATGTGACAGATGGGAAAAGGACTTGGAGCAATGCAAGAGAAAACCTGAGATGCCAATCTGGGGATGTGAAAGTCCTCAGCCCCTTTGTTGTCAGGTCTGGTGTAAGCCAGGGCTTGTCAAAGGCATTAGGGGAGGTGTAGGTCAGAGCAAAGCTGCCTTCTCATTTTGTGTTCTGGTCTGGAAGAGAATTGCACATAGAGCCTGAGGAGGTGATAACAAGATCTGAGGAAGGGTTGACAATGATTTGCTCTGAGAAGTGTTTGGGTTTAGTTTCTTAAACAGTGGAGAAAGCAGAAGGGGTGTTGTGAGGATTATGTCTGGTTTGGGGGTCAACCTGCTTCTGCCATTGGGTGTCATGTGTTGGCCTTCAGAAGCACTGGACTGTCCTCTTGGCTGCATACAAAGGTGGGAAGTGAAGCAAGAAAGGAATTTTATTTTTTTTTAAAGAAGAGGGAGGAATAGAAGCATAGTCCCCAACTCCTTGGATCAGGTTGGGGAGAGGGAAGGACAGGGAGAGAGGAGCTGCAGCAGAAAAGCATTAATGGCCACCCAGACAGGCAGAACAATAGACATAAGCCTTTAGATCAGTGAGAAGCTGTGATGACAAGCCTGGTCAATAAAAAGCTAATGCCAGAGAACCAGAGGGGTAGTGTGCAGTCAATGACATCCTTTACCACTCAGTTTCTTATTGCTCATTGTACTGAATTATGCTATAGGTTCTATTATATGCTGCTTAATGCAAATCTGGGCCTTGCTGTAACAGGCACAGCACACAAAAAGGGGAAAAAAAAATAAAACTATTCTTTGCCCCATGAAGTTCATGATGGGAAATAAGGAATATTTCTATTAAAAAATTGCATCATCAGTTCTGTGTTGGAGGCTGTAGAAGATGGTGTCAGGGGGACAACATGTTTCTTGGGGTTCACAGGTTTATTAAAGAAGGTTTTAGTAGGCACAAAATTATCCTGACACTCAAGAGAGAGGAAATCTCTAAATTAATCTACCCTGCTAGGTGTGGTTTGGGTACTCTTTGCAAAATGGCAGGGTAAGATAGGAAGCTCAGCAAATGTCAGGCTACCCATGAAACTGCCCAATGCCTTGTGACATTTGTCCATACATAAGTGCTTGTTTAATTCATCCATTTAATTGAACAAATTGAGGCCTCTGCTGCCCAAACACCTGCAGGGATTCCCTGCTACACAATACTGGAGGAAAAGCCAAACCTCAGGCTCTGCTCTTGCATGCTCAAATATATGTTGTAGCCAACCACTTAATGGTTCTGAAAACAGTGGAAATATTTCAGAGGAAAGGACTTTGATGAGAAATTCATGCCTCTCCCACAGGGCCTGGTCCAAAGAAACACCTACTCACAGGAGAGAGGCTGAGGACAGACTAAACCCAACACTTAGTTCAGTCACAAAGAAATTGCTCTCGGTTTCCCCAAATGAGTTTGGATTTTGTATTGATTTTTATATTGAAGAACAGGCCTTGTTCTATAGAACTTGCCATATACCATTTATTTCCATGAAGCCCATATCAGCTGGAGAAGTTTCCTCCTTTTTTTCATCACATTTGACAATAGAAGAGAATTTTGCTCTCTCAGCTGGCAGATTAACCATTATACTTAGTGAAAAATACTGTCCAGCAGGGTTAAGTCAATCCACTTAAATGGCTTTGGCTTTGCTGTGCCAATTATTAATTTTCATGAATTTCAAAATCTGTTTTATGCTGATAAAGCTTCTTAAAGCATTCCCTCTAAAGCTGTATTAAAGTGGTGCTTCTGTGGGTCCTTTAGGATACCTTCATGCGCCAGGGGTGTTGCTATGGGTGTCAGCCAGCTTATGATTTTCACTAAATTTCACAAGTGGGTTGGTATTTATTCTTTTACCATCTACAAGAGAAAATCCTTAGCTACTTGCATAGAGTCAGAAGGAGCTGGCAAAGCAATCTGCTGCTTTCAGTCTGGCCGAGTGGGCAATTATGTTCCTGGATTTTTTACCTTCTGTTTCCTCTTGAGTTTTTGTATTCTTTTGCTTTTATGTTGGAAATTAACTTGTTGGCTGTTGACAGGATTGACCCAGAAAACTCTGTCACCCCAAATCCAGAAAGGTTTTTTTACACCAGGGAAGAAATTTGTGAGGTGTGTGTGGGGGTAATGTGCCTCCTTGCAGCTGGGTGAGGTTTGAGCTGCTCCACAGCAAATCCCTTCTTGGTGGGATGGACCAGATTTAATGGCTCCATCTGTGCCACAGAGCAACTTCTCACACAATTTGGGCAATTGTCCTTGTTCATCTTTGTCATCAATTCCTTGCTTAAAACCCCTGCAGCTTGGGGGTGACGAAGCTGCTCGGTCCTCTGCCGTGGGCTGAGAGGTACCCTGGGGAGTTTGTCCACATAGTTTTGTACAACTTCAATCTCCTGACTGCTAATTGATTCCCTGCTCTAACAGGCCCAACAAAGCAACCAAATTGCTGTCAGCCTGACATGTGTTTGGAGCAAATGTAGCTGTGTGGCTGGTAACGAAACCGCTGTCAGCTGAAGGACATGGCACAGGCTGCACTGGTGACGTGCCATCAGCTCTGGGGCAGTTCTGTTCACTGCTTTGCTTTTCCCTGTCATTTTTCACACCAAAATAATTCCCTAGTTTTCATGATCTGTTACAAAAGTGTCAAAAATAATCTTTCCCTGACCAAAAACCAAACAACACAAAAAAACCCCAAAAACCACCTCAATGCTGTGCACGATCTTCTCACGTTCATTATGGTTCAGGAGCCTCACAGACTTCCTCAATGTGACCTCCAGTTAATCCTGAAATTTCAAAGTGGAATATTTCCCTTATTTCTAAATTATCACAGTGAGATTGCTAATTAGACATGAACCAAGGTCTATCACCATGGGGAATATTTTAGGAAATCACAGAAGTGTCATTCCTCTCTGACAAATGACACTTAACAACGATGAAATAATGTTTAATGGCAGCAGAGATGATTTGCTGCTGATGGTGCAGAAGTCTGGAGCTTCAAAGGACTACAAAAGCTTGATCTGCATTTTCAGCTTCATAAAGGAAAAAGAAGAAAAAGTGAAATGTGTGATTCATTACTTAAAATAAGTTAGTGGGTAGGAAGTGAAGGAAGATGACTCTGCTATCCTCAAATGGAAATATGTCCAAAGACAAAATGCTTGCAAGAACAGGCAGAGAAAGCACTGCTTAGCTGAGGGTTCTTGCACTAATTTCCACCTTTACTCCTCTCTGAAACTGACCTCTGTTCAGTTTGGGAACTGAGTTAGGCTGAACTGGGAGAAATTCACTTTAGTGAGGAACAGGAGGACTTCATGCAAATACTTGTGGCACTGCCAACTCACATCCTGAGTGTTTTGCACTGATTTCTCAGTGGAGACAAGCCCTGGGGATCTGACTTTGGTTATCTGAATCAGAAAGTTACAGACTACCTTAATGTTGTGCTGACTTCATCTGGGCAGCTCGTGCAGGCAGGGTGCATTAACCAGGCAGCCAAGTGTGGCCAAAGGTACCCGAGATAGGATCAGCTCCAGGTGCTTGGTGAAATCCTGGGAAATTGCCTAGTCTGGTATGAAACTGCTCCAGAGGAGACTGGAATGGCAGCGTTTGCTCATGATGGATGAGCCCTAATTTATTTCTGCTGTAAGAGGTTTTGGAGAAAATATAAGTAATGTTTAAATTGTAATTTTGTTAAATACCTGTCTCCTGTAGGAAAAAATAAATTGCAGTCTTCTTTTATTGTGCCAGGTAATCAGTAACACAGCCTCAGGTCCAATACTGTAATTTATTTTACACCATATATCTTTATTTTTTGTGTAATGTGTGCATATATAATATGTGTGTATATATACATGTATAATGTGTGTATCTATACATATGTGTGTATATATACATGTATAATGTGTGTATCTATACATATGTGTGTATATATACATGTATAATGTGTGTATATGTACATATGTGTGTATATATACATGTATAATGTGTGTATATGTACATATGCATGTATATATATGTATAATATGTAAGTATACATATAAAACATGTTTATCAGGAGAAAGAAAATTCATGGAGGTCTTCACAGGTCTGTCAGAGGCATGAGAAGCCACCACAGCTGCAAGGTGACACATGGCACCATCCCTGTGGATGTGGCATCTTGGGGAATGTCATCTCAGCATTGCTCCTACAAGGGTTTCCTCTGGCTGATAGGAATTGAAAAGGGTGCTCTCTTGCCTATAAACAATGGACAAAAAAGTGATTGAAATCAGCCATCAGAGACATCAACATGGAAGGGGCCAGCCCTGCAAGAGTGTTCCAGTTTCCAGGGTGTTTGCTGTGGCCCATGGGGTGAGTGAATTCTGATGTGAACCTTCTCTTAGAAATCCTCAAAAAGGGTTTTGGTCTGATATTATGCTGGAGAAATGTGGATGGATGACTTCCCATCCTGACTCCCTGATTTATTCTGATTCCCTTCACGGGGAACAAGGGGTAAATTAAAACCAGGAGCCATTGCTGAGAGCTGCTATGGGCTGTGCAGTGCAGGGACCACCATTTCCCAGAACTGCCTGTTACTTGTATTCTCTCTCTGCCAGTAATGCCCATGGCTTCCTCACTAAGTGGCTGACCCTTATGAAGTGGCTCGTCAGACACAGAGGTTTCAGCTTGACAGTTGCTGGCTCTGAGAGAAGGGTGAGCTGCAACCACTGCTCTTGGAAATCCTCATGTAGCAGAGTGGCTATGAACTTTTTTCTGTTGGTGTCTGAGTTGTACAAGTGGTGGCTGTTGAATGTATAATTATTGATGCACTTGCTGGCTGTTAGATTTCCCCAGCATGTGTATGGGACAGGCTGCCCAGAGAAGCTGTCCCTGGAAGTGTTCAAGGTCAGGATGGATGGGGCTTGGAGGAACCTGGTCTGGTGGGAGATGCTCCTGTCCATGTCAGGGGTTTGGAAATATGTGACATTTAAGGTCCTTTCCAACTCAAGCGTTCTGTGATTCTGATATGACATTACTGGGGTTTGTTTTAAGGGTTTCATTTTAGTAGAAATTTGGCTACTTGAGACCATTGTATCGATTTTGAGAACAGCCCATTGTGACAAACCTGCATAGAGTTTAAAATAATTATTCTACTAAAGACCCTTGCTCTCCTTCTCTAGTCAGATGTAATTTCTGAACAACAAACAGGATCTTTCTGCTATGGTGTGGGAGCAGGATTTCAGTGGGAGAGCCTGCCTCAATCCGTAGAGATGTGTCAGTCAGCAAGGGCTGACAGGGTTGACTGGCACCTCACATCCAGGCTTCTCTTCTCAAGCAAGGAGAAACATTAACCTTGAATCAGGAAATATGGAGCTTATCATTTAAATGAAACCCAGGAAGAAAAAAAAAAAAGGTTTTTGCTGAAGTCTGCTTCCAACAAAGGTTAGAAACTTTTCTACCTTTGAGCAGGTTTGCTGGAGCACCATGTGGGCTTGCAGCAGTCCCACCCAGGGCAGCATCCCCTGTTTTACAAGTGGGTGTATTGCAAACACTGTCTGGAAAAGCTGTTCCGAGGGGTATAATTTGGATTTGTTTTTTGCCAGGCTGACTACCCAGGGTGAGGTGGTGCAGGTTTAGCTTCCAATCACAAAGCAACCCAGCTTGTTTGCTGGGTTCATCTCAGAGGTGACTGCAGGGAACAGATGAGCCCCTGCTGCCCAGAGGGAATTGGCCCCTGTACAGCACTCACCCTGCTATCTCCCTGGATCTGGACTATGCCAGGCATGAAGGTGGATTTTCCAGGGGTCATCTCCCCTGGGGAATTTCAGCAGTAAATGGCACCTTGCAGTAGGTCTCTTTGCTTTCCCAAGCTCAAGGTTGTGTCTCCCTTTGGAGCAGATCCAGTCAATGAATGCTGCTTCCCACATCCCATTGGAGATTGAGACATGGAGGGGCTGGATGGATACCTCCTGATGAACACCAGGAATCTGCATTAATGGTCTCTCAGCATCAATCTTGGAAGCCTACCCACTGCTTGGAGGACACAGAGACACAGGTACTTGACATGGCAGAAGTCACCAGTGGATGTTCTACACAGTGATGGTGAAAGTCAGACACCCTACTAGGGTGGTTGTATCATTGCATTTGTGCAGCAGTGGGGGAAGGCAGTGGGCTGATATTCACAAGAGTTAACTGGATTCTCAGTGGAAGAAATTACTTCTACCTTTAGGGGAAAAAAAAAAAATCCCCTTCCAAACAATCTAAAAACCTTCTTAGGCAAACCAGGGAATTGATGGTACTAGGAGAAGATGCCTGCAAAGGTAAAACAAATGAGTTGTCCTCCCCTAGAGAGTCAGAAAAGCTTCAGGCTGGGTCATAGCTGATTTTTGGCCATTGAGAAAGTCTGAAATTTACCCTGCCATAGACATGAGACCCAGAGATGGGGTAAGGCTTTTCATCAGTCCCAGGGGTGTATATTCACACAGGGCCTATATGAGGGGAGAAGTTACCTTAACTGCCAATTAATTTGATTTCTAAGTGCATTCCTGCTTCTCTGGCCTCTCTGGAGTGCTGCTGAGGATGAGAGGGCCTGGCTGAGGACCAAAGTGCAGAAATTTTGGCTCAGCAGATCCCTTTATTGCCAGGCTAGAAGTCTGGAAAAATCACAGGTTGCAGAAGCAGCCTGGCTTCACCTGAACCCCAGATTTGCTGCCAGAAGGATGGGTGCTGTTCATGTGCACAGCCAAGTCTGTTGTGGGATTTCTTTTATTTCTCAGCTGGGATTAATGAAAGAATCTGATTGAGCACATCAGCAGTCAGTTAAGTGCATCCCATCAGCAGAAAGTGATTTTAATACTAGGCCAGTGGATTCTCACTAATTAAAATAAATATTTACTATTTGATTTTGGGATTCTTTCCAGGAAAGAAAATACAATTTGGAAAGGCTTTCAGAGCTGATTGCCTTCCACAGCCTGGTCTGGGCTAGAGATAGATACAGGGAGGGTCTGGGCGGCAGAAAGGAAGAGAAGGATGAAGAGGAACAAAAGATGCTGAAAAGCTCAGATGATACTGAAATTTGGCAGAGAAACAAATCAATGTCAGGAATTAGAGAAAGAACAGGCAGGGAGAGAACAGAAAAAAAGGAGCAGAACAAAACTGGAGAAGACAGACAAAAAGTGATTGATTGGGGGGGAGGGTAGCAGCAGACAGCTGAGTGACAGGGCTGGAGATGCTGTCACTGGGGGTTTCTGAGGGTAGACTGGGGAAGCCTTTGCTTGGAGAGATGGTGGTGAAGTTGTTCTTTGGGGTGGGCTCTGGTCGTCACACATCTCATGGCCACCTCTGTCTGCCTGCATCCCACAGCATCCCACATCCCTGAGGGACTGCAAGTGGAGCCTTTACAGGTAAGAGCTTCTCCTGGGTCTTTTGACAGTCAACAGAAGAGGTAACCAGCTGAGGCTGAAGTCTTCTGCTTGGCCAGAAAATTGGCCAACATCAGCATGTGCTGCTCCTGTCCCACTGTGACTGTCTGATAGCAAACACCACGTAAACACAGCTTTCCTCTGCAAACTGGGAGGAACTCCCTGGTACCTCCAGGGCAAGTAGAATTACCAGTAAAACAGTCAGGCTGCTGTACAGCTGCTGGGAGGGCCTGGCAAGAAGCAAGGGCATGAGCCTTAATTTCTTAAGAACCCTGGCTGCCTCTAGACAGCTGGGCTAACCAAGACCAGGATATTCCAGAGCTGTACTTGCAGAGCTTGGGTCTTTGTACACCCAAAGATGTGCTGGAAACCCTGTAACCAGGTGCAGATTTGGCTTTGGGACCAGATTTGTCTTTTGGGACTTCTGGTAGTGGAAGATCTTGTTTTTGCATGATGCTACACAACAGTTGAGAAAAATAGGAAATGCTGCTGAGACTCCCTGTTGCACTTCCCATATGCTCTTGCCTTGCTGGCACTGCTCAAAGCTGAATATTTGCAGTGTTTCTCTCCCAGTGTTAACATTGTGCCCTCAGGCTGCCATGCACAGGATTTTTATCAGTAATTTCTCCAGTGGGTGCAGTCGATGCTCAGTACAGCAGATGGTGGCTAAGGAATGCACACTCCTAAGGGGCCCTCCTCCAAAAAAAACATACCATGGGCTGTATGGGTCCCCTGGGTCAGCAGTGAGGGGCTGTTCCCAGTGCTGGCTGTCTTCAGTGTTCAACAAAGCCGGAGGAACATGAGTCAGGCTGGGAGTACAGTCCTCCCAAGAACCCAACTCTAAGCACCCTCACCTTCTCCATTGCTGTTGAGACCCACCTCAAAAAGAGAGTTTTCCTGAGCAGCCTGATGCTCTGTGGCCTCAGTGAATTATTACAAATGTGTTTATAATTCTTTACCTAATTGCAAGTGCTTTCACAAATCAGATTGCTAGCACTTAATGAGAACCAAGTAACATCTGACATCATAGAGATGGAAATTTAATGCATCATGATGGCATAATAACAGCACCAAGGAGACTGATCCCAGTGGGATTAGTGAGTCAGGATCCCAAACCTGGGTGGGTAGTTAGGGTGCAGAGGAGATGACAGAGCAGGAACTGCTGTAAAGAGTGTGAACAAGCATAGGGAGAAAGAAGACAATAGGAGAATGCAGGGCATCAGGAGATAAGGACCCTTTTTTAGAGCATGGTCAGGCTAGAGGTCATGAACCCCATCAGAAGGAAACCATAAGTGGATATTTGTTTTAGTTGGACAGGTTTTGTTTATTCTTTTTTTCTTTCTTTTTGTTACAGAGACAGGTGCTCTGAATAAGACATCCTGCGTTTCTTTGGCTTTTTCTTCTATGGTGATGTGAGAATTGCAGAGCAATTATTTCTGAATAAATCCAGTTTTGGTCAAGAACCTGGAGTCCCAGCAGGGGAGGTCTATGGAGAAGGTGGAGAGGAACAGAAATTCAGCATCACGAGCAGAACAAAGCCAAATGCAGATCTCCATCCAGGGCAGGTAAGGCAGGAGCCTTGTCCTCTGCAGGGGGAATACAGAAGGTGCAGAGATGCCATTAACCAGGCAATGAGGACACTTGGCCTCTGACTGAGAGGCCTTTTGTTTATAAACTCAGCATCCACTTCCCAGGAAAATATTTTTGATGTTGACTTCAGACATCCTCTCCCCAAGAACGGCCCAGCCTCCTGGCTTGCCCAAGAGACAATAGAAGGAAAACAAGCACAATAGCTGCATGTGCTAAACACTTTAATGAGCACTTCCACACCATTCTCCTCTATTTCCCCACATCCCTGTGAGTCAATAAGCACCTCATGCAGCTTTTGAGATAGTGCAGTATAAACTGATAGAGCTGTGGACTAGCCCAAACATTAGCTCTTATTCACTGAATAACTGATAGAAATGTGAACTTATTTTATTCTGTGTGTATTGGTTCAATATAATATTCCTAATAATTTATTTGCCTATGTAAACTTATTACAATGGCATACTTGAAATAGTTTAGATAGACAATCTGGTGCAAAAGGCTCTGTTACAAATTTTCCATATGCACATAACACACAGTTGATTTATTTCCACCTGCAAAAAGAAAAAAGCCCCTGAATTTGTTTCCCTGTGGCTTTGGAGGGTTTTTCTGTGTGTGTCAATTATCTCCAGTTCATCTTGAATAGCAAGTTTATGACAGGACAAAAATCACCAGTGATTATGCTTTGATTTCCATTGGCACCAATATAATGTCCTCTTCCAGCAGCAACTTTATGATGCTGCTCTGTGATGTGTGAACACTCAATAAGAAGTGCTGTAAGTTCCGTGTCAGTAATTCAGCATTTATAGGGCTTACATGGGACATTTTCATCCCCTGGAGACAGTGCTTTTAAATTATGACAGCTAATTTGTATTGTATGAGAGTCTTTCATCTCCAGCTCTCTCTAGGGTATTTAGTCAAGATAGAGTTATGTTATTCCCAGACCACTCAGTCTTATCCTCCAATTCATGCAAGATAAATTTTTATGATCTATGTGGATTTTCAGGCTCCAGAAAATGTATTATTTTTAAACATACTTTGCACATAACCGGTAAGAGGATCTGGAGCACAGGATGCAGATCATGAAGCCATGCAAAGAGAAAAGGGTGTGAGCAGAGACAACTCAAGCCCCACTCTTTTAGGCACTGATAATTAAGAAATGGTCAGGTTTGGGATAAAACTGCCCCCATGTCCAATAAGGTAAATCCACTGAGGTCACCTATTTCAGTAAAGTTGGTCTGTTGGCTCCACAAGCTCAGGAATTGTTTGGGTCATTTCTGCCCATCTGCTGACTCTTTCTGACAGTTTATCAATAGCTTTGGAATTATCTGAACCTCTGAAAATCAGATTTCCCTGAGTATTTTCCATCATGCTCTAGGTTGTCCTCAATGGTCATTACCTTTGCACATTTTGGAAGTGTGTGACTTCAAATATAATTTAGTGTAAGAATTCACAATTAGAGATAGTTGGGAATTTTTCAATGAAATAACTTGGCAGAAGAAAATGTCTCAAGCTGGAAGTGCACCACGAAAAGCAACATTTCTCCCTCTGCTGAATGTGTTGGAATAAAACAGGGATTTGAGCCTGAACCTCTCAGTCTTTATCCATGCTGATAAAATCAGTCATGCTTCCTGGCTCTGAGCATCCCACCTCAGCAATGTCCTTTCTCCTACCCTTTGGGTATTGAGGTTTTGTTTGTTTGTTTGTTTGCAAAAGCAGCCCAAGACCATGAGTCAGGAGCTGTGACAGCATTTTCTGATCTCAATACGTGCTGTGATCTACCTGGTGCACTTCTAAGCCATGTGCCCCAGCCTGCTGACCTGGCCCTGCTGCTTGTGACACAGGGGCCTTCCTTTCTTTTCTGTTTGGAGAAAATGAAAAACATTTTTAGGAAATCCCTCTACTGAAACAGCCTTTTCTGAGTGCTTTTGGTGGTCAGAAGATGTTGGCAGAACAGAAGTGTTCCCTATTGCCCTTTATAGCTTTAATCAGAGTTTGCCTATTGTTTGCAGGATGCACCCCAAGATGCAACTTGGTTGGCAGCTCAGTAACTCTTTAAATCACTACTGCTTTCTTCTAGGTCATTAATATTTTATTTATGTTGTATTACATTTCACATCAGCCTCCATGCCAACAGTTCATGCCAGGAGCAGTGTCTGACAGAGTAATTTAAATCCTTAGAGATATGAGCACTTCCTTTTTGGAGAGTGTCATTGTCAGATTCGTTTGTCCTGTTTTGCAGTCCTGGAGAGCCAAGTTTGGCCAAGTTCCTCCTCTGCCCTATGCCTGCAGTGGCTTCCAAGGAAGAAAACTCTTCATATGGTGAGAGGTGAGGACTTGGTTAAGTCAGCAACAAGTGTTGTCCACGACTGGCACCAAATCTGCAGGAAAAGGCAGAGCCTTTCACAAGAGGAGATGGTAACTGGGAAAACACAGTTTTCTTACAAAGTTTTGAGTAGAAAGCCCCTTCCTTGAGACACTTACAAAGCTTTGCTCAAGGAGCTGCACCATCCTGGATACAGCACTGGTGTTTTGCTCTCATTCCCCTGTAGGTGCAACCCATGCACTGACTTTGTTGTTTCCCTGTCGATTTCTGCAAGGAATATCCTCACCCTGTGCTCAGTGCACTCCTGTGATTTTCAGAAAAAGCTGTGATAGCTGAGGAGCACATGGGTGGGACAGGGTCAGCTGGTGGGTGTCCAGCCCACAGCTGAGCTACCAAGACTTGGCATTCTTTAGCCCACATTTCCCACCAGCCTCCCTCCTCCTGATGCTCTTTGAATGTGTGTGCTGCACATTAGCATGACTCTGGGTCACATTTGTTATTTCAGCCTTGAAGAGATATCCAAGAAATGGCAAGGAATGGTACACATTTCCATGGTTTCTGTAAGAGGGGATGACTCTACTGGGGCTGCATGACTTCTGTCCTGCTCTCACTGGGCTGCTCATACCAGCACCAGAGAAATGCAAACCCCAGGAAGAAATAAGTTAAAGCGTGAGCAGAAATCAAAAAGAAAAGTAAACTTCTCAGGTTTAAATGAGAAGAAGCATCTGGAAAGCAGAGGCTATAAAGGGCGGAGTGTCAAGGGGAAGAGCAGAAAAAATCCTGAGTGTGTTTCTCCATGTTTAACAAAGAATTGATCTAAGGGACCCCTAGAGGATTGTTGTTTGAAATTTAAAGTCTGGATAAAATCATGTTCTAATATTCTAATGCCACACAGGAAAGATGTGGCTCTGACAATGGTTTAGACTCCTGGCACCTAACAAATTCAAGTTTTCTCCCACCATGTTCTTAAACTCCACAGTCTATAGGACTCAGGGAATGGTATTAATCACAGGTTGAGCCAAAGGCAGAGATGCAGGAATCACAAGTGCCTTCCTAAGCCTCTGCACCAATGGGAATTAAAGAAAAATGAGTTTACTGAAGGGACTGTGGAGTTAGCACATATCATCCCAAGAAGCAATTTGTCAGTATACAACCACTCTGTGCAAGCAAAAGGGAAGAAAAAGAAAGACCCAGGCAACAGCCTCAGCTTCTACACATGGCTGAATTGATTTTCCATGCCAATTAATGCCAGGGAAGAATGCACCTCTGGAGACCACACAGTGAGAACTAGAGGCAAAAAATGCCTCACTGAAGATTACAGAGGCCTTTGCAGACTCCTGGTGATAGACCCCCCTTATTTATTTTTTTGCCTTTATTAAAAATCCACAATGGGTAAGAAACCAAAGTGTCTTCCTGATGCTTGCAAGGTAGTTGAGGGAATATCCATCTGTTTCAGCAAGGCAGTTCTGTCCTAGATCTTACTATTTTTTGGTGCATTCTTTTTGAAATGTAATGGGTGGGATGTCTTTTTATCCCCAAATAGCAATTCCTTTATAGATCAGACTGCAAGCAGCCTTATAACTTTCTGACACGGCAGGATTATGAAAGACCTGCAGAAGTGTCATGCAGTCTCTGCTGGGAAATCTGACACTTGAAAGATTGTCCTGGTCCTGACAGTGATGATTTTTTGTTACCCTTTTAAAATGCATTTGTTTTCTTCTCTGACAGGTATGGGAGAAATAAATGAAAACTGCAAACTTTTGTGCAGATGGGAGGGCATTAGATGATTCTCTGGCTTGGAGGGTGCTCACAGCCATCCTTGACATGCCTGGTGCTTGTTTAATGGGTAGTTTGCAGCTGTGGGATCACTGCTGTATTTTGTAGTTTCTGTTCTATTATTAGCTAGTAAAGGAATATGAGACAACAGAGAACATTGTGTTCAACTACCAGTTCCTGTATTTATTGGCACCACCTGGGGATTTAAAGGGGTGCTGACACTCTGCAGGGTCAGCTTCAAAGCAGGAGAGCTAGAATGTGCCCATGATCAAAGCACCTTCACTTCATCCCCTTGTGCTGCCATTGCAGGTAGAAACGTTCTCCCAAGAGGGAGATTTGAGGCTTTGCCCCACGTGGCAGAAGCTGGATGGGAAAAGCAAAGCCTTGAAGCCTTCGGTGGTTCAGAGATGGGAAAATGCTCCATAGTCACCACGGTCTCTTCCAAGGAGAAAGCCACAGTAGGACAGTCCAGCAGTACCCTCTGGGCAGGTCAGTGGTTAGCAAGAGAGCTGCTTATTCACAGTTAGAAGAATCTTGTTTATATTTTAAAAACTCTTTCTTTGACGTTATGGGAGAATTTCAGCTCATTCTGGCACAGCTGCTGGGCATGTTCCTGCCTCTCCAGAGCTTAACTGGGAGCTTTTCACCCAAGGGGACCTCTGCACCCAGGGGAAAACCTATTTCCCCTGAAAACACCATGTCAAAGTGTCCTTTGGAGGACAATAAGAAGGCACCATTGGAGCTAGGATGATTCATGAACCTGTGGCAGAGCCATTATCTCATGCTCAAGGAAGCAGTGGAATCACCATCCCTGGAGGTGTTCCAGAAACTTCAGGGACACAGTTAAGTTGGCATGGTGGTGTTGAGTTGATGGTTGGACTTGATGATCTCAGAGGTTCTTTCCAATAACAATGATTCTATGATTCCATTGCTCCTTGCATGTGTGGGCAAAAGGGACACAATAAATACTGCAGTAAATGCACAGTAGATCATTGAGGTTCTGTGTGATTTACCAAATTATTAAACTGGAGGTTAATGAGAGGAAGGCAAGACATTTATCCCCACAGTCCTCATAATAATTATGAATAAAGGGCTGTTTTTCCAAATCACTTTTTAAAATAAACCCTCCATATGGCTGTAAGCAAAGCCCTAGTCACCATGCTGAGTAATGTTTATTTTGGGTACATCAAGCAAGAAATGTATTAAATTGTGCTGAATGATGCTCACTGCAACTCAGATGCAGACAAAGGAATATCACCAGGGTCAGACAGAGGGGGTCACACTATTGCTCTGGTCCTGGTGTATGGCACAATCCTGAAAAAGTGTCCAACATAGAATATGTAAGGAGGTAGAATGTCTTTTCTCCTCTACAGCTTTACAGGTGTTGGATTAACTCAAAAATATAACAGGGGTTACTCAGTGAAAAGTGAATATAAATGTTCTGTCCTTTTGAGTGGAGGAGGAAAGAAGCAAGAGAATTTCTTATAGTTTTTAAGAATGAGATTATTTGGCTTGGAAGCCAATACTGGGGTTCATTCCCCTCCTTTGCTCCAGGATGTCCAGTTTGGACTTGGGAAAAATAAAATTTTAAAGCAATATTATCAAAGGAAGGCAAACACCAGGTGCTCTGCTAGGGCTGCCTAAGTCCATGGTTTAATGGAGTAAAATGTACATTCACAGAATACACATGTTTAGATGTTTTCCAGCCTATTCTGCCCAAACTAAGATACTTGTTTAGCCCTCACATTGCAGTGCTTGGTAAGCACAGGTAGATGCACTGGTTTGCTTTCCACAGGCACACTGGTTGGAGTGGCTTCCAGCAGCACTTGCTGCCTGTGTGGGGAGGGATTCTCATGAGGTCTGTCCAGCTGAGGAATATTGGAAGGGTCTTGTTGGCTACAGCCAGTGTTTTATGGTTCCTGACTTCACTTCTCAGATCTCCAGCAAAAAACCTCTCTACAAGGAACAGCACCCCCTGCATGAGCTGCTGCAAAGTGGCCTCCAGCACAGGATGGACCTGGGCTTTACACCCCACAAAAGCTGCAACTGAGAAAAATACCACCTGGCACTCAGTTTGTCCACTGCACACCAATCTTTATGCTAAAATACACCCTGAGTAGTAGAAATTGCTTATTTATTTATTTTCCTGAATGCAATTTTTTACTAGCTGTGAAATTGAGCCATTCCCCTAGCTGGGATCAACCTTCATGGATTGTGAGATTGTAGTGATACAGCAGAAAAAAATAAAACTCTGAGAAGCTCTTGAGGCATAAATTCAAACCCTCATTAATGTCTGTGGGCTGCATTTGAATTTCTATAGAACGTGGGTGGTATTTTCAAAGCGAGATGCTGGAACTGGTTGGCTCAGAGGGGTGACTTGCATGATAACAATGAGTTTCTTCTCCTCAGTCCTCTGCCTGAACGAGGTGCTGGGGTTCATGCTGTGAATGTCCCTGGTACAGAGCTCTGTGGATCCATGTCCCTGTGATTCCAGAGCTGGAGAGTAGAAGGGCTGCAGGAAGAGGGTGAAGCAGTGGAACTGAACATGGAGCTGCTGATAGACCAGATCTGATCTTGGTGATAGCCACTAATTCAGTTTTTCATGCTTTTTTCCCCTTCAGAAACAGTTGAACTTCCTTATCTGGGACAAGTTAGTTTGGGGTTTTTTTTTACAGTGAAATCCTAATTAAAGTTGATGAGTGTGGCAGATGTGTCATCCCAGTGATTCTGTTTCTCTCCTCTCTTCCTCCCCTCAGCCCTCAGGGGAGTCCTGGGTCACTGACTGCACATCTCAGAACCCTTGGAGACTTGAATGTCAGGAGTGAGGTTACACTGGGGCCCAGCACAGGAGAGGTGCACTTGGCTCTTGAGCTTTTTCCTGTCTCTTAATTGCACCTGGGAGCATCGAGTTCATTGGTTGAAGTTGTCATAACAACTTCTGGAAGTTTAGGTGATGACTGAAGTTTTATCTTTAAACAAAGACAGACTTTGTGCCTAGAAAGAGTAAAGGCTAAAGGCTAAATTCTGGCTATACATGCATATATATATGTATAAATATAAATACAGAAAGGATTCTTGTTGGAGGGTTTCCCTGTTGGAACTGAAAAAGAGCTGTCACTCACTTTGCCATCACTAGTGTATCCCAGATCTAGGAATTTTTCCCATTTTGTTAGTAATACTGTAAAAGTTTGAATGATAGATGAATAAAACCCTCCCAGTTATGTGAGATGACAGCAGAAAATTGAATTTGTTTTCATATTTAAAGAAGTTGTGTTGGTATGGATTGGAGAAAACTTAATATTTTTAATATAAGGATAAATAGCTTAAGCCCCATGTTGGGGAAGCAGCAAGTGCTGATTTGGCCACAGTAAGTCCTAAACATAAAATTCAGCTGAAGGGAAAATTTTGCTTCTGGAGCTTTTTATTTTTATTTTGTGCACATATGAATGGGTGAAGGGTGAAGCTGCTGAAAGATGTGGGCTAAAGATGAGAGCTAAAGGCAGCTGAAGAAACTTTCCTTCTAAGTCTTTCCTTCTAACAAGAAGGTAGCAGTTCAGAATTTCTTCAGTTTAATAACACTATTTAAGAAGAGCCAAATTCTTCTGATTTTATGTGTTGTTAAGAGGATTTTTTCTATTTTCTATTTTTTTCCCTTCTGTAGGTTTTCCTTTGGAGCAGCAGGATGGTAGAGTTCTGATTCCTTGTTGAAGAGCACAGCCTGCTGGCAGCTTGGAGCTTTCACAGTTAAAAGCCAGAAAACAACTCTGAAATGATGGAAAAGAAATAGATTCTCTAGACCACCAGGCTACTTGTGAGGATTGGGGGGATTATGGCAGGCTGAGGCATCAATCATCCTCTATCCCCTCCTGGAGCTGCAGTGCAGGGCTGCTGTCAGCTGGTGGTTTTTGAAACCCTGTCTGTGCTGATGGACAGTGTCCCCACTTGTCCTTGGTGAGTGCTCCATAATCTCATACATCTTTTAATTAAGGCTTTTTTTTTTTCTTTTTTTTCTTTTTTTCTTTTTTTTAATTTTTTTATTTTTATATTTTTTCTTTCTTTTTTTTTTTTTTTTTTTTTTTTCCCTGCTTTTTTTCACATAGATTAATTAAAAATAAAGCTTAGAGCTGGCAATTTGATGTGCTGTGAGCTCTGGTCAGCCAGTATACAGGAAGTCTACTAAGCCATTACTCAGGACACCCTTCTGGTTTCTTATTTACTTTTAAACCACGTTGTGTGAGGACTGGGGTCAATAGTTGCTCTTTTCAAAGTTAAGGGCAGAGTTAGTCCAGCTGTGGGGGCAAAGGTGTGTGTGAACCATCACCTCCACCCTCTGGGCTGCAGAGGACAGCCCATGCTGCTAAAAGCCTTTGTGTGTCTCCTTGGGTTCAGGTTTTGGCCCCTGGTCAGCAGGAGTTCCTGACTTGAAAACTCAGTGTGCTATTTCAAGGAATGTTGATATTTCTGCTGGTTGCTGCCTTTCTGGTAGCAGCAGATGATTGGTTTCATCTTTGTAAGGTGTGAAATGGTTACCTAAAGAACTGGACAGCCAATAAATCGATACTGGGTAGTTAATGGCTTTGTTCTGATCTTCCTCAAGGTGTTTTTTTTTTAATTCTAGTTTGGTTGGCCTGTTGGATTTGCAGAATTAGGACAATCTCTTGGAGATTATTCCCCTTCACATGAATGAATTCTGGCTAATTTCATTTCTGTCTGACCCCCTTAACATATTTCCCATTAAATGTTATAATTCTGTATCTGCAAAGAGTTTGGCCATAGTATGAATTTGTCCAAGGAATATTAAATCTTACATTTCAAAGCCCAAACTAAGCACTGCCATGAACTGGATCAAATCCAACCCAGCATGTGGACTCCTGTGCCACTGGCCTGCTCTGAGGTCCCAGCAGTGATGGGATGTGGCACAGGGTACCCGCACACCTCAGGCCCAATCTGATCTGGGACTCAGATCTTTTGATTTTTTTTCCTCTTCAGAGTCTCCAAAATTCTCTCTAAGAGCTTTGAGTAGAGCTTCTTAGCTTTAATTTTTTATTAACAGAACTGGGAGAGTAAACCATGAATTTAACATCATTTCTGCTGCTAGCACATAAATGTGTGGTGTGCAGCTTCCTTGTGTGGGGCCATGGGACAAGATGAGAAGAGTGCTCTGATGAAGTGGGATTTTTGCTTCCCATGAATATTTATATAAAAAGCCTCAGTGCCTTGGTAGTTCCTGGAATGTAAATGAAAAAAAAAAAAGGAGGAAGTAGGTTTTTCTTTAACAATACTTTTATAAATCTTTTTATACATCTTTTAGTCTCCTTTTGAATTCCTAGAAAATATTATGGTCTTTCATATTTAAATATACAAAATGAAAGTATATCCTACTTAATTTTCCTGTGGGATTCAACATGCAATACTACAAGCAATGGAAATTGTAGTGGTTATTATGTTCTACCTAGAATAATTCTGCTTAAATTCTATGGGGATGCTAAAACACTGAATGGGAAGGGTAAAAACAATGTTTTGATCTGAAGCCAGGTGCAGAGAATGAATGCAATGAATTTTTTAATAAATGAAATTAATGAAATGTAATGAAATATTTTTTTTTTTTTAAGGCAGAGCTGTTGCAACACAGCTGGGTTTCCAAACTGAAAAAAAGTTTTATACAGGGGCTGGAAAGGGATGGTGGGAAAAAAAGTAGATGGGAAAAAAACTGAATATTTGAAATAAGTGACATTTACTGGTTTTACATAGCAGAAAAACAGCCCAAAAGGATGAGTTTTCTTGTGAATATTATCATTCAGTGTCTGTCTTACACTGGCACTTGATAACTTTCTGCTGACTGTTGCCATTTCAGAGTTTCATCATGACCTGACATTGCAAGAACTATCATGCAAAAGCAATTGAGTTCCCACATTTGCTGGAAAACTGTAAAAATACCAATATCCCAGATGTGTGGGGGAAACTGGGGCCTTTTCCATGGTCCTATTTAGTTTGAAGCCAGCTGGGATCAATATCTGTTCTTAGCAGGCAACTTTACCAAGGTGTTAGCAAGGCTACAGCCATTCCAAATTCAGCATCACAAATAAGGACTAATGTTGCAGACTATATTTGCACACAGAACCTTTAATTTCTTGCTTTTATTCCTTTTGAATGTATTATAGTTTTATGTTTTGCCTTTTGACTCATTTGGGCTTCAGAATTCCTATGGCAAAATTGCTTCCTATAATGATTTCATTGTTCACACATCAAAGAAAGGCAAAAAACGTCCATGTCTCAGATAGTCAAAAGATCAGGCAAATATTTCACACAATCTACAACAAAATATTATGAGGTAATTTTATTTTTTTTTCGCATTTTTAGGTAAAAATATGACAGTATACAAGATAATTTTATTAAAGGTAAAAATACAGTATTTTGCTTTGTTCTCTAAACAGATCTACGTACAGTACACATTTTAGTGTGTTTTGTTGTTTTTTTTACAAATATAACTATTATTCTATTAGGCTATCTGTGTTCTCATCTGGCACTTAAGAACTGATCACAGGTCACCTTCTGGTTCTGCATGTTTTCCTCAGCTGATGCCTAAATGTAAAGTTCATCTTAGAGATGTCTCTTGTAAACAAACAGTACAGTCCGGTGGCTCCTAAGCTGTAAGGTGTGCTTTAAGTAGTTGAAATCATGTAGTTCAAGGTGAAAACCCAAGCAATCTGTTTGCACAGTCTGTTGCACAGACTCATCACTTTCCAGTCTTCAAAGTACAATCCAGGTACTTGTATTACTGCAGCCTTTAAAACAGTTTTAATCCCTTCCTCATCCTCTGTAAGACCAAACACACAAACCAATAATTTCTACAATTTTTCCTTTCTTTTTTTTTTTTTTTTTTTTCTTTTCTTCAGAACATTCTCAGTGGAACTGAAGCCTTTTCATATTGATTTCAGGGTGTGAAATGTCTGGGTTACATTCTTCATGATTTATCTCACCCTATGGCTTGCTGTTCGACCTCTGGAATCTGAGTGCTGAGTTTAGTTGCATCACTGCCCCTGGATGAATGTTGGTCTTTGAACTGAACACTTTAGTACAATATATATTATTTCTGGGTATTCCTGGGAAGTGAGACTCAGAGCATGATGAGTATTTCAGTACACTGTCACCTAAGGATAAGAGATGCTAGGTGTGTACAAAGAGACCATACCCATTAGGGACTAGCTAATATAGCTGGAAAAGGCAGAGAGGAGTTTTTGGCTGGGAATCTCTTCATCAGGTTCTACCAGAGGGTGAAAGGATGTCTTACCCACCAGTGCATTTATTCCAATACTGTCATCCAATCTAAAAGGTAGATGATCTCTACCTGCCACACTCTGACTTGGTCATTTCAGATTTCTCCTTTGCTCATTAGCTCATTAACCACAGTGCTGCTCAAAGTTATTTTCACGGATGCCTGTGTAAACATGAAAAGGAGAATACACACCCAAGGGTAGGAATTTTTAAAATCTTTCAAGGAATATGCTTGGCACATTTTTTTCTTCAGACTTCACTGAGCTCTGGTCAGCACAGTCTCCGTTGGTACGAATGAGCACAATTGCATTTTCTTCACTAGGGTAAGACAGGTGAAGATCTGGCTTTTTTGCCTTTCACTAGGAGTGCTGTCCCTCTGGTGCATCTATTTTGGATGGCAAAGGGCACATATTTTTACCAGTAAGTCACTTTTGTAGAATAAAAGATTTAACTGGTAACTCACCAAGAACAGGAGTAATGCAAAGTGCTCCTACCAGTACTTGCCAAGTAGCAAAAGTTGAGGGTCTGGTAGCCATCTTTTGCACGGTTTTTGCCCTCCTAAAATGCTGGTTGAGACTGAATAATGTTTAGAAAAACAGTTGCCTTTTTCTGTGTCCACCATCAAATGTCCTTATTTAAGTTCTTCCCAAATTTGTCACTCAGCTGCTGTATTAGTCTTGCCAGCTCACCAGTAGCTTGTGACTTTTCTTCTAAGAGTTCATACCGTAGACTAGAAATATCTTGCTTAATCTCTTTAAGTTCTCCTAAAAGGAAGGAAACATTCTTGTTAGGAATATTGAACCAAATAATCTCTATGGTTTTAAGACATGAGAAAATATTAATTCCAGTGTCCTTGGTCATGACTGTGTGTGGAGCATAATATGATGTTCCTGCCTTTATGCACTTAATATTTGATTTATAAGAAATAACCCAGCCTTGCAGCAGTGGTACTGACTGCTATAGCAGCTGTGTGTGGAAACTTCATAATTTTTCTCAAGCTTCTTCTCTCTCCACATATTGATCTCCCCCTACACAGGGCATTTGCAGGACAGCAGTTTAGAGGTTTTAAAAGAAGATTCTTTTCCATCTGAATGTGAATCCCTCATGACGCCATGGCCATACAAATCTTTAGCCTGTTCAAAAAGTCTTCGGGACAGGCACGGGCAGAATGGTCAGAAATTGCTTTAATTAGAGCCCAAGGTAAGGTTGGGAGTTGGCAATATCATGGATTTTGTAAAGCAAGGAGAGGCAGAACTATAGGGCAGAGCAGGACTAATTAAAGATGACTCCATGACATAGGTGTTCTGCTAAGGAAATTGAAGGACTGAGAATTTCCAGAGCATTAAGGTGTCTCAAAGTCATCACCTAGAGAGGTGATGCTCTCTCTCTGACTGGTCATGTCAACAGTGATAGCATTGCATGCTCTAATAACAAATCCACTTGCCTTCATTGACCTCATCATTTTCTCGGTCGACCTGAGCCTTCAGGACATAGCGCTTAATCAGACGCTTCATTATTTTCTGAAAAGAGAACAGGAACATTTAACATGAGCTTCCCAAAATTGCCTTAATTTTAGACTCATTATGAGCAATTCAAACACCTGATTTCACTACGGATAAAACCTGGCCTCAGAGGACACAAAGAGAATTTCTTATTTATTTCCCATTTATATTATATTCCTTTTAGGTTTATTTATTACTTTATGTTATGAACTTGGAACTACAAGAGTTGATTGACAGCCATTCCATAATGACCCCACATTTGAGGCACTTTAGGGTGATTTGGGGATTTGTTGAATGCACATGAATGCAGAATATATCCCAAAACCAGAAAGAAAACAGAAATGACCCAGTAACAAGCTAAGAAATGGGATCCAGAGCCTTTCTTTGTTATGTTGCTGTTTAACATATTAATAAAAAAATATCTTCCATTAGTGTCTTACTGTTTAACATATTAATAAAAAATACTTTAGAGGAAAAAGTGGTTAATTATTGATGCTAGCAAACTCACTGATGATGATGAACTAAATTTCTGACCCGAAGTTAGCAGAAAGACTCTGCCTTGTAATTAGGATTTTAGGAGAGAACATAAATTCAACAAAAGACAGAGAAAAGAGAGTTTGAATAGGAGTGAAGAGCTTGGCTTATTGAGAGAAGTTTCTTAGGGAAATGGCAGATTTTAAGGGACATGCATAGGAAAAAATATAGAGCCATGCAGACTTTAAAAATGGGAGATGATTGTTAGTAAGGAACAGTGGATATGGAAGGAGTAGAAGATGGCTATGGATACGAGCTTGCAATGTGATATTGTTCCAAAAATGCAGAAGTTACATCTAGCTAGAAGGAAAATAACTTTGGCAGACTTGGGCTACATGCTGGTTTCCAGCTGACGGTCTGAGTCATGGCCAGTTGGAAGACACCCATCAATGGGGAAAAAATCTCAACTACGATAAAGATAAAAAAAGATTGCTCCACCAGAGCCAATTATCTAGGTGCATCCTCTGCAAACACAGGAGAGCTCAATGAGCATCTAAGAACAGGTAAAGAAATGGCTTTAACTGACCAGATGGCCACTGCTAAGGGAAAAACCTCTCCCAGCATGATCTAACATTGTCTCTACTTTGAGTGTCACTGAAAAATGCTGCCAAGAGTGTTAAATAGGAATTAAGACATTTGTGCACCTGCTCTTTTGTCTTAGCAGCCAAATATGTGTTCTAGCTGTGTGGAAGGCATGTGAACATCAAAGAGGGATTCAGTAATTTGTATAGATCATGCAGTCATGGAATATGGGATGTCTAAGACTGTCCTGTTATCAAAGAGGCATCTGGCTAACCAGGAGTCATTAAAGCAACAGAGATGAGGCACAGAGCACGTACGGTGTGTTGAAGATGGCCAAGGTAGTAGAATCCAGAGGCAGGTAGGGTTGTCACCTGAGAAAACATAAATGAAGTAATGTTTGGGGAAAGTAGGGAAATCCTGGATCCAATAAGATACTATTTTTTTTTCAGAAAAGACAACAGAGGAAATTTAGACTAAAATAAGGAACCAGCACACAGCAAATGCTCTTAGTAACTATAAAAAATATGATAGTGTAGCATCTATCTACTCCAATTCCCTGACAGCTTGCATTTTTGATGGACACTACTCAAATGCTGTCCCATATCAACCACTATATATGATAGAACTCACAAGCTTAGGGTGGTTTAGTCTGTCAAATAAATGTGGCCAGATATGTCAACAGAAATTTTATATTAAAAATGTGACCACTTTTTAAGGAGAGTCTACTAATCTACTTACTAGATATTTCTGCCAATAGCTTTGGAAAGTAATTAATTTTTGCCTCAGTATTGCACTGAAGTTCCTAAGCCTTGCCTCTCCCCTTCTCCCCAGCTACAACGAGTGAAATACTCCCTTGGTAAAATAATCCTGATTCCTGCAGGGAAATGTTGAACAAAACTTACAGACAGCATCTTGGTAATGAATGCTAAATTTGAAACAATTAAAATACATCTGATTACTATGAAGTACTGTTCCCCCTTTCTCTGAAAGTTAATTGAAATTCTTCAGGTCTTAGAGAGCTTTTATGTTATTCAGCACTCAACTACTGAGTGTTGGTTTTAAAATGGTCTTAAGAGAACAGGTTTTATGAATAGGTCAGGCATTTGTAAATAGTAACTCTGCACTGAAGTAATTTTTTTTTTTTTAATGTATTTATTGGCACCATCTTCAAGCTCTGCATTTGCCATCAGCTGTCTGGACACATTCTGTACCTTCTAGGACAGAAAGAAATGAGAAGAAAAGGACACATTTGTGGCCAAGGTACTCAAATTAAAGAAATTTAAGACTCAATTTCTGGTTCAACCAAAGGATTTTTGGGTCTTGTAAATCCTGATGGACCTCAGTTCCTTGTCTAGTAAGTGGAAGCCAAGATTTGTTCCCACTTCACTATTTATAGTGGGAAAAACTTGTGAGCTCAGCACAGCACTGCAGCAATGCTCCATCTCAAAGTCTCAGCTCAAGAGGGTTTGATAAAGATAACATTCTCCCTGGACTGCTTTATTCCCAGATTAATGCAGCTGTGTGTTGCCTTATTCTTCCTGCTTTTCAGATTATTGCACTTTTAGATTCTGGATACTTTTGTTGTCCCTCAAGATCACTGTCTGTGTGTAGTCCAAGTACACAGACTGCAGATACATAACTCAATAAATACCACTAAGGAAAACAGTTCATGAAAGAAGCCACTGATTCAAAGGTTTTCCCAGCTGCAGAAGGAAGCTTCCTGGCCAGATTATGAAACTGTTCTTCATTATATTTAGATAATCAATACTATTACACTCTCCTTATATTATCTGGCAATTTCTTCCTGCCACAACTGAAACCTTCGAAGATCATTTGAAGACAAGAGTAGTGGGAACATTATTAAAGGAAAATAACAGGTAGTTATCTTTTTCTATCTACTTTTCATAGCTGACTTTGGCTTTTTTAACCTTGGAACTAGGGGTCTAATTTACCACAAACATTAGGTGGTCTCAGTTAGAAGTAATAGCTATAGGAAGAGAACAAGTCCAGCAGAGGCTCACACATCTCTCTGTTACCAGTGGGATTGAATAGATGGGGAAATGTCAGAAAGTCTGAAATGCCATTTTGAGTGGGACACAATCATCTCTCCCCTTTGTCTTTGATGGTACCAAGCCAACTAATTCCAGATGGCAGAATGAAAGTATCCCATCTCTGACTTCAATTTTTAGATACTCCTCCTATCCTGGCACAAAAGCCAGACTAATTTTTAAAACCAGAAATTTATTACTGGTCTGCTGCAGAGCCTAGGAGCCCAGGATTCTGGATGTTCTACCAACACAAGCCAAACCACTTCTAGAACTGCTGTTGCACATTTTAGCCAACTTAATTTTCCTCAACTCTCTTCCATGCCAGTTCCTTCATCCGTATCACTTGCCATCATATTCCTTTCCATCATAAGTTAAGAATTAAGGGAAAATCCAGTGGGAATTAAAGCCCTCTACACATTTCTTTACGGAGAGAGTGATCAGACATTGGAATGGGCTGCCCAGGGAAGTAGTGGATTCTCCATCCCTGGAGATATTTCAAAAAAGACTGGATGTGGCACTCAGTGCCATGGTCTAGCAACCGCAACGGTGGTTCAAGGGTTGGACTCGATGATCTCTGAGGTCCCTTCCAACCCAGCCAATTCTATGATTCTATGATTCTATGATTTGCACAAGAAAGGATGCATCTGCTGACAGAAACACTCTGGCTGAGACAGACAGCCTGGGATGCCCAGTGCCTCAGGGATTTCTGAACTGTACCACATTGCAGGTTAAGCTCAGAAGGAGAAGTCACTGCCAGGGAAAAAAAAAAACCATGCAAATGGAGAAGCAAAGGCTGAGGAGATGACAGTGTTGTGACAAATGAAATGCTGTCGAGGTAAAACTGAAGGGTTAAAGCTTGAAGATTTTGGTATTAAATTCAATACCCTTGAGTGGAACTAATTAGAGTGAGAGCCCAATCTGGCACATCACAGGATGGTAGAGACTGGAAGAAAGGAAATGTGACCCTTGCAGGGCAGAGCTGTCCCCTGACAGATCTCTCCCATGTTCCTGCTTTCATGCTGGGATTACCTGGTATCTCGTGGGCTTGTTATAAGCGTTCTTCCCCGAAAAGATTTCTGTATTTCGAGTGTTAGTGTGAAAACGAACTTTCTGAAATTAGAAAACATTGTGATACAATTAAATCAATGATAGTTTCTTGTAACCAGACAGTCCCAAACTAAACAGTAGGAAATGGTTCAGTGTAGGAGCAAAATAAAAGCCTGGATATTCTGGCCTCAAAAGTAACTTTTTGAAAGACACAAAAAGATTAAAAACTAACAAATTACCGGAAAAAAAAAAAAAGTAATCTAAATTATCTATACAAAAACATTGTATTCTCACACAAGAACTAGAAAAGAAGGTGCTAAGAGGCACAAAAATACATTATTATAAACTAGGAACACTTCACCCTAGTGATGTTCTGCATGCTGCTGTAGATGATTTCCATGGGTTAAATAATTTTCTCTAATTTCTCTGGCATTTTCCCAAGGGGGAACAAAGCTAATTCTGTTAGGAGGGGTCTGAATGCTACACATACTCCTGCATCTTGCTTTCTCTTGCCAAGAGCCACTAGGGCTGAGGAAAGCACATCGTGTCTAGCCAGTATTTTCAGAGCAAATGTCTGTTTTAAATGACCAAAAGGGCTGTGATTGAGGCAGAATCTACCCATTAGATGGCCATTAGTGTCCATATATCACTAGACAGATACAGACTGGGAGGTTAATTATAGCTTTAGGTATTTAGGAAGTGTTATTAAGTCCCTCTTGAAAACTTGTCCCCAAACCTGGAATGTCAGTAAATGTAATGACAACTAAATACATTTGGAACTCATTTAAAGGCAGGTGGATGTTTTGAAAAGGCATAAAGACTGCTGGGTAGAGAGTCAGACAAGTTGGGAGCCTGTTAGTGCCTCTGCTTCTGCTCTTTGTCTCTGGCCTTGTTTATTTGCCTTGGGAAGCTCCCTTATAAAAGTGGCTGCTTTGATAAAAGTTGCTTTTGCCCTGGTGTCCTGAGAGGACCTAGCACTACGAGGCCACAGGGACCCTCTAGCTGCAATACAATACAAATAGCACACAAAGATGAGGCTGAATAACACTGTGCTGTCCTTCATCTATCTGTGGGCCATCCAACCCATCTCCAGAAGGCCTCTGGCATGGATTCTTTCTACAAAACAGCTGAAAAAAAGAAGATACAACTTACCCGTTGTTTGGAATTCAGCATCCCCATCTCCAGATCATTTTCACAGTTTTTGGCCTTCGATTTGCAGAGTTTTATGAGGCACATTTTTATTCTCAGTATGAGATAATAAAATGATTTAGGGCTTGGCACTAGATTAAAAGGAGCAGGTAAAGTCCTTCCTTCATCAAAGTAGGATAGCCAGAGCTTGGCACGTGCAAACTTCCACTCCACATCTGCATCCTCCTTGGGAAGGGAGGAGAAAAATACCAAACAAGCAAATAAACAAACCCCAAAACAAACCAAAATGCATAATCAGCAAATAGAAAGGAATTTAGCTATGACAGGGACAACTATAGTGTTAGGGTTTAACTAGAATCAGATTCTGTTTGCCAAACTAAGACCCCGGCACACAGTAGAGAACAGGGAAAAAACCTGGGTGAAATATCACTTTTTCATAAGCAAACAATGCAGCTGAGGATAAGTTCTCATAACCAACACAGGGAGTAAAAACATCACTAACCACTTTCATTAAATACATATAAAGGAAATTTAGTTTACTCACAGATAATGATTAAACACAATGAAGCTGAAGTTGTTGTATAAATGAGTCATTGCTAATTATTAATTTAGTCATAATTTGAGGAAAGGCAAAGCCTTAGCTCTTACCCAGTACAAGATCAGCAGCTCTTGCTAACAGAATATTCAGCTAACCTTGCAAATAGAATAAGCTGCAGCTTCCTTGTTTTTTTAACATTTTCATTATCAGCAATAATTAAGTGCATTGAGTTTGTAATCTAATTTGTTATCTTACCTCAATTTCCTGATAGGAGCTGTTGATCATGGCTATTAGCATATTAAGCAGCACCACCACCATGGTCACATTATATACTCCATAGAGTACATATCCAATATTCTCAATGAATTTATGATCATACTTCAGCACCACAGAGATCACTTCAGATAAGCCAAATATTGACCAAAATAAGGTTTTAAAACTTTCTTCTACCCTAAAAACAAAGCAAAGAATCACTTTATTGACTTGATACCAAGTTAACCAGACAAAATACTACTAATAATAAGAGTGGGGAGACAACAATATAAATCTGATGCCTGGGGCACAGTCACTGTAAGCCACTGTCCATCACCCAGGGAGGTACCAAACTGTATTTTCTGATTTAACAAAGAAGTGTTATTCCTCATGAATACCTATAAAGTTACAGTGTCCCCTTATTTGCTATTTATTTTCTTCTCAGGTAGACTGCTTGTCACTTCCATTTTGTGTCCCTATTAAGGATTTCTTCCTGGGCAATGTGCAGTTTGAAAACTTTTCTGCAGGGTTGTTTTACTTCTACTCACTCACTCTTTTCTCATCCAGAGAAGACAGACAGAGATTGTCTGGGAAAAGGAAGAAGGAACTTCATTTGACCTTCTTACATGCAGCTTCCAGAGTAGGAGAGAAACATTCCTTCTTACCAAGAAGTGACTGGGAAGTTCTGATTTGTGGCATTAATATAAAGACCACAGATTGCAAGTATAGACAGACCTTAGTCTGATTTTTCTTTTCCATCCTGCTCTGGGACTGCAAACAAGTTGGACACCAAAGATTTTGTAGACAAAATCTGAAATTAAGGAATGGTAAGTGTTGCAAAGAGATGTTTTGATTATTACTCTGCTTGCAAGTAGAAAGGAACTAGAGATAACAGGGTTGAAAGAGGAAAAAAAAAAAAAGAGGAGGATAAATCCACGACAAAGAGAAGTGGGGCTGGAAAGGAAGCAGCTGGACTGAGGGGGCAAAAGGAGAATCTGGTCCAGAGGAGTCAAAGCTGTACCAGGCAGAAGGGGAACATCCACAGCTGGAAAGGAAGGAAGGGAGACAAGGGGTGTTGGTAAATTTTGGAGGCAGTTTGCTAAATTTTTAGTTTAGAAACAATTTTGCATTTGCTGAACAATCCTTAGCATGCTGGCAGTTAATTACCTTCCCCTCCCACTGCCTGCTAGGAGGTAAAGGCCTTCTAAGGAAACGATGCCACTGACAAATTATTTTGATAATTTTTTTTTAATTAAGATGGTGGGCTAATCCTGCTAAATCTGTTTATTAAAACAGATCATAAGCACAAAGTGTAGCACACCCGAAGGGAACAATCAGCTTTATACCAACTCCAGTGTCAATTACACCATGCCTAAAAGCAAAAGAAATTCATTTCAACCTTAGTTTCAGAGCACTGAGCAATCCCTTTCTGCCACAGCAAACTGGTATTTATCTCCCATCACAACTTATGATGTTCCATATTCCACTTACAAGTAGTAGTAAGGCTGTAGTAAGTACTTTGCCAACATTCTCAGCCAACATAACTGCATTGACTCATGGGATGAGTTATGACTGTGGGGCTAACAAGTGCCACCTCTTTTCTACCTGCTGTGACTTTCCTGTCACTGTCCTCATCTGCATGCTCAGGAGAGCTGGCATTACCATGTCAGACAT
Source organism: Calypte anna (assembly GCF_003957555.1). Classification (NCBI taxonomy): domain Eukaryota; kingdom Metazoa; phylum Chordata; class Aves; order Apodiformes; family Trochilidae; genus Calypte; species Calypte anna. Next base: position 14,415,105 of record NC_044259.1, on the reverse strand, counting down.
TCTGCATTTTTATGGTAGCAATCTGGCCGAGTGCTTATTCTAGTAAATGTTGTTCTTCACAGTTAAAGACCACAAAAAACACCAAAAATCTCTGTCTCTGAAAACCACCACCTAAGTCAGTTGTCAGACTAATAAAAGCCCCGACCTCCAGCCTTGATCCCAGCTGCACTCTGCTATTAACCTTCCTCTTAATTTGGAAAGTTTCTCTTAGTTTGCCACCCTGCAGGCAGATTTTAATACAACGTGTCAGCTCTGCTCTTTTTCCCCAGCTTGAGCACTAACTTTTGTTCTGGAGTGCTGTCAGATTTGCCTGGAAAAGTTAATTAAGGCCCTGACTGCCCTGAGCACTGCAGAGGAGGCAGGCAAGGCTCAGGACACCAGGAAAAGTCCATAGCTCTTATTCCCAGTGTCAGGTAAGGGACCAGGGCACATGGCTATGGGACAGGGGAGGGAGGTGGTGTGAATAGTGAACCTGACCTGTAGAACCCTAAAATGGTGCTTGGCAGATATAGTTACAGCCAGTCCCCAGGCAGATCTAGTTCCTCCTCAAAAAAAAAAAATAATTTCTAAGGAGACCTTGTATTTGTCCAGCCCTACCAGGCTTGACCCTCTTTCTCTCTTCCTTTTCAACTGCTGCCAAACTGCACAAGATTTGGCACAGGTCATCAAGAACATCAGTTGTTTCTTAATTTTTTTATTTATTTTCCCCAGAACATCTCACTCAACCATGAGATGAGGATATTTGGAGCCAGGTTCTCAAAGATTCCAAAATGCTGATGCATCTCACTGTTGCCAGCTAAGCAATTTACCCCCTTCCTGCAAGGTCAGCAGGAGTTTTATCCTTCTCAAAGGCAGGCAAATGAAACAGGGGAGGAAGACAGGAGTCCTGCCCAGCCTGGCAGCTCCTGACAGCAGGAGGATCTGGCCATGGCAGATTGATTGATGCTCCTTATAGAGCTGGGGACCTGCACTCTCTCCTGACTCTGACCAGACTGTTGCAGTGGTGAGAGAGCAAAGAGATTTATTTGTTTAACATTGTCATGTTAAACACAGATTTTTGTATCAAAGAAGAGAATAGACCATAGGCAAACATCTAGTTGCAGATTTCCTCACTTTTGTAAACAGCAGCATGCTGTTCATCCAAAAAGATCATGTCAGGGCTATGATTTCGTGTTAGTCTGTTATCCACCACTTTAAGAAAGCTCCAGGCATCCTTCAGCTGAGTTATTTCCTTAGATTGATTGGTTGAGATATAAGACTGCCAAAAACAGCAATGCAGTCAATGTAATATCAACAAATAAATAAATAAAAAATCAGATTTTGACAAAGCAAAATGAGGAAAAAAAGTCTTCAGACATCAAAGTCACACTGAACAGTGAGTCACATCTCCCCTTGGGCAGAGGGAAGCAGAAACCTTGCCTTGGAGCCTTCAGCCTGGTTTGTGATGCAGAAAGCAAGAGGAAGGCAATCAGTCCTGCCTCCATTTTTATTTTGTTTGCATAGCATGTGCTTAATTCCAGGCTGCTTCAAGAGCTGTGTTCTGTACACAGCATACACCAAACAGATAAACAGAGTTGGGGTGGGTTGCAACCGTGGTGGAAATGGGATACTTTTCAGTGTTGAAGAACTTCCAAAGTTTTTCTGAAGTGTATTTTGAAAGTATATCTAGATAAATATCTCTATATTTAAGTGCATGAAGTTAATTTGTCCACTGAGTGAAGGAATTAATCCACTGCAGCTTTATTTCCTTTGCACCAAGAACATTAAAATGAAGGAAATGGCAGAAACTTTGCATGGTAACTCAGTTCAGAGGCCACAAGGGCATTCTGTGCTTGCTCTCTAGATGGCAACACAAGCAGAAGAGAGCACAGGATTAATCTTCAATACTAAAACCTTCCTTCTCATCACAAATAATGGCAGCAGGAGCTCACCACCTTCAGCAAGGTCCACAAGCAACTCAAAAAACAAAGAAGGAAACATAGCTCAAGGTAGTAGCTGCCCATCTGCCAATATAACCTTGTCATTAGTTTATTAAAATTATCTGGGACTGTATAGCTGAGAGTTGAAAGAAATGTCTGGGAAGGATTTTCTGGATGAATGTTAATCTCTCCCCTTTGTTTCCTATGATGAAAAGACTAATTGTCACTGATCAGCATTTAACACTCCTGGGTGTTTAAATAATCAGCAGGAAGTCAGTCTGGTTTAAATCTCTTCCAAATTTGCTTCAAAACGACATGAAATCTCTCCAGCACAAGTAGTCACCAGGCTGAAGTTAAGGAGAAAGATCACTGCCCTCTGTAAAGCCTCTTCCCAATCCCTGGGGCATTTCAGGAATCTTGACTCAAATGAGCAGTCATCATTTTAGTCAATGTTTGCTCATTATTGCCAACAAAAGATAGTAACTACTGAAGATCCACTGAGGAAATGAGTGCTAATGAGGGAGTCCCTGCATCAGAGACTGGAATTTGTCAGGAACCTGCCTGGGGGGTACCAGAGCTGAGGGTTACAGTGCCACCAGGCAATCAAGGATGATATTGACTCAACTTTTCATTAACTCTTGTGCTTCAAGGACACCTCCTCTTCAAATAAGAAGCAAGTCACATCCCAGACCTGCAATTATCTTCTACATTATTATGAAGTACAGATAAAAGCAATTGCATTTGTCTTCATAAATCCCTCCCTTAAAATGTATCCTGAGGTTAGGGGAGAGTTCTAGAAGGCAACTTTGGCTCAATTAGAAAAAAACAAACATTAAGTTACAAGGTCCATGTTGGACATGAGGGTGATGTGATGAAACTGGCCCCTGGGAGGCAGCAGCCTTTTGCAGGACAGCAATGATGCTGGAAAGGTCATTTCTCCTAGAGAAGCTCCAAGCTAAGCCCCCATCATGGCGTGTGACAAGTTAGAGAAGTGACACATCAGGTGCCAGCTGCTGTCTGCTCTGCATCTGGGGAACACTGTGGAATCGGGCAATACAACTGGGTCATGGCAAGGGGAGAACATTATGCCAAGCTTCCTCTCCCCTCACAGATGGGTATGAGGGAAGGAAGGTCCCCACCATGTCCCTAAGGTAATCAGAGATGTTTTTTTGGGACATAAATCTGACTGCCATGGTGCCACATGGCAGTGCAAGGGAGGAGACTGTCCTGTGGCTGCATGGGGCATGTCCCTCAGACACAGCAAGGTACCAGGATGTCCCCTCCTCTGAAAGCTCCTCCAGGGCAGCATCCTGGCTCTGCAGATGTGTGCCTGATGGGCACAGCTGTCCTAAACCAGACCTCACAGAAGCAAAATACTCCCTTATTTTATGTACATTTCAGTTTGCAGTTTTCAGAGTTATAATCCTAGATCTAACCTCTTCTCCATTGCTTCTCTTGACTCATTGCAAAAAGCACCTCCCAAAACATTTTCCTGATCTGTTCTTTTGACTTCCAGAAATAACCATTTCTGAACTAAACATCTCCCTGTGCTGAGCTGCCTGCCAACGCTGGAGGCTGTGCTAAAAGTTACCCTGGCAAAGTTTGGATGGGATTTCCCCAGGCAGATGGAGTAGAACCTTGCAGCAGGAAGGGAGCAGAGTGGGTTGAGCCCTGTAAGGAGGAGCTGTTTTTCCATAGGTACTCACGTTGTAAACGCGGGGTTGTATTTTGCACCAAGGTAGTACGAGTAAAGGTTGAACATCCCGATCATGAAGGCCAGGAACACCATGATGAAGATGACCATGAACTTGAAGATATCCTTCACAGTCCTCCCCAAACTGATCTGCAGGGGACCGAAGCTTTCGTTGGCTGGAAGAATGTAAGCAATGCGGGAGAAGCTGAGTACCACAGCTATTGCATACAGTCCTTCTGAAATGATCTGAGGGTCCGAGGGAAGCCACTTGTTCCTGGCTAAAACAATACATGTACACTGGGTATTAGTACTGCAAAGTGTTAGATGGTAATGATAATGCTGAAAATAAATGACCTCTTTTATATGACTGAATCTCAGGTTTGTCCCGGAGTTAAATTTAAAAAAAAAAATGTTTGGGACAAACAGACACTGAAATCCTCAGCATGCTGTACACATGTGGGTCAGAAGAACTGGATTTTTCACATGGTAAAGATGAGAAATGAGCAAGCCATTGGGATTAACCAAAGTCAGACTGCAAATTAAACATGGCTTCAAACAAATTCCACATTTTCTCTTTCCTTGTTGAGCATCATCTGTGCTGTGCCTTTTCCATCTGAAGCTCTTGAGATGGAGAACCAAAACCAAAACACAGTGGAGTTTGGATAAATGGCACTGTGTCAATATTTGTAAAGAAAACATTAGGGAGACTGGGACCTCAACTCCTACCATTGGATGAGAAAGTCAGGATCTGTTTGGATCAAGTAGATCTAGCCATCAAGTTTATAATTTTCATGTTATCTTTAAATTAAAACCAATTCCTTCAATCTAGTCACTCTATCGTTTTCACTTTAAAACTCTTCTTGTTGCTGCCACACAGGCACCACTTATTTAATCTATGGAAAATATGAACATTTGTATCAATATAGTTTATAAGTGTCTTTGCACCAATTGATGAAAAGATTGTGACTCTGAGATAAGGCATGTGATATCTTTAAGGACACAGCAGTAAACTAGAGGCATTCAATGAAACCAGGCCCACCACCCTGGGGTGCAAAGCTCTATTCATTTGTAATAGCATGAAAAACCATTTCAGCCATCAAAAATAATGTTGTCAAGGCTACAAGCTTTCATTTCCAAATGTTAGGGCTCATAGATGACATAAGCTCCCCAAAATAAAGGTTTTCCTCTTGGAAGAGCAGCAGCTTAGTGGTGTAATTTGTGTTTGTATTGCTTACATACAAGTGCTGGATTTAACAGGGATGCAGAGTGCACCAGCAGCTCCAGATCTTGTTTGTTCCAACATCTCTCCACTGCCAGATTTGGAAAACCAAACAGGTTAATTCATCTGTAATTCAATTTATATTCTGCTTACTTCCAATTTCTGATTATTCTTTGCTCAAGCTATTTTGCCAGGATGTGCTTGAGCTGAATGTACCCTTAACACAAGATCAGAGCCTGAATGAGGCTCAGATCTCAATTCCTTTCTGACTGTTTAGGAAGATGGCTGGAAGGGGTAGATCTGAGAAGAATAATTTGGTTTAACCAGACAAAAAATGACACAAATATCTCAAAAAGAAAGCTGCTTTCAGCACTAGCTCAAAAGAACAGGAAGTATTAAATTGCAAAAAGCATCTTACCATAAGTAAAGTAAGCAACCTCAGGGGGGAGGGTGACATTATTGAGGTCATCATCCTGAACGTACTGATCTACATACTGTTGTGCTTCAGTTGCTTTGAGAAAAGCCATGAACCTGGCTGTGAATGATGCCACGAAGATGGACAACATCCCAAAGTCCAGGAGGTTCCAGAGATGCACCACATATTCGCGTGGACCCTCTTCCCAAATCTCCTTGCACTCTGACCAGATCATGCCTGTGGAAAAGCCAGAGGACATTTAAGCACTAAACACAGAAGGTGCTTTTTGTATTCAGACCTGTTTCCTGGGTAAGAGTGGCTTCTAAGACCAAGACAAGTAACTGTTCAATTAAACTGAGTTTCTTCTCTTAAAAATTCTTAAAACCTCAAAATTTCTATGTCCTTTTGTGCATGTGAGATAGAAATTCCAAGATTTCACTATCTGAGTCAAGGATAAAGTAAATTTCTGGTGATGTCAGAAGCACAGTTCAGAAATACTGAAGACATCAGAAAATCCTTCTGTTGATCTGTTTGGAAAAAAAAAATGTAGATTTCCTCTCTTGTCCTTTAAGTCTCCTTGGGGAGACTAAATGGGGCCATTGAAGGTGGCATTGTTTGCTCTGTTGATGTTTTCCTCCTTTCCTAAAACAGAGGGTGGGTCTGTTTTGAGTATAGAAACAGATTTTGCAAGAGAAAATCTGATCCAGGAGTAAAACCAGTTTGGTTAGAGATGAAGTAAAACAGCAATTCTGCCCTTGCAGTATTTGTCATGAAGTTTTATATATTCAATAATAATGAATTTCCAGACATTAAAATCTGATCTGCTACTTTGGAATCCTGAATTTAAAGATCTTTCTGGCAATAGACTTAGAGATAAAACTAAATGCCAAACCCAGAAAATTCAAATGCTTTGACATCTGTGTCCTACTGGGAAGTGCTGGGAAGGACAGGTTTATTCCACTGCCAAACTGGAGCCAGGAACTCAGGTCAAATTCACCAATTACAGCAGGGCCTCTCAGGCCAAAATATTGCTTCTGAATAAATAAAATATTGGAATATTTAACTCACTGCTAAATATTTCCTGCACTCTATTCAATCCTGTTTCCATAGCAGCAGCAAAATTCACATTTAATCAAGCAGGAGCAGTGCCTGCCAATTTCCATGTGGCCTCCTGCAACCTTGTCCTTTTTGTGAACCCTTCTCTATACTCCCTGCTGGAAGCAATCGTGGTGTGGCATGGAAATGCATTTGCTGGGTTACTTCAGAGCCTCCTGGAAGCACATGGTGTCCCAAGAGAGGCAGTCAAAGGCTGGGTTAGAGGGAAAGAAACAAAGCAATGTGAATCTAGCTGAAGCTCTACCCTGATATAGGTTATGCCCCACATAGATTTGTCCTTGGAGAGAGCCTGAGGTCTCCTAAGTGCTGAGCAGAGCCAGAGGGAGGATGGAGAGGAGTCTCCTAATTCTTCTGCTCAAAGCCAGTGGTGCTTGGCTGAGTAAAAGCAAGAACTTCATCCCAAGACATCATCACTGTAGGATTTAATAATAAATAATCTAAGAGATAAGGTGGAAGAAGTGGTTTCTCAAGATCTGTCCTGGAGCAAGGATGAAATATTAAAGAAAGATTTCTAGCAAAAAAAGAAAAAGCTATCCCAGAAGTGATAGACAGGAGACATTAACCCTACACATTACTCAAGGTTGTTGTAAAAAGGTACTAAAGCATTTCAGGAAGTATCACACACATGGTACCATTTCTAACCAGAGAACTTATTCACTGACAGCCAGAAATTACTTTTCTGGTTTAAATATTAACTCTCTCATCCAAATTTATTTCTAATCTAGGTCACTTAATATACCTAAGTCACAGACTAATGAAAAGAGGAATGTCTAAAACTGCATAGACTGATTAAAATTAGAATCACTCCATAACTATCATGTTATTTGCTTGTAATTTACATAATTCTTTTTTGCCAGCTTTGTGGCAACCATTTTTTATCCATACATATGGAATAATGTCTATTCAGGGTAAGTCGAAAAGTTGCAGTAATTATTTGGTACTGCTGGGTCAGTACTGCTGGGTAATTGTACACCCACTGTGAGAGAGTAATTCCAAATGTCTCCTTAAGTAAAAATACTGAGAAGAGAAAAAGCAGCTAAACTTCAGGGGATGGGAGGTCAGATGGGATGTAAGCACAGAAGTAAGAGAAGGAAACTAGGCAGAGAAGATTTGCCAGGATGTGGCTGCATTTCAGAATGATATTTCTGAGGCCTCTGATGGCTCTGGGACAGGTTTATTCCCTGAGTTTGATGCACAGAGAGGTGGGCTTGAGCAGCTTCTGCTCCCCAGCTTCTATGAGTCTCTTGTGCCTGTCCTCCTACAGCAGATAACCAGAAATGTCAGTTTGATGGGCATTTCTGGTTTCAGCAGAGGAAGGAGAAGTCGGAGAAGTCAAGCACAGCCCATATGGAAGAAAAGCAGATGTGCAAGACGTGCTGTTCACCACCTGCTTTCCAAAAGGAACCATTTGGCAGATTTTTATGTCCACTGGCCTGGTATAGTAATCACAAGCAGATGATGTTGGAGACCCACTTCTGAGCCTCCCTAGGTCCACCAAAGGCTGCTGGACTAAGAGAGAGAAAGCTGTGCTCAGATTGTGTGTATCCAGAGCTTGACAGCCCTTGGATGCCCCCTTACAGCAAAGAGGAGTGAGTCCCCCCTAAAATGCTATCTGGCTCTTCAAGGGGATGTGAAATGGGCTACTAATACTACCTGGCTGATCCAAGGATGTTCTGCAGCCATTTCAGAGGTGCAAGCTGATGGAAAGTAAAGCCTCTGATGTGGACATTTGGAGCAGGATGAAGTGTTTTGCCTTGCTGAAAGTCATTGCATCTGCTCAATTTTGCTTCACTCCTCACTTGCACTACAAATAGTCAGGAGATGGCAATGAGATCTTTTTGCATACCTCCAGCCTGAAATCCTCCTACTGGTAGTTGTGTCTTAAAATATAGACACATCATTCAGTATTCACACCTCCAGCAAGATTAATTGCAGTGCTATCCAGAGTTGTGCCCATTCATGGCCGTACTATGCTAATGTAGCACATTCTCCTCAAATACTGCTGTTCTGAATATGCATCATCATTTTATCGTTGACAGCCAGATAACTCAGACAACCAATTTCCTACCCTAAAAAGAACCAAGGTCAGGGACCTGTAAACTGATTTCTCAAAAGTGGTTTGCTCTGGTTGGAACACAGATTGTGTCATCAGCATTTGTCATTGCTGCCACGGTATGAAGGAGAAAAGAGAGAGAACAGAAACAGAAGGAAAGGGTTTACAAGCTAAGAATAAATAAAATGTCACTTTTTGATTGCACTCTGAGTGCACACCTACACTGTTGAGTATGAAGCCAAGCCAAGAGAGATCATTCAACAGAGTGATGTGCATTTAGTGTTCAAGAGTTAGATTTAATATACTTTAACATTACTTACTGTCTATTTACATGGAAAAAATTGTCTTGGTGATTTTACCTGTGATATTTGTCTGCAGCATTTATTTTTATTTAATTATACTTCTGCTTAAGCTTACATATTCATCTCTATCTATTTATCTGTAAGACTTGTGGCAGAAGGCCAGGCAGTGTGCAACCCTCAGTGCTTCCACAGCCCTTAAAATTCAAGGTCACAGGTGGGTCTCAGTGAGTGCCCAAGCCCCCATGCCACCTGTCTGCAGGTGAAATGCACCAAACTTGCTTTGTAGTATTGCTGGAATATTATTTGAAGCTTTCTGTAGGCAGACGGGTAAAATGTCCAGAGAAAACTGTCTCAGGTGATGTAGGCGTTCATTAGAAAATCTCATTATACTCAGAAGTCTGTACAATGAATCACCCTTTCTCTTCCCAGAAAAGTGAAAACCTTCACTCTAAATGAAAGGTTTTCTTATTCATCTCTCAGTAACTCACCAAGCAGACAGATACTTACTGCCTATAAGAAAAGAATATCTAGTCTAAAATCTAATCATCCTGTCCAACTGCTTTAATATGATTTTAAAAATATATCTTACAGACTTACTCTATCCACTCTGGCATCTATTCAGCATTTTCTAGTTTAATATCCTGTATGGGATTTTGATTATTTCAGGGACAGGGAACAAAGGAATGGTGGCCAGGAAACCATCAGATAGAGCAGACCTATCCTATTTTTTCAGGGGGGTTTAATGCCATCAGTACTTGTGGAACGGTGGATTATTTGCTGCAAGAAAACAATCAAAATCATAGTGGTGAGTAAAAATAGATACTGAAGAAGTAGATAAAGATTCTTCAGAGTTGATAAATGCAACTTCCCAATAAATCCTTTCGAGCTTGATTAGATTAATGGTTCAAGGTAGCTGACCTGCCAGGAATAAATTGTACAGGTAGGAAAAGCAGGATATCTGAATTTGCCTAAAACTCCCTGGAAGTTTAACTTGTGCATTTGACATACTTTTTAACTTGAAAGATATATCCACATGAACTCCTCCTTTATAATTTTTAAATAAGAATTTATTTTAAAATAGTTGCTGTGCTGTCTTCTCACCATTTCATACTCTGAATTTCACACAGTCCAACTCTTTTTTACCTAGCAGTTTCCATTGCTAGATCTCAGAGTCAAAAAAACCCAACAATTTTCCCATTTTTCAGATGAAAGAAACTGAGGTTCCTTAAATTATAATAAGATCTCATGGCAGGATAAAAAACCAGGCTGGTGGTCATCCACATCCCAATCAACACTCTTCTTTCTTTTCATTTTAGATAGGTCAATGTCCTGTGATGACGCCAGAAGTTTTTGTGACTATATTACAGTGATTAAACTAAGAGAGGCAAAGAGACATCTGTGGCATTCACCATGGAAAGTGGAAAATCAGGAAAGTGAGAACTTGCCAAGCATCATTCAGCATTTTCAAAAGCAGTGACCAAGATCAAAGCCTTCTTTGATCCTGTTTCAACCAAAATGTTTCCACTGACCTCTAATTTTGCCTCATGGTGGGTTTTTGGTTGGGTTTTTTTTTTCCCCTTTTTTCTTGTCACTGCCTATTGTGCCATTTCTCAACCATGTAGAATTTCCCTGGAGGATTTGTAGACATTTTGGTTTTGCTTACCCAATACCCATTTCATGATCAGCAATTCCGTCCATGAAAACTGAGTTGTTTTGACTCTAAATATTTGTTTTGGATGATCTGTGATGGTCTCGTTGGGGAGGTGTTTCACTCCTTCAAACCGATCTGAAGCATTCACCACTAAGAGTCCAAGGAAGATTGTGAAAGACACTGCATGTGCCACAAACTTCATAAAAGGACTTCGTAGGGTCCGTCCCAGCTGCAATGAAACATACACACAACATAAGATTTATTTTTATTTCCCCTCATCCGCCTCTTGGAATTTTTTTTCCTGCTTGGGCCATTTGCCCAAGGTGAAAAGGATTCAGAAATTAATTTTGGATCATGAACTAAATAAGGTTTTGATCTGTTCAAGTTGTTCTTTGCTATTACTAGGAGTTATGCATTGTAGTTCAAATGATGCCCTTTGGACAATTTCCTGTACATGGCAGTATCTTGTCTTGCTCCTTTATACCCACATAGAATATAGAATTGAGTTTTTCATCTAGGATTTTTCTACAGAAACTTAAAAAAAAAAAAAAAAAAAGAGAGAGAGACCTGAGATAACAGTAGCACAGTGCTGGTTACCAGAGAAATAATCCTGAGTATTGCAGAACCGAATGAATTCTGTGAGTAATTTCACTTACTTCTCTACTGATTGAACAAAAATCTGCATTTAGTCAGTGATACATCAGCATTTTATCACTTTGATTACTGTGGAAAGCTTACAATTTTTTTTTCCTGAGCTGATGCTTTTCATATCTTCTCAGAAATCTGATTTTTTATCTAACAGCTGGAGGAGGTGAAATCATTGCCTAGAATATTCTGTAAAAAATTAATGAAGCATTGATTTTTCCAGGCAATCTAATGCTTTATGATAAGATGATTTATATTTTTTTCAAGCAGCAAGATAGATTTAAACTCAACTTGTGTAACTATTTGGTTGTATCAATTTCTCAATTACTATGATAAACCAAAATACCCTGTTCTGCAGACCAGGGTTGCAGGGAGTGCCTGTCTGACACTGTGCAGGCAGAAACACTGACAGTGTGTGAATACAGAATTTCAGTCTAAAAAAAAAGGCTGTTAAATGTGATAGTGAAACAAAGTACAAAATGCAGATTAACATGAACTCCAGGAGACAGGAAAAAATAAAGATAGATTTGTCATAAAGAAAAAAGTTCACTTGCAAACTCCAGTCAATAGTATTTACTAAATTTTCAAGGGTGCTCTTTGGTACAGAATATTCTTACTCAACAGGGCTTTGTGAAAGAAGATTTTCTCTTAGAAAGTAAAGGCTTGAATATATATTCCTCTCTAAGATCCATCAGTGAAGCAATTATTTTGAGATGTGAAACTGCAGAATTTGATCAGTATCTCTTAAGAATGTGCCACACAGTAGTATTGGCCAAGAAAACTCCCATAAGCTTCATTCCAAATTGCAGAATTTTCCTTCATTTTTCTGGCTGTCTTGGCCCCAAAATGAGTTCCTGATTCATGTCTGGGCATCCATGTGTTTTTTAAGTCAGACCTGATTTGATTTCAGTTAAATATGTTGGCTGATCATTGTTATGGAATAATTACTTCATTATCCAGGTGAGTAACATCAAGATTTTTTCCCGTGACTTAAAACCAAAGAAAACACTTTTAAAATTGACCAGAACAAAATTGGGCAGCTCAGAGCATCACACACACCATTTCTGTTAATTGCACCATCTTTTCAATGGATTTGCTGCCTATGTAAAGTTGTCTGCAATGATCCTGAGAGAGGATACCAGGCTCATGCATCAGCCACAGCCCTTGAGCCTAATAATGACAGTTCTGGGTGATGTACCAAATCAAGAGGAGAAATGCATTTTTTATTCAGCTTTTTCTATCACAGGTCCCAATCAAAAATCAAGCCTAGATTGTTCTGAGCAATGCAAAGCCATGTATTAGAAGATAATTCCTGCCTGAGAGAACTTTCAATTTAACTTCTTGATAGAAGGCTCTATATGTTTTGTATGATCTAAAATGGAGTGAAAATAAAGAGAGATTGAAAAAAGAGAATGCACAAAAGGTTTCGTGTAATGAAATCACAATGAAAAGCTGAGTCCCCTTCACCCCATATTTTTTTTCTAAATTTAATACACCTATTTCAGGAAAGTAAAACTAAAGAACTTTCTGTATAATATCTTATTTCTGCTATGAAACTAAAGTATTTTGAACATTTGTCTCTTTTTTTTCCTCCTTAGTTTTTAAGCTTTCCATTTAAATTTTTCTCTTATTTCTGATCTAATTGTTCTCCCCACCTATTGTTGCATCCAAAAGCAATCCCTGTAGTTCTGAGAATGCACAGTAAACGTTGTGTTTGCTGGCGCACCACCCACCAGCATCATTCCAGATCCTGGATAGGAATGACCATAAGCAACAAAACACCTTAATGAGTTTGTACCTTGCTGCAGGGAGCAATCCAGTAGGCTATGGCAAGGAAGGGCAGGCCAATGGAGACCCCAAAGACAGCCAAAAACTTCACAGCTATAGACTGCTGCCGTAAGCCTGAGAGGTTTTCATACCACATGGTGAGCAGCTGCTGCTGGCAGTTGGGGTGAGCAACAAACTGTAAGAGAAACAGAAATCGAAGGATCAGTAGCATTCTCTGAAGATCATGAGATTTTGATGAAAAACCTACCAGTGGAAGGAGACAGGGCATGTCTTTGTTTGTCCAACATACCTTGTGGTGTCACAAACAGAAAAGTACAAATGCAGACTCCCCAGGTAGCAGCAGAACACATTTCACGTGTGCTTCTTGACTTCTCTAGAGAAAAGTTTTGTTAGCTAGCAGAGTGTCTAGGCCAGAACCCAACATCCATCAGCAGCCAGCACTGACAAAGAGCCTCTGTGGGGTCAGCATTGACATCTGAGACAGTCGACACTGAGATTTGGATAAGCCACAGTGAATACTTTGACATCAGGCTGAAAACCCCCTCTGATAATTTGCTAAAGCCATTAAAAAAGGAGCCCAGCATTCCACTGATTGTTTGTTCTGTCCTCTGCCTGCGGACCCAAAGTAAACCATTCTGCATGGTTCTCCTGCTGTAAACTGTAAGAGATCTGGCTGGTATTTTTCTGCTTTAAATGCTTTATTTCAAATCCCCTTTAAAAAAAAATGACAGCTCATTCTTTATTGATCGGACAAAAAGATGAATTTAAAAGCAGAGGGAAAAGCTGTGCTGCTCTAATATAGAAAGTACTTGTTTTGTATCCTGTAAGTGAGACTCTTCTTCCGTTTATTGTCCAAAGGAAAAGGAAAAGGTAAGCAGCAGACAACTGAGAAGGGCAATTTCTTAGTGGTAAAATTGCAGAACCTCTGGATCACATGGAAGAGTTCTATAATAAAAGAATACACTTTTTTATTTCATATTGCTATTCACTGTGTTTGAATATAGAATGTGACTATCTTTAATCACAAGGGAGATAATTAAAAAGCAAAATAACTGAAAGAAAAGAATAAAAATAAATAAGTTGCCTATGCAGAAGTTTGCATTAGCAGAACAGAGTGTTTCATTTATGAATTTAGTGGCTGAATAAACGTACTTAGGAAGGAAAAGTAAAATCCTCCACCGTTTTAAAAAGCAGAACTCTCTGGAGGTGGGAGGGAGGATGAAGAGGGTAGAAAAAGAGAGGAGGAAAGCAGAGCTGGGTGACAATGACCCCGTCTGACAGCTGCTCCTTGCCCTGCTCCAGCCCTTCCCTCTGCAGTCACCTGGGGGGATGTCAGCTCCAGTCTGTAGTTTTATTGCAATGGAAATGTAAGGAAAATTCCAACTGTGATTTCATCTTCACTGTCTATGAAATGATGATAAAATTGGGAATTTAATGGACTCTTTTCTAGATGTTTGTGTAATAACAAAACCCTTACTTATGAATTTAATGGACTCTTTTCTAGATGTTTGTGTAATAACAAACCCGTTACTGTGAGTTTAAACGATCAGTTTATTGCTGGTGCAGAAAGAAATAAAGTTGCACAGTAATTAGAATTGCTGTGGAATAGCACATTTCCCTCTTCAACAGCATATTAGCAGCTATTTAAAATGTGCTTCAGATGAATTAAGCTTTGGGGCCTGCACTTCTCAAAATGAAAAAATAGGAAACAAGACTTTACCCCTTCCACTGAGTAAATCGATAAGTGTAAAGAAACAGGTACACTTAACTCTTTTGTCTTTAGATTTTTTTTTCTTCTTAAGAATATCAGCATTTTAATATGCTTTCTTTTAAGCTGCATTAAAAAAATATATAATCTATAAACCAGCAGTCCAACTGCCTCTGAGCATTTGAAGCTTAAGATGAAGGTGATGACAGCAGCATTACAAGGAAGCAATTCCTGACTCCTGGTTTATTTTTGTGCTAATGCCACATAGGCTCAGTGTCTGCCTGTCAAATGGACAGAGAGATGAAGTGGAAAGAAGCTAGACAGAAAACTGATTCCCCTTGTAAATTTTATTTTCAGATATGATGAATTAAACAGCAATTGCAGCAAGTCAGGGAAAGGAAAATTAGACTTCTGAGATGATGTGCTGACTTCTGAGATGAAAGGGCAAAGCAACAGCCAGGCTTCCTCCTGCTCTTTAATTGTTCATTGCATTCTAAGAATTGATTTAGATGATGAAATTCAGTTGTCCTTGGCAATGAGGCAGTCAAAGACTTTTTCTGGTTGGCATTTCAGAGAAATCATCAGACATTTTAATAGTTTCATTTTTTTGCACTGTCTGGGAACAGCTACAATGAAAATACAAATACAGGAAAATTGGGAAGGAATTGCCATAAACCCCAGTTCATTGGACTAGATTGGCAGCATGCCATGGTGCCCTAATGGTTCTCATCTTACTCTGATTAGTACAAAACTGAGGGGAAAAATAAGATCAGGATAAGAAAGATAAGAGCATGAATGAGTTTTGTTCTGTTGTTTGCTCACAGCAAGCAGTACAGTTTTTCATTATATTTTTTCCATCACATATAAATGAAATGCTTTGTGATCCTTGGATGATGCCCATCTTCTCTCTCTTTACAAATTTCAGAAATTGAGGTTAGATCTCATCAGAGACCTTCCAGAGCCATTTAACTTGCTCTCTGCTCTGGAAGGGGCACTGAAACCAAGCTAAAGGTTACACTACTGTTTTACTTGGTGTCATAAGCACAGAAAAGAACTGAGTTTGAGACAAAAGCTGCAAGGCAGAATGCTTCAAAAGTGTAATGAAAATGGTGATGTGGTATATTGAATTTTAGAGGACTGAACACTCCAATGCTTCTTCAGAGTTAAATAACTATTTCCCTTTCTTCAGTGCTGGAAAATGAAGCCAGGTGATTTTTAGGGGCAGACTGTGGCTGCTTCTGTGCAGCATCCCAGAAGAGAAAAGCAGAAAGTGTTTCAGTGAGAGTGTTGTAGCCAGGGCTGTTCAGAAGGACAAGATAACACTGATTGAAATGGAAACACTGGTAGTGACAGGGATCCTGTGAGTCTGAAAAGAGCCATTTGAAAGCATTAAGTGCTTTATTTTGTGGCTAGGATGATCCTCTCCAAGCTGATGAAGATGATGCAGCAAGATCTGGAAACTCAAGCAAAATGTTTTCCAGTACTTCTGCTTTCAGAAGTAGCACTCAGAGTTCTTCTGGTCCCCATGACACAAGGACCACGGTGTTTTTCCCTTATAACATGCATACCTTCCTGATTTAGGAAGAAGACTGTACTTCCTTCCAGATAGCATATTATATTTTAAATAATAATTAAAAAAAAGGCTAAAGAGAAAGAATAATAAAATTACACCTCAATCTGAGGAGTCAGCTAAAACTATGAAGCTGCCAAAGTGGTAATTTTGAGAGGCAAAGCACTGACATCTCTGAAAGCCACTGTTCTGTGCCACAAGGGTTTAAATGAGTGAGATTAATATTTGTCTAGGATACGGGAAAAAAAACTCTCTAAGCCTTCAGTGGGAACTGGAAGAGCCCAGAGGAACTGTCTTACTCATAGAAATAAAGTGAATGTTTTACAGATCACTGTGGATACCACACTGAACAGTAGCTTTTCCATGTTGCTGTCTAATTTGCTGTATGAGAGCTCTTTTTTCATGGATTATCACATACATGCTTTGTGGGAAAGTACTTTACAGCTCTTGTGACAGAGGGAGAGATTTTTTTCTCAGTGTTCTTGTTCAAAACTGAATGATTTCCACCATGCAAACAGAAAAGTACCTCTACATCTGTGTATCTGCATAGGAAGGTACTTCTGATAGAACAACCTCTAATACAGAGACTTTGATTTTTAATTTTCTATTATATTGGCTAGAGAAAGGGTCTGTCTGAGGTTATTGCTCCTCTGCAGAATTAGCACTGCAGTTACTCATCCAAAGTACCACAAGGTTCCTACCTGCAGGGCATCTCTCTCACCCTGAGGCATGTAACAGATAAGCTACAGCCAAGTGAAACAAACAAGCAAAAAAACCCACAAAAAATGGGAAGTTTTTGAGAGTATCAGACTATGCTCAGACATAAAAGCTTTAAAAGAAAATAAAAAAAAGAAAAAAGTATATCTAAATTTGGCAGAAAAACAGTGTCAGCAGAAATAAGAAAACTTACAGCAAGACAGATAGAGATAAAGACAGCTGGAAGGCAGAGGTCAGCCTCAGATGATTGGAATTAATTGTGCAGAAAAACCCCTACTATCTTTCCTATTACTGAAATAATTCCAATTCCTTTATGAGCACAGAACTCTACTGACAAGGCAAAAGAATGAACGACTCAGACAGGATCATCTTGTTTTCCTAATGCTCCATACACTAAACAGCCAGAGGCTGAGGCAGGAAAGAAAAATCCATCAGTGAACCAGTGAAAGCACTTTAGAGACCTCCCCATCAGAATGAACGACACAGACTTGTCAGTTTAATGTCCTGCTTTCACAGAGACTCTCCTGGTGTGTCCTCCCCAGCCTGTCCCTTTGCTGTAAGCCTTATCACAAATGCTAACAAACCTCAGCAAACAGGAGCTGCAGTTCAGGGGAGCAGCCGGGCATTTAATCAGTGAGGGAAAGCTGGACAGGAGCTCCACAAATAGATTTCCAGGCAAACTTTGGTAATGTCAAGGGACACTGGCAGGGACAAGCTGTTTCTCTTTTGACTGTGTAACTGCATTCGTGGCCTTCAAACAACCTGTCTGTGTTCACTATTAAGCTTTTTTTTTTTTTTTTTTGATGGAGCTCACGGCTCCTGTAAGAGTTTCCAGTGGCACAACATCCCTGCCCCAGCCTCTGCTCAGGGCTGCACATTTTGCCTGTGCTCTCTTATTGCATGTTTTGAGGGACAGAGATGTCACCAAAGCTGGGCTGGGTTTTTGCCCATCCAGGGTCTAACCTTCTTTAGCTCCCATGCTGGTTAGAGATGCTGCAGCTGGAGTCCTGTTCAGTGGAGAGAAGGAGCCTAGAAGGAATTCTGTACACGAGATACTGTGAAGAATGAAACTACATCTTCTGAGCAAAAGAATGGGGAGCAGAAGCTGTTGCAGCTGTTGATGAGAGCTGGGACTTTTCATGCCATTGAGTATCTAAACATGACCAATGCAGTGAAAAATTATAATCTAATGCAGCCATGAGTATTCTGTTTGGAGCATCCTCCATATGTTAATTAGTACAAACAGAGTTATGAGAAAAGTTCCTGTTCCAGCTCTCTATCAAATAGGATTTACACAGCCATCTGGTGTTCTGTTTAATTCTTATTAATTTTTCTTTTTCAAACCCAATTTATGTGTCTCACTGTTAATTAAATTAAAACTCGTGAAAGAGAAAGTTGCTCAGGTTTGTGATGGCTACGAACTGAGCTGCTGAGAAAACAGAGGTGGGCACTCAACATTTGCAATTTAAAGAATACAGCAACAATAATTCTGATATTGGGAAATAAGGGAAATGAATGTCATCTGCTACAGAGAAGGAACAGCTTCAGACCTGAAGGTAAATGTCGAAATAAAACCCCCTGCCAGCATCAAAGGATGACAAGAAAGGAGCCTAACAGTGCAGACAAAAATCAGAACACAAAACATAAACTCTTTATGAGGCTGATATATACCAGTAAAATGGTTTTGTTGAGGTACATAAACTGGATTTTCTCTCTGCTGGCTGTTCAAGGGAAGAGTCCAGGACAGACATGTTGTACCTATGCCTTTCACAGGTAGAAATCACCCCCTGGCTTAATTAGAAACTAGTTCACATGCATGAAAAAGCTGGGCTAGCCTGTATTTCCACTGTCTGATTGGAAACAAAAAACTGCTTAATTGTTTCAATAAAGGAGAAAATATTATTCTGCAATTTCCAGTTAAGAACATGAAGCAAACTCAAATGTTGCAAGCCTGCATCAAGAAGAGCTGGGAGTAACCTTGGCTCAAGAGGCTCAAGATGAGTTTTCTTTCCTTGGGACCAGAACTCCAATTTAACAACTGAGCCACTTCTGGCTATAACCCACCAGAAGCACCTGACCTAAATAATTCCTGTTTCACCTGAATGCTGCTTTTAATTTTGCCATTTCCACAAGTAGCTGGTTGGATTCCACCACAAGGTTTTCTCTCATGCCATGATGGTTCCCCAGCCCTCTCTTACAACACCCAAAGAAACAAGCTTTGCTCCAGCCTTAGGAGGATGCTCTGTTGCTCTTCTGCTTCCAACTTTTCTCCTCCCTTTGCCTGGGGGGCCTTTCACAGCTGAAGGAGAAACAAATTTTGACTGGAGCATGAAAGTACAAAGCATAAGTAAAAAATTTCAGGGGAGACAATAGTAAATTTGCAACAATCCCACCACAAGACCCAAAAGTCCATCTCATGGTGTAGTGGAACAAAGCAATCAGACACCTCTGATTACCGAGAAGTGGGTGTGAGCCGGTATCAAATCCACCTGTGCTCAATTAGGGCAGGCACCCTATTGAGCATGTGCAAGACCAGAGGGCCAATAAAAGGTGAAACTCACAGCCACAGACTAGCTCACTCCTGAGCACTGTATTACCTTTATTGCGCCACTAGTGCTCATTGCCTCCAAGGTGAGGCTCTCTGTGGATGTGGAGTCTCGAACCCGGGGCCTTCGGCATTGCAGTACTGGGTCTTAACCAGCTGCTCCACGAGAGCCTCACCTTAGACACGATGAGCGCTGGTGGCACAATAAAGGTAATACAGTGCTTGGGAGTGAGCTAGTCTGTGGCTGTGAGTTTCACCTTTTATTGGCCCCCTGGTCTTGCACATGCTCAATAGGGGGCCTGCCCTAATTGGGCACAGGTGGATTTGATACCGGCTCACACCCACTTCTTGGTAATCAGAGGCGTCTGATTGCTTTGTTCCACTACATCATGGAAAGAATCCAGGCCTCAGTAAATATTCAGGTGTTTGCAAACTGTTTCTTCTGATCCTGACAGACTGTTCCTATTGTAATAATTTTTGAGGAAATATGAATCACTAAGGCAGCTAATTTGAAGGGAGAAAGGACTCTGGAAAACATGAATGGAGAACATTTGAGTGGAGTTTTCCCAGAATCCTGGGATACAAAATAACGATTTAGTTCTTTCAGGAAGGGTAGGAAATAAGAATACTAGAACGTTTCTAAAGGCCACTTTGTAAACCACTGTAATTTTAGCTTAGGTTCTTCTTGCTGTTCATAGGAAAGAATGATCATAAAATATTCCAGGAGCTCTATACTAATCTAAATAAGCACATCTTTACTTCTTTGGCTCATCTAGAGCTTACTGAGCTGGATAATGCAAAACTGACCACTTCAATATTGGTGCTAATTATAAATATGGAGAGGTTTTTGTAGCAGACACAGCTGTAGTCCTTTCATTAATCCTACCCTGCTAATTAAACTTCCAGGACAAAGAAAAAAAGGCAAACACAGCTATTTCTGTGTCATTCCAGGTTTAGAGTGCAGTTAAAAAACTGGAAAGGTCCATCTCATCTCATCTCTCTGAATAGTAGGATTTTCTTAAAATGAAAAGAGGTTTCAAACCCCAGGGTTTGTATACATAAGCCTAAATATCTCTCAGCTGGGTAAAAAAACCCTTGCACCTGCAATTTATTGCCTGTTAAGAAAATCAGGACTGCATTATCTCACCACCATCTCTTTGTTCAGCAAATGTGAGAAATATCAGTCCATTATCATAAGTCACTGCCAATAAGCAAAGCCATTTGTCTGAATGTGTCTCTGCCTCCCACAAATGAAATGATCTGACTTTCAAGTTTGCAGTTAAATGCTCGTGGCACACACAGATACACACACTGCCTGCTGGAAAGTGTGTTCTGAAAAGAATAACCTGACAGGTAACGTTAGGCTGAAAAATATTCATATTTATGTTCTATAATTAGTTAACAGTTATTATCAATCTATGAGTGACTAATTGCTGTGATCCTGAAAGGATGCTCATCATTTCTGAACATGGGAAAGGATTTATTCGTTAAAAGATTAAATGTATATGACCTACCACATGTGCTTTAGGTCAATGTGCATACAGTAGGATAAGATGCATGTGTATAAAATTTAAGAAATGGAGAAAATGTTCCTCTGAAGCTGTGAAGAGGGATGTGCTCAAAGCAGCACAATATATAACTGCAGTTCAGCTCTAGCTAATGGTCTCAGATAGAAAGGATGACAAAAATATTCAGAATTAGCAATCAAAATACTGCAGAAGAATTCACACACTGAAAAGGCTTTAGGTTCATGATTACTCCCAGACCAGAGGTTTTTGGGACTACTCCTCAGTGAGGTGCTATCAGTCTAAAAGCCTTTAGATGAGTTCATTTTCTGACAGAGCACCAGAGCAAGTTTGTCCTCCTGTTAGGAAAGCAACAACTTCAGTGACCAGGCTTGACACATCTTGTTGGAAGTCATCTCTGGGTGAACTGAGGTGTTACACTCAGTTTTAGTGATGAAACAACACAGACCCAGGACATCCTAGGGCAATATTTGGCTCTGCAACATTTGCTCCTGCATGAAAGCATTTCATTTCAAATAAGAGTTTTAAGATTATCTGAATTTAATGGCTTTCCCAACTGGAAAAAGCCTTCCCTGTCCATCACAGCAACACAGTCAAGAGGCAAACTGAAGCAGGTGGTGGGGTTGGGAGGGGAAAGAGAGGACAGATATTAGCTTGAAAATTTGGAAAGCTCTCCAAGTCCCATAGCAGGAGCCCAGTTTCTATCACTGCATATTGTAGGAGCAATTAATCAGGACCACCCAGGCCTAGTATTTGCCAGAATCAAATTTTCTATTCACAGAACATACTTCAGTGAAGCCAAATATTTGTTTAAATACTTATAAGATTCATCCAACCTCCGTGTTTCCCCTTAAGATTTACATTTACCTTTTGTTTAGTAAATCTGTTGGAAATCGGAACTTAGAATGTAGATCTGGAACTTCAAGGGAACAGAAGGGAATCTGTCACTTTTTTTCATGTTTACCCACTTTCAGAGGCTTTCAAAAAACCAACATTCGAAGTTAATCAGAAACTCTTCTTTGATTATTTTTAAAATAGAAATTAAAAAACTTCTTTTTAAGGAAATTAAATTCCTCTTTCTTTCACAATGCAGTAGAGAGTCTGGATTATGACAGAATTACTTCTTTTTGTATACATCCTTTCTGTAACATTACAAAAAGGGGCCCTTCTCCACCCTAAAATCTGTTAGAAAATCCAAATCATGCCATCAAAACCTCCAGTTCTTGGTTCTACTGCAACCTTTCATTTATTACTTTGCAGGTGACATCAAGGTAGCATAATTTAGATGTGAAGATGTATCCCCCAAGGACTCAAAGAAACTGCTTACCTTTTTGACCTCATATTTAATAGCAAGTTTAATCCTGCTGAGACTGGGCCGGTGGTGCTCAGGACACAGATGTATGTTCACATCTCCATTGAGAATCGCCTCGACTTCTTCAGTGTCTCTGCACAGGTCCAGCACCCCCACCACAAAGTCCTTGCATTGCATAGATAGCTTCCTATAGTCATTCTGGGGGGAAACAGAGACATTTGAGTTATTTAATGGTGTACTTGAAAACCCAACTCAAAGCTACAAAGCAAAAATGCAAGAAATCAGCTGGGAGAAAAAGTTATTTGTTCAAACATCCTGGATGGAGTAGTGAAAAGCTCTTGTTTTCAGCCAGGATGTAGCTAGCTTTTAACAAATAGACATTAGCTACACCAGAATTAATGGTGTTTAATCAGCAAGGTATTTTACATTAGAAAAGAAAATGAAATAGGCTGCTCAGCGAGGTGGTTGAGTCACCATCCCTGGATGTACTTAAGGGTTGTTTAGATGTGGTGTTGTGGGAGGCTTAGGGGAGAACCTTGTAGAGTAGGGATGATGTTTGGACTCGATCATTCCAAGGGTCTTTTCCAACATGAAGGATTCTATGATTCTATGTTTTACAGAGCAAGTAAATAATTTATAGGGAAATTCTGATTTTAAGCAATGGCTTCACCTCTCTTGTGTGCCGGATCTTCCAGGAACGTGACAAGATGGCTGAAGGTCCTGCTGACAGGATAGAGTTCACAGCAAATTTTACATTTTTGGTTTTTTCCTAATAATTCTTTTTTAGTAACTTTCAAGGAGTTTCAGCCTGGTACAACAAGTTGCAGCATCACTCACAGACCTGTTTCCATTACATGGTTCTCATACCAATTTCAGTTTCAAATTCATTATCTAACAACTTGGTTAAACAGTCCCAGAAGAGCATCCAGAGGACACTCTTTGCAAGAGGACTTCTCCAGGAAATGGGATTTCAGAAACTCAACATGATCTCCTATGAAATAATTTCACTTTGCAAACTAAAACTCCACTTATGGGAAAGGAGATAGCGTGTAGTTGACTTGATAGAGGGGAGAAGAGCAATTCCACTGCCTTAAATTAAACTGAGATTGATTTTCACTTGCTGACACTTAAAATATGGGGAAAGTGCCACAGTCTGAGTAATTGCAGAAAGTTAGAACACAATTAAGACTACCTTTAATAGCCAAAAAAATAGTGATATTTAAGACTCAACACAGCAAATAAAAAATTAAGCACCAGACAAGCTCTTACTGTCTTGAAAGTTCTTTTCAAATTAGGGTTTGATGAGTTAATTAAAATGTTCAGCTTATATAATTAAGCAAGCAGAAGGGAGAAAAAGAAAAAGAAAAAAAGGAAAAGACAAAGGAAAAGCAAAAAAGGAAAAGAAAAAGGAAAAAGAAAAAGGAAAAGAGAGAAAGAGAGAAAGAGAAAGGGAAAGAGAAAGGGAAAAAGAAAAAGAAAGGAGAAAGAAAAAGAAAAAGATAAGGAAAAGGAAAAGGAAAAAAGGAAAAGGAAAAGGAAGAAAAAGAGGAAAAGGAAAAGAAAAAGAAAACAAAAAGAGGAAAAGGAAAAAGAAAAAGAAAAGAAAAAGAAAAAAAAGAGAAAGAGAAAGAGAAGAGAAAGAGAAAAAGAAAAGAAAAAGAAGAAGAAAAAGAAAAGAAAAAGAAAAAGAAAAAGAAAAAGAAAAGAAAAAGAAAAAGAAGAAAAAGAAAAAGAAGAAGAAAAGAAAAAGAAAAGGAAAGAAAAAGAAAAGAAAAAGAAAAGAAAAGAAAAAGAAAAAAAAGGAAAAGAAAAAGGAAAAGAAAAAGGAAAAGAAAAGGAAAAGGAAAAGAAAAGAAGAAGAAAAAGAAAAAGGAAAATGTAGTTAAACGTGGTTTTAATGAAATGATGAATAACCTGGCCCTCTGTCCTCCTATGTTTTCCAAACTATTAATTCCAACATTTACACATGGCAACATATTAACCTTTCTTGTCAGGCAAAGATATTGAAACCCTGTGCAAATATTCATTAGTTAGGGAGAACAGCACTGTCAAAAATGTGGTGGCTAAACTTCTCCAGTCAGTTTTTTCCTTTCAAAACTGATAATATTTTTAAAATAAAAAAGTCCTGCAGGAATGAGGTAAGAGCATTCCCAGAGGAACAGGGAGGTGCCCTTTCTGAAGGGTGTTTAGGTGAAGAGGCTAAGGAGGAATCAGGCTGTATTTTAGTGGTGGGACCTTCTGTAAAGTAGGGCTTGTGAGTTTGCATCCACTTATCTATCAAAAAGGTTGAAATCTGGCTTTCCTTTTTCCTCCCTGATTGCTGGAATCAGACAGAATGTTCAGAGTGAGGTTTTCAGAAATGGTGATCAGCAAGAACTTCAAATCTTCATTAAAAGGAGACAAAAAAAGGAGGTGTTTATCCCTGGTAAAGCAGGAGCCCCATTGCAGAGACTGGAACACCAAGATTTCTATAAATATGTGCCAGTTTACTGTGCTAAGAGTTAAATGTCCTCAGTGCTCAGGCAGAAAATGATTGTAATTTGCATCTAAATCTAGTACCTAAATATTTTGTGGAGATAGGGTTTGTAGAGTGAATGTCATTAAACAGGGGGTAAAGTAAGGTCTGAAATGTAAATGAAAACCAGAGTGTGATTTTGCTTCATGGATTCAAAGTGCTTCTCTCTAATCAGTTCTGTCCTTTAATCTTCAATGGACCAAGATGAATTTCAGCGAATACAAAGCCTGTTCACTAAGAGACTAGATGTCCCAACAAAAATATCAGCCTGGAATTGTGAAGAATGGCAAATATAAATAGATCTAAACACAGATGTAGGCTGGATTTGAGATACCGAGATGCCAGAGGTCATGGAGACATGTAATTAGCCCAGCAGGTTTAAAACCAACAAGGGTGAGAACTCTGCTGAGCTTTAATATCATTCCCTATGTGCTGTTTGCAAAGTTCACCAGCTTATCTTTTAGCCAGCACATTGTAAGTAATTCTCATTACCATTTCCACATCATCTGAAAAATTAGTGCTGTGTATCATCTCAGATTACTTTTTCTCTTGTCTCTGCCAGCAGAGTTTGACCCCCCAGGCCAGGTACTGTGTGGTTATCCTGGTCTAAATACATTACTGGGGGAACCATTGTGGTCACAAGCCTGGGCTGCAAGTGGAGGTCGTCCCTCCGCTGCAACAAGAAACTCATGGCTGGAGACACAAAATCCAGCTCAGCCATCTTAGCAGTGTCACAAAGCCATACACAAATGATGACAATAACCCAAACCTTCCTGCCTGCTCCAATTAACTCCCAGATTACAGAAGTCTGTGAGTGAGGATGAGTTTCATGCCACAGATGGATCTTTACAGTAATGACAACTACAAATCAGACATGAGGGATCCTGGGGGCTCATCCTGGCAAGCTGAGCACTGCCAAGCCTCAGGGAGGAAAATGAAGGACACAAGAAAGTAGACAGGAGAGCCAGTCTGCTTCAAACAACACAGGGAACAGTGTTTTACTTCCTACAGAGACAAGGAGCAGAGGATGATCAGGATAATGCTAGAGAATATTACAATATCACTTTTTAAAAACTAGAATAAAAGGAAGCCAAATTAGTAATTTCCTGCTTTTTCTTCTAACACTGTTGTGCATGGGGAGTTAAAAATGTCTAATTTTGCTGTTTTGAAAAGGCTGATGGTACTTGTCATTCACTGCAATTTCTCTGAGTATGCTATTATTATCTGTTGATTATGCTCTACATGAACTCCATCATGTCTCCACATCTGTGCAAACCCACCCAGATTCCTTCAAAAGAGAGCTGCTTCAGGTCAGAGAGATAAGGTCTGAGTGAAAAGTTAAATGAAATGAGAAAAAGTAAGAGCTGCAACCTCTCTTGATTAGTTAATGACAAAAAAACCCACCCAAAAACTTTCCAAAACAATCATAGCCAAGCACTGGAAAGGAAATTCTTCATCCCTAGAAGTCTACCTCTGAAATGCCAGACTGCAGGGGTGTTTGGGATGGCAGATGGAGAAGTCTGACCTCAGTGATGCAACATCTGGTGAGCAGGTCTGAGATTTGCTGAACCTCTTAGAGCGGAGGAGTTTGCACCAGAAACTGAAGTGAGGTCAATGGTTTATAGATTCCCAGAACTGTTTCCACACAAATCCAAGACTTCTGGAACTAATGGACCATTGTGGGTCCAGCACCTGTGACAGGGGCTATCAAAGCACTAGAAAACCTCAACACCATCACAGGTTAACTGCACTGCACAGACCTGCTGAATCCCACCTCCCTTCTGAGCAATGCAGGAGCTGTGCAATCAGCACTAAATCTGACATTTCTAGGTAGCATTACCCTTGCTGTGCAAATTTGCACTGCACAGAACCTCTTTTTACATTTCCTTGAAGCTCTTGGCTCTGTGTATTTTACCCACATCACTCATACACATATACCAGGGAGAGAAATACAGCATTGTGTAGATTATCACTTTGAGGAGAAGGAGCAGAGAGGAAATAAAATTGGGAAGTAATTCAGTGAAAATTAGCAGAAAACTTCCAAAGAAAAACATTTTTAGGAAGTAAAAAATGTGAGAGAAAGGAGGAGGAAGAAAGCCAGTAATATTACATGTTAGATTGGAAATTATTTTAAACCATCATGTAAAATATTCAAAGTGCTTATAAATATTTACCAACAAAATATGCACAAACCAGTTTAGAAGGCCAATTTCCCCCTGGGTATTTAGACTATCTGCCACTGGCCATATGTTCAGGAATGAAAAAAAAAGCACAAGGCCTCTGGGGAGAGAAGGTGTTAGGAGGAGATGCTAGATAGAAGGACGCTGCACTGATCCTGCTCATGCAACCACATTATCATCTGACCTGCACTGAGCACTCCTTCCAAAGTGCTCTGTCAACTGAGCACACACTTGCTGACATGTTTGAGTTCAGCCCAGTGCATTTCTTTTGTTTCCAGACCAGATGCCTACACACACAGCCTGTGCCAAGGCCGTGAAGTTAATTTCCCAGAAAGCACAACATCCAGGTGGTTTATGCTCCCTTGCTTCTTAAGTGGCAGCACATCAGTGATTTTTTTTTTTTTGGAGCTTTGGGTTTGCTCAGTCATATTTAGCAGGCATGTCTCTGAAAATAAAGCCAAGTGCTCATTTAAACCATTTCACTGCTCAGGTGGATGCTGCTGAGCACGTCTGGAGGCAGCGACAGATGCCACTGCTTCATTTTTTCAACGATCCAGACCTTGACTTCTTCACCTCCAGCGAGCAAAACATAATAAGCAATCTGTTCAAATACAAGAGTTTGACATTTCAAAAGTGTGTCTCTTGCTTTCCAAGCAATTTCAACCTTTCTAAACAGAGCCAAGCTAAACATGGCAACTGTTTGCTCTCTGCAGAGTGCCAGGCTGAGGGATGGTGCAGCAGAGGGGCAGTGCCTCCAGCAAAGGCTGAGCTGTGCCCTCTGAGGGACTCTAAGGAGACACCAAGAGATGTGTCCAGTGAAAGAGCCCAAGGACAAAACAGGCAATGCTGTCTGTAGTTTTGGCTGCAGAAATCCAGAAAACAACAGTATTCTTGACTAAGGACCAAAAATTTTATGGATTCCAATAAGACATGAAGAATAACATCCCTTGCACCATTGCAAGGGTTTCAATTGCACTGACTGATTTACTATAAGAATTTTTTTTTTTGGTGCCTCTTTTTCCCCTCAGTAGGTTAAGCTTTCTGGCTCCCATTTATCTCTTCATATGCACCACAGAAGCTGATTTGTGAGACAGCAGATCCCATCAAGAAGGGCACAGAGCTGTAAGAAATCAATCATTGAACCTGGATTTCACCTTATCCTTGTTGACTGGTAGATGCATCAGGTCATTACAGAAGTTGTCCGAGTTAATGATTGCTGTGATGGAGTTAGAAAAACCCTTGAAAATTTGTTACTATTCTTTTACAACATCCTTCACCAGTCCAGGCACACATGTAACCTTCAACAATAATGTTTGAAGAGCTTTAAAGTGGAAACTGTCTAAATGAGCAGAAAGAATAGGTTTGCATCTCCCTGGTTTTTTTCTTACTCTAGCTGTTACGTTTCTATCAATTCCACCAATAATTTCTTCTGGAAAATTGTTTGGTTTTGTGATAAACAGAAGCTGCTGTGAGACCAATACCAATGAATAAATTTTACAAAGCTTTTCCCTCAATAAAGCTATTGGAAAATGCAAATGACTTCTCTTTGATATGCTCTTGAATTTTTTTTTTAAACAAACAAACAAATAAATTTTTTTAAACTGGATGGAGTTTGGGGGGGAAATAAAGGCACTCATATAGTCCTAGCAGAAAGCTGAGGGCTCAGACTTCACATAATTTCTTACTCTTTAGTCAAAGTGTTAGATTCCCTAGCATGAGAAATTTCAGTATCAGTCCACCCTCAACTTCTTTTATTACTTATATTACTTATACTATTTGAAACTTAATGAGTTTCCCATTCATGTGAACTCTCTCTCCACTGAAATTAGTGAAACACTTAGAATTCTCACCTCGAACAGAGTAAAATTTTTTTTTTAAATATACATCCAAGACCTGCCATAAGAACACCTCCATCTCCTCCACTCCTTTCCCAATGTCACCTTCTTTTTGACAGATACCTTTTCTGAGAACCCCTGTAGCCTGCCTGCATGCAGGAACATCAGTGCTATTCAGGGTAGCACTAACACCCTGCTCCCAGTCCCTGGAGGTATTTAAATACACTTAGAACAGAAATTATATTGGTTAACAAGTTTTTTAAAATAGGTTATTTAAAATCTCAAGGCTGGCAGAGCAGCTTTTCAGCATCAGGTGGTGTTTGATGTTCTTCTTTTTCATATCATCTCAGTTGGTTTCCAAACCCATGTCACAAGTAAGCCACATGCTTTTGATGCCTCAACTAATTAAAAGGTGGAGTTTTTACCTTCTTGCAGATTTTCCTGAGCTCATTTGAATGTTGACACTGAAACACCTGCTTCCAGAAGATAAACCCTCCAGTCCCTGGATGTCACACAAACAGGACAAGCAATACTGAGGAATTAACTTAAACGCTTCGGCATGTCAAATGCAGGGAACACAAAGGAGAGGGTCTGTCTCCCTGTCTCCTGTCAACAGCTTCTCTTTACTAAATATAAAATGAAAAATAAATACAAATTGCAGTTTTCCAAACAATACTCTGCTAATTTCCTTCATGAAGAGAAGTTTAGGATCTGTTACATCAGCAACAAAAATCAAGCTGTTGCTGCAGCACAAGGCTCTCCTCTGGGAGACAAGGGAACGTTTTCCTGCAGAATGTATTTTGTCAATCTTCTTTTTCTTTTTTGACCAAAGTTAGCTGGGAGATTTTAACAACAGTGTCACTCAGTCATCCATAAAGGAGGTTAAATGACCTTGTAGGCAGTGGCCAGGATCCAGTTTTATATGACTGCTCAGTGGCTAGTGCTGCTTTTAGAGTTACAACTTCCATGAATAATGGTCTCATTTTTTTCCCAGGTGCAGATGTGGGTTGTAGATAGCTGAGTTATTCCCTTCACTGTGAATTACAGCATCTACTGCTCTGCTTTACTGCAAATAGACATGGACAGATGTCTACCTTCACATCTGCAGATACAAATTTATTTTTTTTAAAGCCTGCTCCAGGCACCACAGCTTTGGCATCAGTTCTAACCCTCTCAAAAAACCTTGGAGATATTCTTCTCATGTGACATTATAAAGCCATTTTTGGGGGGCAAGGTGCCAGGTAGGAAATTATTTAATCACATAGATAGAGCACTTGCAATAACAGCTCTCAAAATGTAGAGGATATTTCTTAATTTTTAAATATTCATAAGAGAAACATAAGAGTCATAAGAGTCACAGATTCAGGTGGTGTTTTGTTGTTTTTTTTTTTAAGGTCAGGAGGATTTCCTACATCCATTCCAACACACACTTTAAAAAGTTATCTGCAATTAGTTAATTGGGCTCTCAAGACAAATCCAATGTAGTATCTGTTGTGTCTTTGAAAAAGAACAGGATGGAGAATGCATTCCTTGTCTGCAAAGGGAGTCCCACTCAGCGAGCCAAACATAAATTTCACTGCAAGGTTTAAATATATTCTCTTTATCCCAAGCTATTTTCATGATAGTTTTTAATTTTCTCTCATTATAATGCCTAATTTGTTCTAAAAATAAATTAAAATATTAATAATAGGAAATGTGTTTTCCTGCTTCACTTGGACTTGATTCTTTCCTGTATGATGAGCTGGGTAATTGGTCAGACCTGCTTCTATGTTCACATTGCAAAAGTGAAAATTGGGGAAAAAAAAAAAAGCTTCTTAACACCCATGTTTTCAAGGCAGTAGAAGAAGTTGTCTCTTAGGTGAGAGGGGAAAACAATTCTTTTTTTAAGGCTAAAAACCAATGAACTGTATCTCTGAACCTGTCTCTAAGAAAAATAATATTCTCATTGAAGGCTGACCTGGAAAAACTCATATCCAAAAAACTTTAAAAAAATATATTATATTACTATCTTTAGTGAGAGCAGTTTTCATGGTTTCTACAGAAGCACAAAACTCTTTTGACCTCACATTAGCAGCCCAAATGCATTTAGCAGTTTACACAGTTTTGTCCTTTCTCAGAGATAATGTAAATTTAGAATAAATTAAAAAAAAACCAAACCAAACAAACAAAAAAAAATCCCAAAAAACCCAACAAAAAACCCATCAAAACACAAAAAAACAAAACAAAGAGAAAGTGAGTTGAGCTTTTGACTGCAGAGATGGCTTCAAAGGCAGCAGAACTTCCTTGGAGATGCCAAAGGTCCTTCAATAGCAGAGAGCCAACAGAGAAACTAATTAGAACAGAAATTGAATCACAAAGAGGGTCTGAAAGGGATGTTCTGGCTCAGCCACATCAAAGCCCAGTGCCCTCAGGCATTAATTTGGGATAAATCTGAGCAATCCAGTGGCCTGCTCTCACAGTGAGAAGTTTAGCAATGAGAGTCACAGGAGGCAGCAGGAGGAAGGGTTGCAATGGGAAGGTGTTTTTGGTCCCAAGCAGCTGCTATTGGGAGGGAAAAAAAGCAGGAGGAGAAGGAGCTGTTGTTTCACAGGCACATACAGGACTCAGTGGGAGACAAATTTACATGGGAATAGTGACCATTTGGGTAGGCAAAAGTATTTATAATGGTGATGTCTAATTTTCAAAACAGGAGCCAAGTAAATCTGATAATGTTTTTGCAGGAGAAATTAAAAGTAGTATTAAAAAGGAATAAATATATTTGCCTACTAGACCAGATTTCCAAAATTCCCTGTTTTCTCTTCCTAAATCCCAGAGAAGCAAAAAAACATTAAAAAATTGCACAGGTAAAAAGACACCATTTTTGAAAGTACAAGTCCTGCCTGGAAATAAAAAAATAAAATAGAAAAAGAACAGAAATTCTGGTAAATTAAATAAAACCTGAAGTGAAACAAGATAATGGAAATAAACCTCAAAGAGCATCTCTCTGAAACAATAAATCTGACTCATAAAAGGTGTTCCCAAACATATCAGAAGCACCGTGTCTGCCAGAGGGTATGTTGAGAGGAGAGATAATGAAGGGATAAAAGGATTACTCAAGGAAGAATGGGTCAGAGAGGAAAAATTAAGTGCGTGATTTACAAGAGTTTTCATGAGGCTAATTAGGGAGGTTCCCACGACAACCTCATTTTCTTAATGGGAGATGAGTTTCAGAGGCTGTCTCCAACCAGTCAGTCCTCAGAGCAAACAAAGCTCTGAGGTTTTCAGCTTGGGTAGGAATTGGTTTCTAAGCAAAGTTTTACTTATTTACAGCCTAATGGGTTTCAAGATTTTTTCCTTTTCCAAGCTCACTGCTGTCCTCCATTCACACAGAAATACTTCCCCTCCCTACTATTTTGCCTCCCTTTCTGCCCTTTCCTATTTCTCATAATAACTAATTTCAAAAAGTCTAATAATGTTTTCTTTAAGGGTCAGTGCAGCATCGATTTCTAATGCTGAAATGTTTCTCAGTCAGAACTACAGGGTTCAACTTTTGCAGTCAGCTTTTCTAAGTTTCCTTAGGCATTAGAATATTTTTTATATCTTATTTTCTTTATACATATTACCATCCTGGCTTATTTTAAAATAACACCACACACACACACACACACACACGTGCTATTTAATTTATACTTGAGGAGTTACACTTCTGTCATTAAGCCAAATTTCATCAAGTTTAGCAATTAATACAGGGCAAAGAAGCAGCTTACAGTCTCTGATGTATTTATCCTAGGCAAGGTCTACAATTTGAAGATAGAATGAGAAAAGAAGAAGTTGGAAGGTTTCTTTCATTGCTGCTGAGTCACAAACCTAAAAAGATTCAGCTTTTCATTAATTACAGAATCTCAGAGTGGTTTGGGTTGGAAGGGACCTTTAAAGATCATCTAGTTCCAACCCCCCTCTAGTTAGAATCATAGAATCATAGAATTGGCCGGGTTGGAAGGGACCTCAGAGATCATCGAGTCCAATCCTTGAACCACCGTTGCGGTTGCTAGACCATGGCACTGAGTGCCATAGTTCCAACACCTCCCACTGGCTGTGAAGTTAGCAATTAATATTTAGATATAAAAGATGGACTAACTTAGTGGAGCAAGAGGTGCTGCAGGAATACCAGATCATCCATAGCAGATACAAGCCATCCAGTCTTCAGAGCTCTTATGCCTCTCTTTCACCATCCTGAGGATTTAGGGACTGGAATCTCAACTGTTTTGCACTGCTGCAGCCCCAAGAAAAAGCCAGGCAGTTCCTATCAGGCATCTCTCTTCAGGCATCTTCACACTTGACTTGCTGCCATCACTCCCCACAGAGAAGGTGGCATCCAGCTGAGCCTGGGCATGATGCTCACCTGCCCCCAGGAACAGGCTCTCAGTGAGGTTCTGATTTTGGATGCCAATGGTCTTTTTAAAGAGAGGACAACAGGTAGAAGAAAACTGATGGCAAGAGGCAGATAATTTAGAAACAAACCATGTTCCACTGTAGTAAATGAACCAACAACATTGGGAGGATTGAAGAACGAAGACCACGCACCATATGTCTTCCAGGTGGTGTTTTCGATCATACCTTCAGTAACATTTTAATCAACAGGAGCTGAGATCTTATATACCACTTATGGTTGGTGAGGTCTTTTAATAGCCTCCTTTGCTATTCCACAATTTAATTTGTCTGGATTGCTAAATGGAATGAATTGGCTGGTTGTAATCATCACAAGGACATCTCCTGACAGCCACAAGCTTGTAGTCTAATTTGAGAGAGTGCAAGGCTGTAAAATAGACCTAGGTGCAGAGTGGAATCTCACCAGAAAGCACAAGGCACTGTTGCAGCTTAAAAAAGAGGTAATAAAGCTATCATTCTGCATTTTACTCACTGTTTTCAGGACTTGAGTTGTTATATTAAACCTAATGCTGCTATAAGACAGTTGCAAGGGCATTTCCTGCAGACTGTTTGCTAGGAATGTAACTCCTGAGGGGTTTGACAGACATATAAAAATTATTCTGTTGACTTTGCTTTTAATATTCCAGTCTTAGGAATGAATCACCTGGCTGAGGGCAGCTGGGAACTGTGAAGACATCTGCATACAGCTTTACATCAAGATGACATGAGGAAAATTGATTTCTCTGGACCAAAGAGGAGAGCAGCTCAGCAGCCTGGCTCACGAGTGAGGACTTGTTCATATGAACAACTCCTGGATATGTTATTAACACTGGAAGTGACATTATGCTTCCTTGCATGAGCAAAACAGCCAGAATGTACTGGTAGATGAGAGAAAAAATATTTGCCTTATGAGTCAGGCCCAGGGTTTGCCAAGTTTGAAAGAAATGGGAGGATACACATTATTTTTTTCAGTTTAAGCAAAAGCACAGCACGGCCCAGTAGCTTCAGATGCTTAGCATCTCCTTTTGTAGTCAGCTGTGTTTAACACTCATCTCTGCTTAGAAGCTCCAAAATATTTTAACACAAGAAAGACTTCTACAAATTGATAGGGAGGTATAAAGCTATAATTTGCCTGAATTCCACGATGGCATTTCATTAGTGACTTGCTTCTGCAGACTGTAGGCACAATAGGGTGGGAAATGGAGGGGTTTATTTCAATTAAAAATCAAAAGAAAAGTTAATACAGAAACATAGGACAAGATTAACGTGCTTGTAGTTTCCCACAAGGGGTGGAAAACAGCCATTAGGACAGTGATTAAAATATGAAGCTGTTTTGAGAGAGAAAACAAATTATGTCAATCTAGCAGAGCCAGGATCCTTCTAGTCTCTAAAGTTGGGAAGAGTCCCCTCTCTTTCCCTCTTTCCAAGAGCTAGCCAGACCAAGAGTGCGTTAAATTAGGCCCCTGGGATCATAGAATCATAGAATTGGCTGGGTTGGAAGGGACCTCAGAGATCATCAAGTCCAACCCTTGAACCACCGTTGCAGTTGCTAGACCATGGCACTGAGTGCCACATCCAGTCTCTTTTGAAATATCTCCAGGGATGGAGAATCCACTACTTCCCTGGGCAGCCCATTCCAATACCTGATCACTCTCTCTGTAAAGAAATTCTTTCTAATATCTAACCTAAACCTCCCCTGGCACAACTTTAGACCATGCCCACTTGTCTTGTTGAAAGTCGTCTGGCAAAAGAGCCCAACCCCCCCCTGGCTCCATCCTCCTTTCAGGGAGTTGTAGAGAGTGATGAGGTCTCCCCTGAGCCTCCTCTTCTCCAGCCTCAACACCCCCAGCTCCCTCAGCCTCTCCTCATAGGGTCTGTGCTCGAGTCCCTTCACCAGCCCAGTTGCCTCCTTTGGACCTGCTCCAGGACCTCAATCTCCTTCCTGAACTGAGGGGCCCAGATGTATTGCCCTTGCTCCAATGGATGCTGAGTTGTTTGGGTTTTTTTCTTTTAAACACAAAATGAAAACTGGAAAAATAGGAGAAATTCATTAATTGGTTCTTAATATTGAGCTTTCAAATGGAATAGACTCACCTAAAATATTTCTTCTTCTCTGGAAACATATCCTGGCTCCTCAGTCTGATGTGCTGAGCTGTGTGGTTGCATAAGAGATTGAGGGCAGCAAGCAGCAGGTGGGAGGCCCTGCATTTCTATTTTAATTAGTTCATGCTAGGAGTTTCTTCAGAAGTAGGTTATCTAACCTTTAATTACTATTTGTCCACCTACATTATTAAAATCTCACTAGTGTCCTTCCACTTCAAGGACAATTTGTACCTCCTGAAAATTGTGGTGCTACGAATAACTATCTTGAAATTATCCCAGCTGATAATTTTATAAATCTGAGCATCAGTTGTAGTTAGAAAACTCTATCAACAAAAAAATGTCCAGGAAAGTATTATTTTAAGGCACACAGAAAAAAAGAGGCTTCTGGACCTTGTCTGATTTCATAGATTTATCATTTGTGGGTTTCTTAAATACATTTTAAGCAAATGCTTTCTTCTATAGAAATAAACTCTCAAATTGTCATGTCCTGTGGGAAAAAATGCTATACCATAATTCCACATCACACTGATTATATTAATAAGAATAAATATTTGTCTCTAAATACACACAATCTGGGTTTTGTGGTGGGTTTGTTTTGCTTTTTTTGTTTGTTTGTTTGTTTTTGTGGGTTTTTTCTTTTCCCCCTAGAGAAACATGACATTATAATCTTGAGATGTTTCTTATTTTTGGAAGCATTAATACACTAAAGGAACATGATAACTTTGAACTTAACCAGAGTTATGGGCATATCTGAGGCACTTCACTCACACACGTAGTTGCACAGAATCTTCCAACCTGACAGTTAAATGGGAAAACTCTCCTGGAAATGCAGGAATCAGGCAAAGGATTTCTAATTATTTTCCTTTGTTGATTCACTCCCATCTATTACTACAGAGTTTCAA
This sequence comes from Calypte anna, assembly GCF_003957555.1. NCBI lineage: Eukaryota > Metazoa > Chordata > Aves > Apodiformes > Trochilidae > Calypte > Calypte anna. The sequence goes on along the minus strand of NC_044259.1, from coordinate 14,378,984 downwards.
AAGCAATGGTTTAAGAGTGTGTTTCTTGTCAGTTTAAAGTTGGAAAGAGTATAGCTACAAATCCCAAAATGAATATTTTAACACTTGAATAGTTTTCTGAATTAAAAATAATGTATTCCTGGCAGGCACCCTATCACAGTTTGCTCACAACATAGATTTCATTATCCTGGTGTCACTGATCATGATTGTAGCTGCAGAATAGTCATAGGTCAGGAAACAGTCTTAGAGTGATGACTGAACCACTGAAAATGAGGTTTTTCGTGACTAATTTATTTTAGAAAGGGTGACAATGCTATTTATGTTGTTTAAATGCCTTAGAAAAATAATACAAATGGTGCTGGACATTTACAACTCATGATAATGGAATCTTGAATAATTTTTAAGAGAGTTCTGCAAGTTCCACTGCTGTGGTTCCATCATTGTGTGATATTCCACTGGCATGATGATAAACTTCCTAACAATCTCTTGGTCATTTCCTCCATCCTTTTTCATAAAATTCATCAGATATAGATGGAGAATGAAAACACTGAGATACAATGGAATTTAAATAATTTCATAGAGATACAAAACTGCTTAATTTACAGTTTTCATAATTATAACAGAACTAAATGTACTTGCTTCTTATTCCATTAAGCAGCCTGTAGAGCTCTGCCTCTAAAATACATTGCTCAGTTAAAAAGACTTACCTTTCTTACTAAAAACGAGTCTCCATTTTTATAATAGTCTAATTTTTCTTCCTGATGCAAACAGAGATTCTAAGCAATCACAGTGTGCAACCTAATACCTCTGATGGCTCTGCTCTAACATGCCATAGTTACTTCCAAGCATTTATCAGCCAGAGAAGACACAGTGATAATCCGTGTGTAGTCAAAACCTCTGGAGTTTTGTCTTCTGCTTCCTCACCCACCCCCTCAAATGACAAACCGAAACTTGATCAAACAAGTAAAAGACATGTAAATATCCTGAACACATTCAGCCCAAGGGAAAAGGCACAGTGGCAAATTACCTTAAATTCCGTTTCAATGTTGGCCAGTCTGGCGAGTTCATTACTTAGCTCTAAAGCGGTAAGGACGGGGTCTTCACTGGAAAGAGACAAATAAGCAGCACTGGCTAATCCTTTGTAGGCATTCATCCTTGATCTAGAGTGGCTAAAGGAGTCTTTCCTCTGCTTCTCAATACATTCATTGCACTTGCAAAAATAATCATGCGGCCTTTCGATCCGCGCACCTTTTAGAAGTAAGATGTGAACAATTTCATACTCCTGGCAGTGGGCAGCAAGTATGATGGGGGTAATGTCATGGGAGAACCGAGTTCCATCTTCATCATAGGCATAAAAATCATCATCTCTCAGCTCCTGCTCAAGGGGGCTGAGCGTGAGACGCTGTCCCTGTGCAAAGGCCGGGTGGTTCAATATTGCTTCTACAATGCGCACATATCCTTTGCTGATCGCCAGCAAAAGGGCATCTCCGACTCGAGCGAGATTCTCCTTCTTGAGGAGGAGCTCCGTCACCTCCAGGTGCTCGTTCCCTACAGCTAATTGCAGAGCATTTTGTCCCATGTAATCGACGCAATTAAAGTTCAAGGTCTGGGATTCCTCCAGCATTTTTCGCACGACAGGGATGTTGCCATATTCTGCGGAGTCGAGGAAACGTTCCTCTTCTGCTGTCAGGCTGGTGCCTTTCTCATTGAACATGTAGGCTGGGCCCCGGATGGCCTGCCTCCTGCCCTTCTCCCGTAGGGTTGTGTGCCTTCGATGCATGGTTTTATAGCTGCTGTTTCTCAAGGTGCAGAAACCCAGAAAGGAAGGCAAGTTATGGTCTTGGAAATTTATAAACCCACATAGTCTTCGATAAGGTTAGAAATGTCTCATTATTATCAGGTCGTCCTAGTTCGGTGGGGTTTGAGGCAGTTGGTTAAAAGCATTTAGGGTACAAGTGGAAGAAAATCAGTTTTCTGAAGGACAAGTTGTCTTCTGACTTCTGGATTTCAACAAGGATATACAGCACATTCTTCACTTGAAAAATAGAAAAAAAATAGCGTGAAAACATTGCTTTCTATTTTTATTGCTCAGAACATTCATTAGTGTTTAGGAATCATATCCACAACATAAAGATTCTCATAATTATTCCTCTTAAGTTTCTTCCTTGAGAGCACAAGGCAAGCTGTAGAAAGTTAGCAGGACTCCCCATATCAATGGACCTCAGATCAGCCAATAAACTGTTCTATAAAGTTAAAAAGCATCCTGCTAATTTTAAACACACAATAACCAGGATAAATATAGCACATATTCTGTGGACATTCAGCTGGTACAAGCAAACTACCAATCCACTCACTCCTTTTTTCATTCTACATAATGCCATTTTCTATTTCCTGAAGAGCAGTTTCATGAATGGCTGTGTGATTTTCTCTCTGAAATACTGTTGGCAGCTACTCTAAACACAAGTATGCAAATCCAGGGACCAGCCTTGAAAAACAGAGGGATAACTTCTGCTTTAGTGTCACACCATTCCCCAGTAAGCATCTTTTAGAGAGCAACTGCAGAAAGAGAATACCACAGGTATGAGACTATGAAACTATGTGCAACCTGGCTGAAGGGAGAGTAAACATCCCACTGTACATAATTAACTGGAATCTTAAACTTTTGTTTGAAACATCCATATTTGCATTCAGTGTAATCTCAATTATGTTCTTTTTTCCCATTTTATTGCTGTAGCATCTCTACAAAATAAGTCTCCTTTTTAGTCTCAGCCCCTGGAGTTAGTTGCCATCCTAAACCCACAGAATTTGCAGCCTCAGTGAAAAGGTAAAAACACTTTCCTCACCACAAAGCACTTCCATTCAGTCCAACAGCAAGTCCTAAATCACTTGGGTAAAATTTTCAGGAGCCTCTAATGTGCCATGGGCAGATGTAACATATAAGCAGGTGTTAGTGCTCAGTGGGTGGCAAAGGTTCATCTTTCCATGCTCCATCTGTTCACCAAGTCAGTTTTGACCTTCAGTCAATGAAAAGCTCATGTTTAGCTCTGAAAAAATACTTCTGGAGTTTAAAAGTGGTGTTGTGTGTGATGAGAGAGGAAACATGACAGGAGACAAAGTGGACAGGATATGTTTTCTTCAATAATCTGTTCTTTGGGAGAAGAAAAGAGAAAATCAGTCAAGCAAAAACCTGGGAAAACAAAGATTCCCAGTGTCCCTAGAAATTAACTTCCATCTCTAAAGAAGTCCCAGTGAGGCCAAGAGAACTAACGTACTTAAGATGAAGTATTTAACCATATGCCAAAGAACTTGTCTAACTGGAGCCCATGTCCTTAGATACTCAGGATAATATTTAAGTTTTGAACCCACACTGATGTCTTCCTGAGTTCCAGTAAGGAACTTCTTAAAGTTCCGAAATGTGACTTTGTTAAATAGAGACTTCTAGTACTAGAAAATACTCCACATATTTTCAGTCTTGGGATTTCCTGCATGTTGAATTAAACCTCTTAAAGTGTCAAGCGACCCAAATGGATGAGCTGGTGATGGCCTAAGCAGCTGTTGGTGGGATCAAGTGGAAACTGATCCACATCCAGTAGCTGCTCAGTGATGACCTATGAGTGTGGCAGGATTGCACTTACCTAAATATTTTAAGGCAGATAATTGCAACTGCTGCTTCAAGCTGGAGGAATTCCACTGAGCTTATCTGATGTTCAAAACCCATTTAATTTTGTGTTCTAAAATTGTTGTATAGTGCAATATTTGGCAACCTTATACTTGGTGTTATATTTAATGGTCTGTACTGGAAGCAACTCAGAAATATGGGAGATTTCCAAGAGTGAGGAATCTATTAGACATTTTCTTGATGTCCAAGTAGAATTCATTCTTTTTTTCCTAGAAAGCTTTTATCTCCTTATATGTTATTACCTCTAAATGAGAGCCAAGATAAGTGGGGATAAGTGCAATTATACCCAAAATAAACATTAAACTATGTAAAATATTACCACTGGCCCTATTCTAAGAAAGGGGGTTAGAGTTTGGCCTAGAGCTAATTCTCTCCAGTTTGTTGTGTACATAATAAAATACTAAAAAAAAAAAAAAAAAAAAAAAAAAAGGACCTTGCTTTTGAGCAAAGAAAGATCAGTATCTCTGCTATTGCACTTCATCAGAATTGTACCTCTAACTTTGAATAATTTCATGAGGAATCCTCAGCTATGAACTCTTCTTCTGAAAAGAGAGTTATAATTACATTTGACCGAAGCACAGAATCATGACAGAGAAGTGGTAGTGCAAAGAGTAATGTATGCAGGAGCTGAAGATCTGGGAGGCTGAACCCTACTATAATGTCACGACTGTACTCAGCACCTTTTTCTGTTCTGCTTTTCAATTATGTGCAGGCAGTTTTAGAACTAATCATATTTACTGAGTGCATGTAATGTGCCCTGTTAAAAAAAAAGTAATTATGACTTGATTGCATTTATCTCACCATTTTTTGTTCAAAGGTGCTGTGCATTGAAATGACTCTGTATTTGCATATTTTATTGAGATATCTAGTGATCAAACTCATCAGGGCCTGCAATTAAATATTGTGTTTTTCTAGGAAAGAATGTCAGTGTTGTTGGACAGAAAATGTTCTGGGAAAAGAAAACCAAAAATTTCAGAACCTAAGTGGTGTGTAGTGAAATGAGGCAACCAGGTGCCACTAATTGCCAGGGAGTGAGCATGAGCTTGTGTCAAGCCCACCTGTGCCTAATTAGGGTGGGCCCCCACTGCGCATGAGCAGGACCAGGGGGCCAATAAAAGGCCTTGCTCATGTGCAGAGGGGGCCCACCCTAATTAGGCACAGGTGGGCTTGACACAAGCTCATGCTCACTCCCTGGCAATTAGTGCCTGGTTGCCTCATTTCACTACAGTGGTGCCTGCAGCAAACTGCATCCCGTTTTACACAGCTAAGGGAGCTGTAAGGTGGTTGGACTCCTGTAGTGAGTAGAGAAGAGTTTCAGATTCTGAAAGGTGATTTAGCTCTTAACAAATCATCATCTGGGAGCATTTCAGTTTCTAATAAAGCAGCTAAGAGGAGGTGCTTGCAACTGGCACTGGCAGTACCAGGCACTGAGATACTCAACCTCTGAAATGGGAACATGACGTTATAGATTTGTTCTTAATGTGGCACTGAAAACACTGCTGAAGATGAAGCTCCGTGGTTTTGCTACTACACTCAGCTGCTCTGAGCATCTAAGACAACACAGGAATGAAAGTGAACTGCTTCATATTGAGCCTACCTCAGTAAATGTCTTTTCTCACCAGTCCTCCATTCCAAAGTCCTCCAGACTATGCCATGCAAGACCTTCTGCTGCCTCTCTGGTGCCACACAAGGAGCTCTGGAGGGGCAGGGCTACCACCTGGAGCTAAGACATGGGGAAAATGTTCTAAGACCTAAATACTTTAAGAGGCTGAATTAGAGTTTTTACACAGGCCTTTGAACCAGAACTTTAAAAGCACAGGATGAATGGTATCTGCCTCAGTTTTAAAAACATCTGAAGTCTGAACAAGGTATTGAAATCAGTGGGTATTAGGTACTGCAGCAATGCTGGAATTCTCAGGAGATACCAACCTTTATTTGTCTTAAAGCCTAAAAATTGAGCAGGGCATTTACAAAGGCAGCTTTAAGAACTTATGTTCTCTGGCTGCTCTTTGGATTTGGTTTCACTCAGTGGAGAGAGGTTGGCAGGAGTCTCCCTGTGACCCCTCAATGGACTCCTTCATCCAGAAACTGCAAAAGCATCTCAGAATAAATAACCATTTCTATGCCTCATGTTGGGTAAAGCAATCATCAAAGTAGGCTTTGATGAGACATTGACTCTCTCTTGTTGAAAAGGAAATTTAGGTTTCTGAAATCCATTTTGAAAGCACTACTCTTGGTTCCTGCAGAGCCTCAGAAATTGTCAAACTGACACATTATTTTTCTTTCTACTTACACCAATATTTCTAAAAAGAATCTCACAAGGGCTGCAGATTCCCTGAGGCCTCTTTGGAATCACCACAACTTTTATACATCTAAGGGAGCATTTTCCTACACTGACCCTTCCTTCCAACACAGAAAACCTGGTCACCCAAGACACTGTAACCATGAACAAAAAATTAAGGAAATAAAGTTCATCAAGCAAACACTAATTGATCTGGAAATTAATCCATTTTAAAAAGTCAAATTGTTCAGAGCAAAAATAGTAGGATGTTGCATCTTTTAGTTAAAAAATTGGCAACATATTTTGTATCAGACTCCAAACTTCAGGTCTAGAGCACAGACTGAACACAGTCCACACACATTTATTATTCTGCATGCAATAGGTTACTTTGTTATTCTGTGCAGGTATATATTACCAGAGCTCTCTGATACCCTCTTTTCCTCCAATATTTTAAATAGCCTTCTAAATCTTAAATCAAGATGTTATACATTAAGATAAAATTTTTCAGTATCTTTTTTCACATATTTCCACCTGGGGTGGTCATTTTTGATTCACAGCAGCTTATTCCAAAGGTTTCTAGGTTTTTATTTAATCTTAGGGTGTCCAAAACAGTAATTTAGTACTGTAAGAAACATGGTTGTTCTCCCACAGGAAAAGTTTCTTACATATCTGGGACAATTATTAGACTTTTTAAGCTCTATTCAGGCAGATATTTGCCCACTTGCAAAGTAGTTTTACAAAGCAGTTGCAGGAACTAATATCCCCTCCCCTATCTCACTGCTAGTACAGATAAAAGAAAATGATATTTCAAGGTCAAACTTTGAAAAAAGTCCTTACTCCAAGTGAAAACACAGGAGCAGACAGCACAGCCACACCTTCTCAAATCCCTTTAAGAAATGGCAGAATGAGATACAATCAGGAAAAAAACCCCACAACAAAACTCTCATGTCATTAGAGGATTCGGATGAATGATACATACTAGCACTTCCCACCCTCTTCTTGTCATGAAGCATAAAGTCTGAGACCAATAACCCACAAACACTGAGGACAAACCACCAAATCTTTACCAGCATCTGAATTTTCACATCTTCCCTCATCTCTATGAGAAAGGAGGCAGCTCTGCCCTGTGGTTTGAAAAGAAGGAAATGGAGTTTGGCTTTCTACCAGCTATCTTTCACAAAAACTCATCCACTGCTTCTCAGTTGTCTCATCCTCCTCTTTCTTATAAACTAAATATCAGCTTTTTTTTTTTCCCATCCCAAAGCATTGTCATGCACCAATACAGGACTTACAGCAGGAGAGACTGTAAAACAACCACTGTGGTTCTGGTATTCAATTTCTTCTTGTTTTATAATATAGGTAGTGGGCTTTCCTTCTTCCTTCCTTTCTAGATTTCCTTTAACACACGATTGTGAAGACAACTGATTATATTATGAAGGAATCAAAGAACACACGTGAGATAGAGGTGCCAGAATCTAATCTATTTTTACATTCTTTCCCATTGTCCATTCATTAACAGGTTTGACCACCACATGAACTGCCATGGCCAGAGTGAATCCTATTATTTTAAATCTCTCCCTGGGAAGTAGGACTAATTCACCCTTGAAGAACTTCAAAACTCAGGCTCAGATCATATTGAGAACACAGCAGAGGAATATCTGTTCATTCACAAATTTTTACTAGTGAGAGCAATGAAAAATATTTCTAGCTGTGCAAGCAGGGGGCAGTGTAACGCTGATTTTCATAAAACAGTTGTGCTGAAAAGAGAGAAAAGCTCTGAAAAGAACTGGTAATCTTGGTTCTGGCTGTATTTATCTTTTTTCCTAGTGCTGCACCCTTTTCATTGCTCACTTCATAGTAATTTCAAAACAAACCAAAACCAAAGCAACAACCAAAAAATCCCAACAAGCACCAAAACGTGAAGGACTCCTCACAACAATTAGAGCTAGCAAGCTGCAACAGGCATGGTACAGTGTCCAGTATTTACACTTCTTATTTTTCCTCGTTTTGCTTTGCCCACACTGTTTCCAGGAAAAACAAATCTTTAAAATATTCACCCAGCCACAAGAGAACACAAGAGATGTGGCTCCAAAACATGTGGCTGGAAAGAAAAAACCAAACCTTTTGAGCTCCACTGACACCAAGCACGTTTGCACAATTTCCAGGCATAGAGAGCCAAACCGATTGTACACGCAGCCACCCACCTCCCTCACACCTGCAGGAGACCCAGTCCCATGGAAGCACCTCAAATCCCAACAAAACTTCCCAGTGAAGAACTGGGGACAGGCGCTAGAGCCGGGGCACTTTCCAGAGGACCCGAAAGACGCAGAACCCCCGCGGAAGCAGCAGCAGAGCAGAGCAGCAGCAGCTTACATGTGCGCGTCGGAGCCGGCTCCGCTTCACTCCCGCTGCGCGGGGCGCGGCGCGGTGCGGTCCCGCATGGCGCTGGCTCTGTCCGCGGTGCTGAAGCGCCCCTGTCCGCGGTTCTGAAGCGCTGCTCAGCGGGGCCGGACGGGGCGGGCGCTGCCCGTGGTGCCGCAGCCGCCGGCGGCGCGTTGGAAGGGGCTGCTCATCCTTATCCCTTGGGAGCTGCCAGGGCACAGCTCTCCGGGAGAGCCGGGGATTTTCTTCCTGGAAGAAGAGCTTGATGCGAAGCTACTGTGTAAGTTGCGTTATCCTTTCCGTCTGTCCCTCCTCCTCCTCTTCCCAGGCCGTTTGTCCTCCTGCAGGGGGTGGGTGTTTTCGGCACACTCTCTTCACAGCTGGAGCTGAGAGAGTGCCTCTGCTCCTTCCCAAGGGCTGCCCCAAAGCAGGCGTGGCAAGAAGCCTTTCTGGAGAGGGCAGGGCTGCCTGCAGGCTGCCCAGTGGGTCGGGGGGCTTCTCCAGGGCTCTCTCCCTCACAAGCCACCCCTCTGCCTCATCCACCCCTCCACTGGGAGTGGTTAGTGACCTGTCTGCTGTGCCCAGGTTGAGATTGCTTACTGTCTTCCCTCGGAGATCTTGTTTCCTAGGGGGTGAATGGGGAGGGGTGTGTACGGGAAATGTGGCGGGGAGGAGGGGAAAATGTAACCAGCACGCAAAGTAACCAGACAGTGCAATCAATCCCCTCTCTTGCTTGGCAGAAGAGAGCCGCCAGAACACCAACTTCAAACAACACCCGGGAGAGCCGGTGGACCCTTCTGCTTTCTGTCCCTAGTGGTAGGAGCAGGACATCCCCCCGCCCTGCTCTCTGCAACCTCCCACACAGCTCCAGCCACACAGAGCCCTCCAGTCCTATGACCTTCCCTGTCCTTCCTCATCTGTGGAATTCCCCAGCCACTCCTCCTTACCTGGACGTGGGGATCCTCACCTCATCACCACCCTATTGCAGTTACCTAACAAGACCAGCTGCCTCACCTGGCGTGTTGTGTCCTGGAGTTTAAGCCTGAAGAAAACCCTCTGCTTTAGGAGGTGACAGAGGGTAGCAGTGCAGGGATCTCTCTGAGCAGCACAGGTGAGAGTGAAGGATGTTGATTTTGCCCCAAGTTCTCCCTCTCCCACCTCCTCACAGCACTGGGTGAAGAGAGGGCACTTATTAAAGGGGAGATTTTTTTCACAAATTTGCACTCTCAAATCTAGGTAATCAACTCAGTTGAAGATATCGTTTGATGGAAACACTAGAGGGGAATTATGGATGCATACACTGACAATTTTAGCAGAGACCTCTGAGAGATTGGTGTGGCTTCTGTGTCAGCACTTTAAGAGTATTGCAGCCCATGCCTTTAAAAAAACCTTAAAGGCAGCTGGCACAGGGCTTTTCTCCTGCATGCCCAGGCAGCTAAGATACCTTCACCAACCTGAGCTGTATTCTCAACTGTGAGGAGGGTCAGCCTTTTCTTATCAGGAGTTCTTATGACTTGAACAAGGGAGAGAATGTATTAGCCTCTAACTCATACCTGCAGGATTCTTCCTGCACTCTGCTTTGACACTGTCTTCCTGTGACTGTCTCCTACCCTCTAAAAGGTACTGACTGCTTGGTTCTTTCCCCCACTTATAGCTTTTTGGAGTTCACTGAGAAGGTTAGAAGTGTCCAGGTGGGTTAACATACGAGAAGGGTGTGGATGTTACTGGACTCAGGAGAGAACAGCATCCTTTGGGGAAAGACATCTTGTGAAAAGGAAAGCAAAAAAAGAGACACTCCACCACTATATAAGTGCTGTTGAAATAAACTTGAAATGCTCTCTGGCTGCACAGATGCAATTCTCTGCTTTCGGCAGGTAACACAAACATCTATTTTTCTTAAAATAAAATAAAATACTCAAGCCTCAGAAATGGCCAGCACTCAGAGTTATCAGGAGGACCTTCTTAGTAATCTTAAAATCAACAGCTTAGCCCCTCCATAAATCAGCAGCTGATAAAATACTGACAGCACTTCCAATTGTAATTAATTAATGCTTGTGAAGAGAAAAAGTGGGAGGTAAAAAAGAGGGACTGAGGAAGTCTATAGCCTGGTATTAGAATGCACATGAGAAATATTCAAACTGCTGCTGTAGGTTTCAGATAAAGCCCATCTCAGGATTAGTGGGAATCCACATCTGCAGTACCAAGAATCTTACACCTGGCTCTCTTAAAAGACATTTATCCTGAGGTTCTCAACTTCAACAAGTTGTCTTCTTGATTAGCTTTGAATTTTGCTATTGCAACAGTTTCACATGACAGGAGTGTGCTGAGAAATCTGTTTCTAATATTATACAAACCTCTTCCACTTACAGTCTTATTGACTAAGGAATTAAAACTTTTTTTTTCTTCCTGCACATCACCATTTTGCATTGTTATTCTGTATCTGGGTTCTTATTGAGCTCAGTATTCTCTGTTCTCCAGTATTATTCTATGCCTGACATATTGCAGAAAGAGAATTGCATGAGAAGCCCTTAAAATTACTGTAAAGTTCTACTTCTGTTTGTTCATTTCTGATAGTTCAGACAGTTAGCTCTATGCCACCAAAACAGACTGAAGAAGTATTTTTTTTTAGTGGGGAAATCTTAAGTGAAATGGAGCAAAACCCCCCATGGTATTAAACTTCTGATTCATTTTCAGAGCAGTTCATGCTCAGGTTATTCAGCAGAGTCCTCTCTGTTCTTTCTTAGTCATTTCCACTGTTCAGCCCCTTTACTGCTGTCACGACCAGAACAAATCAGAATGCAGGTGGAAGTTCAGCAACGATTTGTCAGAAGAGATTTTACTTCCAGTGATAAACATTTTTCCACCCTTTTTTTTCCAGAGACTTTTTATTTATTTAGTCACCGACAACCTTGACTTGATCCCTCCAGTACACACATTTTAAACACCAACATCTCAAACTATCTCAGTTGAGATATAAATGTTAAAGCTAAAGCATTAACTACAAGAGAGATGGGCAACCAAAAGCATGTAGCATTTCCAACCAAGTCCACATTGGTTGAGCTGGAGCAACATTCTAGTGCTTATAACCAGCTATTAGCACATAGGTCTACCTTGCATAATCATAATTTTTAAAAATTCAAGAAGATAATTATAAAACATAATGTGTGTTTCTAATTTTTTCTGGAATTACACCCCCCTGACCCAGCTTTGAACCAGGTATTAAAAGCAAAATATACCTTGATATCTTTATATTACTTTCACTATCTTATGATTTTTTTATTCTCCAGAGCTATTGGTGGGGATGACTGGCAGCTCACAAGGGTATCTATGAATAGTAACCCTGTTGGCTGTACAACCTCATTTAATATCTTTCCATATAAAAAAAAAAAAAAAAAAAAAAAAAAAAAAAAAGAAGAATGCCAAAGTGCTCTCATACTAGAAAACATAAGTGGAATGTATTTTGACTACTCACTCTGTCTAGATGTGAACCACTGTACTTAAGATGGTTGAATTCACTTCAGTGATTTTTTTTTCCTCTTTTAATTACTTTTACTGATATAACTACTCCACAATAACCTTACTAAGACTAGCAGAAATCTACTCTCAACAAAGATAAATTTGACCATACTTGATATCCCTCAGATCAGAAAATCAGCAAGGGAACAAAAGTGATTTAAGATACTACCAGCAATAGGATTGGTTTGGCAAATACCTGTTTCTTTTAACCCACTGTATTTCAAGAACAATTTATATGATAATCAGACATTAAAAGTGAATGATCTTTCCATGCCAAAAAAGAAGTCTCCTGTTAATAACTTGGACAGTTAACATTTGAATCAAAAGAAACTCTGGAATACAAATAAATGTGTTTGAGTTCTTACAGAAGAACCTGATTTCTATTAAGATTAAGGTTAGAGATACAGAAAAAAATATATGCTTATAAATTCAAACACTATGGAAACAAACTGGAAAGACAGATACTCTATTCCTTTCTTCTCATAACTATAGCCTGTGCCTTTCCCTAAATTATAGACTCATTCCCATCTCAGAGGTGGGACAAGGTTTTGTCAAGGTCATGTCATAGACAGTGACATTTCTATACATATCTTGATAAATGTGGCTGCAGAGAGCATTGTATCTTTTTGTTGTTCTTGTGTTTGGTTTCTTTTAAATACTCATTTTAAAAGCAGTGATTTTCCTTTATTCCCTGTGTAAGATTACCTGGTGTATATCCTTGCTGCTTACTGAAGAACATGTCCACCTACCAGAGGTTTCATTGCTGTTTCCCACCAAACGTTTTGCTACTGAACCTCAGCAAATCTCAAGCATCACTTTACCAAAAAAAAGTGTCAGGTTCTCCATGTTTGCTGAAACTCTCATTCACCACAACTGAACAGGTGCTTACTTTCAAGCATTTGCTGAAGAACATCCTCCACCATAGGCTTTGACCCCATGTTCAAAGCCACACAGATGCACCCGTGTGACTCGACATGAAGAGCAGAGCTTTCCTCTGTACTGACACCAATTCTTTACACCTTGAATTTCTGGTGATTCCTCAGGTCAGGATCACATCAGAGTTTGGAAACAACACTGTACAACACCCTTTCCTTCATCTTCTTTTCATACAACACCAGCTGGAGAGACTGCCCTGCAGTTTGGTTAAAGATCTCTGGACAGAAGGCTGGGAAATGCCTGACTAACACCTTAGCAACCTTTACCCAGTCTTCTTCCTCTTCTCCTCCAGCTTCATTGCTTTTCTCAAAATTTGCCAAAGCTTTCTAGAACCTACCCAATTTCCTTTACCTTATTTCTGTTTGTTAAGGGTTTGATTATTTTTGCTCATCTTTCCTGCATTTCAACCGTTTCTTCCTTTCTCCTGAGGGTACAGGTTAGGAACGAGCTGCCAGATGGTCACTGTTATACTGAAGCATGTATTAATTTAACCTTGAACATTTCCCATTTCCCTTCTGAATCCTTTCCCTCTGCTGTCTGTTTTTAATCAGATTTTATGAAACACTTCCTGCACGCTTCCCAAACACATTTGGTTTCAAACCCCATGGCCATTTTTCCTCCTGATACCTTCTCTTTCTGGATCACACTCTAATTGGTTTTAAAAGTTAGAGCCTGTGTCTTACTCTCACAATGCTGTTCCATTTTAACATTTCTACTGCTGTATTTTGAATAACTTATATCTCAATTAACTATTACTCACTCAAGAGGTATCATACAATAGAACAAATCTGGAAGGATTAAGTCAAAGTTATTCATGAGGAAGGAAGATATAGAAACTGAGGAGCAATGTAGAATATGTCTCCAATACAAAAAATGAATATTAATTTTGCATACAGGTAGATTTAATTATCTGTTTAATTAGCTTATTTCCTTTTCAAACCTTCCCAGTTTTTTATAGCATTCTGTTCATCTTTTTGTTCCTTTGTTCCATATTGTAAATTGGCATAATTTCAAGGAAAAAAAGATTTTATTCTAATTGCACAGTCAAGAACTTTTACATCCATTAACACCAAACCTTCCTCTACTCTGAAAGGAAATAAGTACCTCTAGGAATAGAACTTAAAAGCTACAAAATTGCATGCAGTTGTGTGGTTACTACAGAGAGAATTCACTGTAATCAGATAATTTTCCCTGGTTTTTTTTATTGCTTTACAAGTTTTCCCATGGACAACATCTTCCTTAGTCGTGGTAAAAAAAAAAAAAAGAGTTTGTTCTTTAGCTCATCTTTGGTGCTGTCCACCAACACTTGAATTACAGGTCTCTCTCAGCACTCTCAGTGCAGTCCCTGCTAAATGGGATGAGCTCAGAGATAGAGGTTTTAAGATCAAAGCAATTTTTGATATTTGGGTTGGGAAGTTGCAGCTTTAATCAGAGCATCTTTCTCCTGTTTGCTGCATACCAGCAATGCCCTGCCCTGCAGTACTGATATCACCCTCGTGGTTTGTCTCTCATCATTCATGTTTTCATCACAGATTCTGTACAGGTAACATGCAGACTGAACCTGAAGCACACAGGATGCTGTCAGGGATGGGAAGCATCAGATTCAGCACAGGGACTTATTTAACTCTACCATAACTTAACAGCTCAGAAACCATGTTCACACCTCAGCTCAGGAAGATTACGTTTGAGATTTTACACTTCTAATCATGTGAGATCATTAGTAATTAGCCACACTTTGGTATTATTACTGGGGTCCTTGCTTGGTACCCAAGCAACTAAAAGACAAAACAGCTTCTTAGCAGCTATTCAGCAGCCTGGGGATGAAGGGGTTAAATACTGTGCCAGTTCCTTCAACACTGGTTCAACAGGGGACCAAAGTAATCCAAGTAATGTTGCTGGGCCAGGGCATGCACTGCAGTAAATCAGTGTGGATGCCAATTGCCTTCAAATAGATTTCTATTCCATTGCATTTACTACCTCTGATGTACTTTGCTCTTTTCATGTGCCTAGAGCACATATTTCTTGCTGTTTACTATTCTGGAAAATGAGCTTTTTAAAATGACCCCCTCAGAGCATTTGAAATGCACTTTATTTTAAGGGCAGCAGCATTTGAGCATCCTTGAAACTGCATACTTTCTTTCATGATTAAAAAAAACCCCAAACCAAATATCAATATTGTCACCTTTGAGAGTCAGGAAAATAAGTCTTTCATTCCACCATGTCAAGAACAGCTGTAATTCACTTACAGTTATATTTGCTGTGCTATTTGGCAAGGAAGGATACAAGAAAATTAGATTTATGAGCATCAGAGAGAAGACTATCCATGCTACACTATCACAAGAAATCAGCAAAAAGATTACAGACCTTTCAAACAATACTGAAAGGTTTGAAAATCTCTCTGGACTTTCATATTCTGGATTTCATAACATATCTTTTGTGAACCTAACTGGTATGATAAATGCTTCATGCTCCATGCTCTGGTTTTTAATCTATGTAATAATCAACAGTGACATGAAAGAATCCTTCATGAGATCACTGAGCTTTAGGTAACTTTGTGGCTGATAGGTGAAAAAGAAGCAAATATTCTGAGCAAAAGAGGATTGACTATTGTACTAAATTAGGTTTGTACAACATCACTATTGAAGTGTGTTACCTGCAGAGCATAAGACAAATTAAAATATTACACACTGAGCCCAGTGCAGTAATTCTTTCCAGAACACTTGTCATTTTTTAGTATCTTTCCTACATGCAGCCTTCCCTGCCCTTCAGGAAGGAATGGTACCAGCTAAAGACCATAGATAGAACATTTTTTTTTATTCTTTAACTAGATATTTACTTGTGGAGGAAAAGAGAGATCCTTTAAACAGTGGTGAAAAGCAGGTTCTCTGTGTCCCTACTTATTTTCCATTTCTGTGCCATTCAGCATGAACCCAGAGATCAGACACACTATTTATTCTTCAGCCAGTGACAGAACTACACAAGTAGGTTAACAGATTGGTGCATATGGGGTAAGAGCAGGAAAAAAATGAAAAAAGATTTTTTACTCAAACACAAATCAGGCAGACAACAGCCTGGCAATGAGCTATGGCACAGCTCAGGTTCATTCCTGTGAAGAAGCCACTTCCCTCTTAGTTTGTGCTCTTTGCCTCCTTTATTTACTGTTCAAGGCAAGCAAGCAGAGCTGTGAATCATGAGGTTTAATTAAGCTGCAACTCCATTAACTGAGATCCTGCAGGATTTACCCAGCAATCCTTCACGTGCAGCAGGTCATCCCTCCTCCCTTTTCCACCCAGTGAAAGGAACTTCCAATGATCCCTCACTCAGTCTGAGCTTTGCATGTGAAACCTGATGCCAGAGTAATTATCTACCTTACTTACTTTCCTTCAGACAAGAAATTAATGTAGACAGTGATTTCAGGGATAGTTATAGACATCTGAGTCTGAAAGGACAAATCCCACTTTCAGAGGTTCGAGCTACTCTTTATCCATTATCTAAGCCCCTCACAGATGATGCTCAGTCTGGACCCTTGCCACTAAATCTTCATCCTGTCTGCACCCATGCAGCAAAATTTTCCTGAATTTGGAGAGGCAACAATTGTCTGATATTAGGAAAAATAAAGTTATTCACCACATATACACAAGCACCTCATCTTCCAGAACTCCAGAACACAATATTTAGAAGGTTTGGATCATTTCCAGATTTCTTTCAAAAGAAGTACAGGATAATTGCCAGTCTACCCAACCTATTGTCTTCTTGACCTAAATTAGACCTGACAGCTCCTTTTTGCTCTTGTTCCAAAACTTTAGATTAGTTTAGAAGACTTTCCCTGAACTACAGGCATCATGGTCTCATTCTAAAACTTTCTGTCCTGATATTGAACTTTAACCCTCAAGCTGCTTTTAGTCCTTGTTAAAACCATCACTGTTAAGTTCATCACTCAAACCAAGCAGGAAAAATTGCTCTCTCAGTTCTAGAAAAGTGAGACCTAACTAAACACCTGAGCAGATAACCTCGTTATTATAACTCTCCTTTTATCCCAACCAGTGACACGTCAGTGTTTTGTGAAGAAACTGCCTGGGTACATCTGTGCTGTGCAAAAGCAGTTCCTGAAAAAAATTACCCAAATCTAATTACTGTGGATTCTGCACTTGTGGTTAGCAACAGACGGTGGGTTTGCATTGCTTAATGAATAACAAATGGTTGCTGATGTTTTATCTATTATTATGGTTTCACAGTGGTGGCTGGAATAAAAATTATTAAATGGAAATCCCTTTGTCAATGATCATTTAAACAAATAGGCTGGTCAGATTTCCCCAGTCGTTACAAGGCTTGCTTGTGCTTTGTCTGGAATCAGCAGAAGCTTTGTGACAACAGTGTGGAGGATCAGTGAAGTTTCAAATGAAGCCAGATTAAATTTTTTGCATCTTCTCACAAACACACACTCAAAAAAAGGCTGACTGCAGGGCTGGCACAGATTAACCTGAGGGCATAACACAGCTTTCAGTTTAGCAGACCCTAACACAGCCAGTGTTCAAACAGAGCCACAGCTTTCTGAAGGAAACAGAACAAACCAGTTTGTCCTGCTCTTGGAGTCATTCCCAAAGACCTGGACTAAACCATCACTTGGAAAACAAGTTAACTCTGTCAGCAACATCACTGTAAAAAAGCTGATTTCACCAGTTGTGTCATTAGAATGAGACCACTGGGACTTATCCCAGACTTCGAGAGGCTTCATGGTATTAAGAAAAGTCTCTGTCTGAGACCCAAAATCTCTAGTATTAAGTACATAATTTGCTATTATTATTTTTATTTGTTTCTGTACGTGCAGCTTAAAACAGTAAAAAAAGAACTTTCTGTGAATTTTTGCTACACAGTCAGTCCATAACCAAACTTGAAAGCCAGCTAAATAGACCTTATCTCCCCAGAACAAAGACAGACAGCCCTGTCAAGGAGATGATTCATGAAAGCTGGGTGACTTTTTTGACTCTTCTGAGAAACTTGGAAAGCAAGAAGCTTCGTCTTAAAGTGATTTATTAAGGCGATAATGGAAGTGGAGAGAAATCTTTTTTCAAAGATTTAATGGCTATCTAGCTTTATCTCCCTTGCCAGCTGGGAATTTTAAGAGAATACTCAAGGGATAATGTGGGGGTTTGTCCATATGTTGCAGTACACAGGAAACCCAGAGGATTATTTAGCAGTATCTTTGGCTCAGTGGCACCAGGATACGGTCAAACATCTAAAATAAACCTAAATTCATAGGTAGAAAGACCAGGGATTTCACAGGGCTTCTCTTGAGGCTGATTATTCATAGCAAATGATTGCTCCTCATGAAGCTTTCCTGTCCATTTTCCCCTCATAAACAAAGATGTTGAGCTGGTAACTGGAGGCAGATTTATGTATTTTTATTCATGTTCCTGAGAATGCAAACTTTAAAAAAATGTTTTTCTTCACACTAATTTAAAGTGATATTTGCCAAATCCAAAGAATTGAAGAGGAAGACTTTAGAAGGCAGCACTGAGGGTGCTGCTCAGGTTTGCATCAAGGAAACACAGCACCGTTTCAAAACTGGTTTTCTTACAGGAAGAGGGAATGTTACTGCATAAACCAGACTCAAGTAACTTATACAGACATTCTTTCTGTATTCAGAAAGCAAGCATACAATCTGCTTTTGCTCTTCCAGGCTGCTGCTTTATTGACTGGATGTGGCACTCAGTGCCTGGTCTAGCAACCGCAACGGTGGTTCAAGGGTTGGACTCGATGATCTCTGAGGTCCCTTCCAACCCAGCCAATTCTATGATTCTATGATTTAGCTATGGGAAGGGTAAGAATCTTTTGCCCCCGCTCACATTGAACACTGAATTAAACAAGGTTTCATGGTTTTGTTCAAGTCTTTCAAATCACTCTGCTTCGGCTGCAGAAAGAAACAACAAAAAATTAATTTTTCCTGATGAAAATGTAGAGATTTTAAGATTGTTTCAGTATATCAAAACTAACAATAAATGGGATTTAAACAGAAATGAGTTTTTTCAGCATTGGCATCCAATTTGATTCTGCCAGAGTGAAGATAGCTGCAAAGTCAGTTCCTGTCTTTAAGCCCTAGTCCTGTGTAAACATGCAACTTGCTACTGCAGATTTTCTGTGTTCTTCATCTTGCTATACAGCAAGGGGAATCCAAAGCATCAATAATACAACCTGCTTACTTCCCAAGGCCAAAATCAATGTACTGGAGTGTCTGCTGTGGTGGCTGTAGAACCAGCTTTTCAGCTATGGTAAGCAAAAAGAAGAGTCTGTGTCAGCAGACTAAGCATCCCTGTGCAGGCAGATGAACAGAGGGATGCTGTTTCCAGACATGGCAACTTGATGATTTTTTTGCTTTAATTTGGTTTTCTAAAATGACCAGAAAGCAAATCCAACACTGGAATATTTTGGGGGGAGACTGAAAAGAAAGCTACAGCTGCAGCCCCTTCTAAGCCTAATAGGAAAATAAATTTCATATGAAATGACAAGTAGATTATGTGTTGCCGAAGAAAAAGAAAACTGTTCCCTCCTGGAGATTATTTTCTTTTGCACTTAAGTGCTGCTGTTGCATTTCTGTTGGTGCCAAATGATTGGGACAGAGAGAAGGAGTCAGGAAAAGCAACACAAGAAGCCTACAGGAGCCAGCAATACTCCAAAGGAATGTAACTTTCATATCAATACATGGGCATGGTGAAGAAGGTGAAGCAGTTATAATAAAAGAGAAAGCAGCATGCCTATTCAAAGAGAATTCAGAGGATTACATGAGAGTCAGTGGATTTCTGTTCCTTAAGGGAAAAAAATTAAGAGCTTTAAAGGAAAAAAATGCAGCCTGCAGTTTCCCAGTCATACTTCAAAAGGTAAATATGTCAATAATAGAAGGACACAATGATTTCTGTAAACCACACAGCGCAGGGAGATGAGGCAAGAATTCAGGAGGCTTTTTAGTGGTGTTTGGAACCAAAAGAAGAAACATAAAATGCAGCAAAACAAAATGTCCTTCTTAAGTATCCCTTTGAAAACATGTAGAGGTTGGAAGGAATATAAAAATCAGATTCCTCTTAAGCTGTGATTACAATGACAAGAGGATTTTTTCTAGGACACACTATCCTACAGCCTGCTCTATAGGCAGTCAGTGCACAAGTCAGGCAGAGTTCCAGGGAGCACAGAAAAAAGTTGGCTCCAGGTATGAAAACCCTGAGGCAGCTCAGGGCAAAAAGCTCATATAAAGAGTTCAGCACCAGCCTGGGTGAAAAGCAAAGGAATTTCTTGGCTGAGCAGAAAAATGAGGCAGGACACATAAAGAGAAAAGACACCAGTGACATTAACCAGGTGTTCAGCAAGTGCAGCTACTTGCAAGAGGCTTAGCTGAATGCAGAAGTGCAAGACAGAAAATTACCTTTATCCTGGCCCAAACCAGGACACTAAGCAATTAGTCAATACAATTTTTATAAGGATTGCTATGTTAATTTTAGGTCACACTGAATCCACAGAATCTAAGATTAGTTGGGGTTGGTCATAGGGTCCAACCTCCTACTCAAGCAGGAGCCACCTCTCCTTAGTGACCGACACAATTTTGTCTTTCCCCAGTCTCCTTTAAGCAGTCTCTGCTCTTCTGTTTCCCACAAAATGGATCCCCAAGATACAATTACTGTTCAGAACTGCAAGAGTTTTGTTCTCTTTACAATTTTAGGGCAAGTTTTTTTTTTTTTCATAAATATAGACTTGCCTGTTTAGAGCTTTGACATTTTATTGACAGCCATGCAGTTTAGGTTATG
This sequence comes from Calypte anna, assembly GCF_003957555.1. Taxonomy (NCBI): domain Eukaryota; kingdom Metazoa; phylum Chordata; class Aves; order Apodiformes; family Trochilidae; genus Calypte; species Calypte anna. The sequence continues at coordinate 14,358,418 of NC_044259.1, read as the reverse complement.
CAGATGGAACAGATGCTGCCATTTTTAGGTGTGTAATTAGCATTTCATTTCCTTTCAAACAATTTCCCCTTCATATTGAACACCACCAGGGCAATGGGAACATTCAAAAGAACACTCCATTGCATTTATTCTATAAAGAAAAAAAACCCCAACAACCAAAAAACCAAAAAAAAAAACCAACCAAAAAAGCCCCACTGGTAAACAGAGTTTATACCAGGTAGCACATCTAAAGCTCTAGCAAGTCCTGAATTCTGTATCTTTTATATAGTTATTTAATTTCTCTCACAGACTTAAAAAGTTCTTAAAACTTTCCTTGCATAAGTGAAGTTTTTAGGGAATAAGATGGTAGAAAGGAGACCAGGACTCTCCCTGGCTTTTACACAAAGGACTGGGGATGAATTCCTGTCCACTGCAGCTCCTTGTTGCATACACATAGCAGCTTCCATCACAGTCCCACTGAGCATCTGGGTCTGAATCTCTTGTTAGACCTCTTTCAGGCTACATCTTGATAAGACATCTGGGGTTTAGTAGAGGTTTTTTGCACTGCTTCCTCATTAACACCACTTCTGGGGGCTGAGACTCTCCAGGCTGTGGCTGGAGAGCAGACAGGACACGTCACCTTCATGTCACATAGCTGCATTACAATGCTGTCACAGTTTCTCTGAAGACATTAAAACCCAAGCAGCTCTATTCCTGCTGCATCCTAGCCCAGAATTCACAATCCAAGGACTTCACAGCACGACAAGAGACACTAACATCTGACAAAGCAATTTAAAAAGCTTCTTCCTGACGGGATTTAACTACAGTTTGCCACCAACATCAGCCTCTGCTTTAATAGACCTGATGTGTCATTTATGCTGTTCCTGCCTCCCACCCATTTTCTGCAAAACATGAGTAATATTCATGTCTCTCTTCACTTCAGTGACAGCAGGAGAATGCCCCAAACACAATGTCTGGCATGTGTCAGTCTGGTCATGGAGATGAATATACCCAGAGAAACAGCCTGTAAATTTAGTCTCTAGCAGTGACATTTAACACTCAGCAGAGGTACCCAAGCAGTGGCACTACAGGATCCTCATGCTGTCACAATAATCAGAATTTCTGTTTGCAGGACAATCAGTTATTATTTAATAATTCTTAGTAGTATCTTAATAATATTCATTTATTATCTCAACCTGTCTCTCAGTGGAAAGAAGTTTTAAAGAAACTATATAGTAATATTTAAGGATCAAGAGTTTATACACACCCATTTAAGTTGAAAAATGCACAATGAAAGGTTCTAAGGTTTGGGCTTTCATGATAATTGGACAATCCCACCTAATAGGATTTTACTTGTGGAACATGTTATCTGCAGGGTTGTGGTTTCTATGCTAGATACATGCCTGATACTCATGTAGTTGTCCTTAACAAAAACAAAACAACCAAAAAACCCAAGGGCTTTCATGTTTACCTATCACCTTGAGATAAATTGCAACATTCAGCTAATTTCAAAGGGAACCTGACCAAACCTGGAAATAAAACAAATATTCAGCAACCATTCATATTAATTGAAAGCATAAAAAAAGCTTAATTTTCTGTATAACCAAATCCAGGCTGAAGCATCCATTTCTGTTGTTGTAGTCTAATAAAAGTAAAGGCTTTTCCTTGCAAGGCAGATAACAGCCACAAACTGGATATGGAAATGAATCAAACCAACTATGAGTACAGTTCCTGTTTATAGAGAGCAGGAAAAACCAGCAGCCAAGCAGGAACAGACTCTGTGACTGTAATTGAAAGAACAGTAAACTTTGCTTCATTCTTCTTATGCTAAAAACAGCTTTAATTTCCTTCTTAATTTTTTTCCCCTGAGTCTTAAAAGATTAGGAATGATAATGTAAGAGGCAGTCAAAGAAAAGAGGGGGGGAAAAAGAAAGTCTTTCGTGTTGGGTGTATTTCAGACATTGGCAAATCTCTGTCAGCTCCAGACACAAAACCATTTTTAATCCAGACTCTTCCCTTGTGCTGGTGCTGCCAGATGAGTCACTGATAGATGGAGGGGTTTGTAGTGCAGCAGAGATGAAAACTCTGCCTTATAATAAACCAATACAGGAAATTGCATACCCAAAAACTATACTTAAAAGCAGATACAAAGGAGTTCAATGAAACTGCTCCTGCAAGCTCATTTCAGCCTCCCCAGGCATAAAGGTTTCCTCACTCCTCCCAGCATCACAGGAATGCACTGATGCAGCCAGAGACAGAAACACACTTTGGGACTCTGCCCTCAATCACTGAACCCTGAGATAAGATTTTTTTTAATTGTTTTTTGTTTTATTTTTCTGCTTTAATTGCTATTCAACTTCTATCTGAAAGCAGGCAGGGACCTTATGCACAGGAGCCTGTAAACCAGGCTGGATTACAGAATTTGCACAAAATCTGACACTTCCTTAAGGCATTTACTCAACAAATTGCTTAACTGTGCTACACTGTGCTTTCAAACTGGAAATTAACCATTCTTGAACCAGTTTTTCCAACAAGAAAAAACAAACATTAGTATATGTGGCCCAGTCAGCTATTCATTGACTATAAAAAAATTAATTACATCCAGGTCCTAGTCAGGTCACCAACAGACTCCTCCTGAGTTAAGAAAGTCAAACTTTCTTTTGGGCTTCAGTTTAAGGTCCATCACTGCCAGAAAGCTGAAGAAGGAGATGATAACAGGGCTGTGATAACAGGGCTCTGTGTGCCCAGCAAACACCATGGGGTGCTTAGGGGAGCAGCAGCATCTGGCAGCCAGCAGCTCCCACAGCTCCTGGCCAGAGAGCAGAGAGACTGGAGCCATGATCCTCTTTGAGTTGAGGACAGGGATGCTCCCTTGCAGAGCCAGCACCACATCCCTGCCCAAGGCCTCATAAGGTGGGGAGAGGGGTTCTCTCTTGGAGAGCAGGAGCCTGAGGACTTTGGCCAAGGCAATGGATTTGGTTAAGTCTGTGGAAAGCTAAGGACCCATAAGTCAAGACCTCAGTAATCCAGGAGACCCTTTCCAAGTTCCTTTCATCAATATTTGGCTCAGTAAAACATCCTGCCAAGGGCTCAGGAGGAGCAGTTGCCAGTGGAAGAGCCAAGGCCATTGAGAAACCCTGGTAGAGGGATGAAAGATGGGAGCTGGTGCTGCCTTCTCTGCCAGCTGCCTGCTGGGACTCCAGGCTGGGGGAGAGAAACAGCATCACTTACACATCCTGATATTTTTAAGGCTCAGAATAAGATAAACAAGATCAGTACCACTGCTCTTCTTTCAGGACTTGGGCCATGTGCAGTTGGTTGAGATGATGCAAAGGAGAGGACCATGTCTGTTTTTTCTGTTCTCCTGCTATCATCCTGGGAACCAGAGGCAGCAAAGGCACAAGGGATCACCCAGATTCTCTCTAGGCACTTCAGGTGATCTCAGGAATGTGCTACAAGAGGGTTGCCTGTATTTTGATACAATGAGGCCAGTCTAATTACCCTGTTTAGGGAACCTTTAAGGTTCAGAAAGAGCTGGTGCATTCACTTAATCCTTCTAAGACCTCTAATACAGCAGAAGAAATTCTGACAAGACTGTTCTATTTTTCATGCAACAGCAAGAGCTGATGCTGAAATTAGGAGCCAAGTAAAACCAAATATCTTTATGCAATGCCAAAATCCATGTTTCTCATTAAGTCATTAATTCTCTCCCTTGCCATATTGGAAGATGCTGCGTCCAGTAAAGCAAAACATCTCACAATAAATTACTTGCAAGTAAATGAATGAGAAAGTTGTTTTTTTGTTTTTTACAAGCTAATAACTGGAAGAGTTACATGGAGTAATAAGGAGAAAATATTTCTTATTTATGGAATGTTACAAAAGCTATATCCATCAAGTTTCTCTGGGGAAATGGACTGTAGTAATAGATTCCCCTTAAATGTAGCTAAGAAGGAAATTAAAACTGGCTTAAAATAGAAATCAGCCCCACAGTAAAAATGAAAAACAGACTAAAAAAAAAAAAAAAATCAGCATGAGCTGACTGTCCATGTTTTCATGGATCTCACCGATCCAAAACTGAGCAGTTACCATGGCTCTAAACAGTTCATGAGCCTTCCTTCCATCATCTGTGTGTCAAATTTTAAAAGATCCATCACTACGTTGTTTGCCATCCTTTTTGCTTACCTTAATCCCCAGTAATTTGCTAGACCATATAATTGTTTAGTCTCAAAACACCTTTTTTTTTTTTTTCATCACCCAAAAGGCTTTTAAGAAGTCTTGATAGGAGGCAACCTAATGGTCTGTGAAGACCAACCCCCATCATACTGACAAATATCTTCCTATTACCTTGTTTACTTGCATCTGTCTGTCAGCATCCATCATCTCCAGCACTCATGTCTGCAGACTATTAACATTTTTCAGCAGGTGCTGCCTGTTTCTGTTCAAGAGACCAGCACAGCTCTGAATTG